>NC_050480.2:110926613-111230363 GCF_012460135.2 Molothrus ater | reverse complement strand
TGATTCAAAGGTTGTTTCCAATGTAAATTATTCCATGATTCTATAATTCTAAGATTAGAATTCTGGGGAAAGCTCAGTGGACTTTGATCTGCAGGGGCTTGGACAAGATCCCATGAAAAGCCCCTCAGACTGAATTCCCAAAAAACCATGAGTGAGGAACCCCAGGTGTGCAGGACAGCTCATCTCAGGTGATCACTGAGACCACCAGCAGGAAAATCCATCCCTTTGGGGGTTTCCCAGTAGTCTGGCATCCCTGGCAGTGTCCAAGGCCAGGCTGAACAGAGCTTGGGGCACCCTGGGATAGTGGAAGGTGTCCCTGCACATGGCAGGGGTGGCACTGGATGATCCTTAAGGTCTTTTTCCACCCAAACCATTCTGTGATTCTGTGAGAAACTCAGGAGCACAAACTCATCATTGCCAACACTTGGGGAACCCCTGTGACCCCAAACCCTACAGTTCTGCCCAGAGACCCCATTGCCCTGAGATGCTTTAGAAATCCAGCTGAGGTTCTTCCCAAGGGAAATCTCCAGCAGCTTTGTTGATCCTTCTCTTTTCATTTGCTGCAGCACCCCCTGTGCTGCAGAAAACAAGGGTGAAGCTGATCAGCAGGGAGAAATGCCTGGAGCACATCCCACACCTCGTGGGGGGCATTATGTGTGCTGAGACAGAGCAAGGAGAAGGAGAAGGAGGAGGAGGAGGAGGAGGAGGAGGAAGAGGCTGCCAGGTAAAGGGACCATCCTGGTCTGCTTCAGGTTACACTCTGAAAGGAGGCAGGAATAGTTGTCCAGGAGCTTCAAGGCAAAATAATTGGGAGGGAAGTTTAATCTGAGGGTATTCTTATTTAATTTAAATAAGAAACATTTCTCAGATGAGGTCTTGGCTCTGACCCAAATGTGCTTGGCCAGTCTGTGGGTGCCAGAATGAGTCACATCTTGTGGCAGTGTGTTGGTGACAGAGAATGAGGGACTTTTCAAGCCTAAATTACAGTCTGAGCAGTATTTGATATCAGGGAGCTGACACAAACACCCAAATGAGGCAAAACTCGCTCACAGCTTGTGCCCTCACAGCACATTCCACCCCCAGGATCGCTGTCCTGGTGTCAAATGAAGTCTGGAAGCCAAAAATTCACCTTGTCTTTCATGGCACCCAAATTCCAACCCCTCTCCTGAGAGACTGGCAAGGACTGGGCTCTCCTGCAACCTCTGGTTCCATACTGAGATTTCCCTCCTCTACTGGGAAATGGTTTTTTTTTAGGAATCACAGATGGTTTGGGTTGGACAGAGCTTTAAATCTCACCCAGTTCCACCCCCCTGCCATGGACAGGGACATCTTCCACTCTCCCAGGTTGCTCCATGACTCATCCAGGTGTATTTTATACATGTCCATGGGCTTGGAGGGGTCTGGATGGGGAGACACATGGTTGGGCATCTCCATCCTATAGGAATTACTCATTGGAGGAACTAAACCAGCACCCAGGACAGAGAGAGATCCCCTGACCTTTAGGCACAGGCTGGGGGCACCAGGACCATGGGACTCTGAGGGAAAGTTTCCTTTGCAAAATGATTTTGTGATTAGCCAGAGAGCATCTGCCTCTGAAACCATCCAAGGAGTGACTTTCACCGCCATTAAATTAAATCAAAAAATCTTAGAAAGAAACCTGCCAGAGGATAACATTAACATGATTAAAGGATGCACTGCCCAGCCCAGCCTAGCCTGAAGTTCTGTGGGTGAATGATGCTGGTGAAATAGCAGGAGCACTTGTTCCCAGAAAAATTAATCTCCTGGACTCAGAAAGCCGATGAAGCAGCTATTTAGATCCACAATCCTGTCAGAGTTGTCTGAGGAATGAAGTAGGAATGTGAGACTTCCAAGCAGTG
Organism: Molothrus ater; assembly: GCF_012460135.2. Taxonomy (NCBI): domain Eukaryota; kingdom Metazoa; phylum Chordata; class Aves; order Passeriformes; family Icteridae; genus Molothrus; species Molothrus ater. The sequence goes on along the minus strand of NC_050480.2, from coordinate 111,228,486 downwards.
GAAGCACATGTCCTTTGCATGGGTGAAAAAACACAGAATTCAGCATCTCTCTGATTTTAGTGGGATCTTGACCAGGCAGGAATGCTTTGTAAACTGGAATAAAGGGAACAGGACAAAACCAGAGCTGAGGACAGAAGTTGTACTTTTCAGGGATGAAACAATGACAGGACTTGCCACCAGATTTTGCTGATTTGCTGGAGGGGAAGTGTTTTGCTGCTGGATGGTTTCCTGGATTTCTGAGAAGTCCTGAATAAAGCCATGGGGGACACATTTTGACCTCACCAGTCTGGGTCAGCAACCCTGTGGCTTGTCCCTGTCATGGCCTGGGACAGGACAGGGCTGAACCTGATGCTTCTTCTGCAGCAGGGACCACTGGGCAGAATCCCAGAATTCTTTAGGTTGGAAAAGCCCTCCAGGATCACTGAGTGCATCCTGTGACCAATCCCCACCTTGTCCCCAGCCCAGAGCACTGAGTGTCACATCCAGTCCTTCCTTGGACACCTCCAGGGATGGGGACTCCAAACCTCCCTGGGCAGCCCCACCCTTGCAGGGAAGAAATTTTTTCCAATATCCAATGTAAACCTCCCCTGGCACAGCTTGAGGCTGGGTTCCCTTATCTTGTCTTGGAGCAGAGCCCGACCCCCCTGGCTGTCCCCTCCTGTCAGGGAGTTGTGCAAAGCCACAAGGGCCCCCCTGAGCCTCCTTTTCTCCAGGCTGAGCCCCTTTCCCAGCTCCTCAGCTGTTCCTGGTGCTTCAGCCCCTTCCCCAGCTCCATTTTCTTCCCTGGACATGCTCCAGCCCCTCAATGTCCCTCTTGGAGTGAGGGACAGACCTGGACAATGCATCTGCACCGTGGACAGTGTGAGGATTGCCTGTGAGGATTGCAGGGTTTGTGTCAGATGAGAGTGAGGCCAGATTTCAAAATGCCCAAGTCCTTCACATCCTCATCTCTGTCATGGAGACAAAGCAGCCCTGGGCATGGCATTGGTCTCTCCATCCAGCTGTCTCCTGAGGGACTTCCAGCTCCAGCTCTTGCATGGACCAGGAGCCACCCATGAGTCCCTGGGGAGAGGCCAGGAAGGATTAAAAGCTCCGGCAAGGCAGAGATTCCTGGTCAGGGAACAAACCCTGGAGATGCTGAGTTGGCTCCAGTAGCTGCAGCCCAAGGAAGTCTGGACACAGAGGAGATAAAAGCCTGGTATTAACATTTCCTGGGATTTGCTGAGGATCAGGATCCATGCTTTCATGTCCAGAGCCAGGCTAAGGCAGGGAAGTTGCTGGAATCGAGGTTGTAAGTCCACATGATCCACACCAGGATCCAAATCTGTGAACTGTGATGGAGGGAACAACTTTTCACACGGGGACACAGTGACAGGACAAAGGTTTTAAACCAGAAGAAGACATACTTAGATGGGATATTAGGAAGGAATTCTTCCCTGTGAGGGTGGTGAGGCCCTGGCACAGGTGAAGCTGTGGCTGATCCATCCCTGGAATTGTCCAAGGCCAGGCTGGACAGGGCTTGGAGCAACCTGGGATAGTGGAAGAAATTCCTCCTGATGTCCAGCCTGAACCTCCCCTGGTGCAGCTTGAGGCCACCCCATGAATAGAAAAGCCAAGAATAAAAAGACTCAGACATTTCACCAGCTGCCCTCATACCAGACCAGCCTAATTTGTGGATAACTGTCCATGTTCCTCCAATAACTCAAGGAGATTGAATAGCAGAGCTCCCAAGTATTTGTACCTAAAAATAAGAACCCATTCCCTTAAAAAGAAAAATCTATTCTATCCCAATTCCCTGGCAGTTCTGCAGACAAATATATGGATTGGCTGGGAATTAACACTACCAGGAGCTGTAATTGACTTATAGTTCTATTTAGTCATAAACATTAACATTAATGGATGTTCAGGGGGTACAAGTGCTAAAGAACAGACACTGGAGATGGCCTATGTATTATTTTTCTGTGTGCTACATTTCTTCCGTGACCCCATGAACCACAATTGATGTCTCATTCCTTGCTTTCTTAAGCATCTTTTGTTAGGCTCTGATGCAATGGTAACTTGAACAAAAATTAGAGTATAAGGGGCTTACAAAGCAAATGCCTCCTTCAGTGCCTTCCCTGCCCAGGCAAAACTCAGTAAATGGCCCAATTATAGTTCAGAGGGGCTGTGGGGAGAGCTCTGATGTGGTGATTAGGACAAAGTGTGTTCAGCTGGAGTCACAGGTCACCTACAGTTCAGCAGCACATGAAGGGGGGCCAGGCCCTGCTCTGATTCCAGGGGCAGGAATTGCTCTGTGACCCCCAGGAGCAGTGGGGTGGTTCCAGCTCAGGTGAGTCCTGGGCTGCAGCTATCCACCCCCTCCTACAGCCTGCAGCAGGGGGGATTTTGGCCATAAATCACACAGTGGTTGGGGTTTAAAGGGGCCTTAAAGATCATCTGGTTCCAACCTTCCTCTATCCTAGGTTGCTCCAAGCCCTGTCCAGCCTGGCCTTGGACATTTTCAGTGATCCAGGGGCAGCCACAGCTTCTCTGGGCACCCTGTGCCAGAGCCTCACCACCCTCACAGGGAAGAATTCCTTCCCAATATCCCATCTAACCCTGATTTCTTTCAGGTTAAAGCCATTTCCCCTTGTCCCATCTCTGAAAATGCCATTTACAGCCTCTGGGATGCTCAAGGCTCTCACCCCACAGAGCTGGAGCAAAAGCAGCAGTTTTTGTGCAAACCTGGATGGGGTTTTCCAGCCATTTCACAAATGTCTATTTTATAAACATCAGCATCTACAGAGCCACTTTTCCATCAACAGGGAGAAAAAAAATCCCCTGGTGATGGGAATCACTGAGGTTGATTCAAGCATCTGTGTTAAAATGACATCAAGCTCTTTGTGTGTGTTTATTGCTCCCCATGAACTGAAATCCAGCTGAAGGGGTTTAGCTCAGAGAGGGGCACTTGGCTCCAAGGCAGGACAGTTGTTTACATTTAATTCTCTATTAGACACCCCAGGATATCCCCTGGTATCCCACTGCTCCCACCTCAACCTTTGCTCCAGTGACTGCAATGGGAGCCTGACACTGGCACTGGAAAAGCTCTGACATCCTTTCACAAGGTCTTGCCTCCTTTTGCTGGTCCAAACATGGCCCCAAAACTGCCAAGAAAGACTTGAAATAGAATTTTCTGAAGGAAAGGATCCAGTAAATGAAAACTGTGTTTTTATAGGCAGTTGTCATGGATTCAAGGAGAAGAGCACAAACCAGGATAGTGTGGTCAGTCCCTGAAGCTGCTCGAAACACCTGAACAGAGGTGGTTAAATTATGGTCTGGCTGCAGTCTGTAGGGATGGGGAGCATCCACAGGAGTTCTGAGGTCCTTCTGCTGTCTCAGTTTTAAAAGACAGGAGTCTGCTAAGGAAGGCAGGAGCCTCCCCTGAAATGGAGAATGTAAACCCTCCCATCCCTCTGAATTGCTATAAATTTTAAAATTAAGGGGCTCCCAGACAAAAAAAAATGGGAGCAGGAAACAACAGTTCTTTAATAGGGAAGAAAATAAAAAGATAAAAATAGCAATGCAGTAAACTAAAACAACACTGCTAGAGTCAGAACCCAACCTGACACCCTGTTGGTCAGGGTGCTGGTAGCAGTTCCATTGGAAATGTGGCTGCAGCCCTCCTGGAGTGTCAGGTGTGGTTCTACTGGAGCAGGGATCCTGTAGAACAGGGTGTAGTCTTCCTCTGAAGATCCAGTGAAAGAAAGAGGCAGCTGCTGTTCCTCTGGGGAATCCAGTGAAACATCTGTGCTGGTATTCTAGAACCTCCAGATTATATCCGGGTAGGAATGCTTGGCTCCTCCCTCTGGGCTCACATCTCCCAATGGGATGCTGTAGTTCTTATCAGTCATGCAGTGACATTCAACAGCCTCTTATCAGCAGATGTCTCCCCAGAGGGAGGAGTGATTTTGGAAGAGATAAGGCAAGCTTCCCGCTTGACAAAAGACAGCTGCCATACAGATGGTGATAGAATACATCTTGCCTTGCAATCTGGAACATCTGCCTATCAGCCAAATGTTCCCTAGGGCCAGGAGGCAAAACTATCCACATTTCACTCCAAAGTTATTCCAAACTGCAGAAAAGTACTTTATTATTGTATCTTACCTTAAAAATAGGATCACAGAATCGCTGAGGTTAGAAAATCCCTCTGAGATCATTGAGTCCAACCATTCCCCCAGCACTGCCAAGGCCACCACAAAACCATGTCTCCAGGTGCCACATCCAATTGTTTTCTGAACATTTCCAGGGTTGGTGACTCCACCACTACCCTGGGCAGATGTGCCAGGGCTGGACAACCCTTTCACTGAAGGAATATTTCATAATATTCAATGTAAACCTCCTGTAGTGCAATTTGAGGCTGTTTCCTTTTTTCCTATGGAAGAGAGTGATCCATTCCCCACCCTTGTCATGGATTTCCCATCACTGAACTATTGCTACCACCATGAGGTGTTTCTTTTCCCTGAGGGACAGATTGCTTTAAGCAGGAAGGTGTCCTGGGAAGCCTCAGAACAAAGCAGTGGAGAGGTGTTTCTGCATTTGCAGTCCCTTCAGTTTTCTTCTGAAGGGTCCTTTGATGTGCAGCTCACAAGAATCAGAACAGTTTTCCATGAGTTTTTAGGGCTTTCATCACTTTATCATTTTATGGTGTGGGCAGACAAGTGAGCACAGGCAGGCTCTGATGGCTTAATTCTTTAATCTGTGAGAAATTCCCAATGCAAGACCCTGGGATGATGAGGAGGATGATGTTGGGCGTCTCTTATGCTTTCTTCCTCTGGGTTGTAGATTTTACTCCCTCAGACTGAAGTTGTTTGGGAGTCCAGCTTGGCTTTGTGTGCCTGGTGGGGAGCAGAGCTCCTCTGGATCCAGCTGAACACAAAATCCCAGCTTGCCCTGGGAGTGGGGAATGGCTGTGATGACTCAGAGGAGCCATTTCTCATTCAGTGACAGCTCTGAGGGGAAGCTGTGACTCACAGGCACATCTAAATTCTTTAAAGGAGTTGCCAACCCTGTGGAAGAGGGTGGTTCAACCATCTAACATGTTCTGAGATTCCCAAAACTCTTGCAAGGAGATTCGTCAGCAAGGGTTCATGGAGAAACTGAGCTGTCATGAAGCGGAAGGGATTTGAACAGAGAAAGAACTTACAGGGATAGTTTTGTTGGCATCCATGCAAGGAATTTTGATGTTCCAGGAGGGCAAATGCCAAGATGACCAAGTTGGCCAATGCCACAGCATTTTTCAAAGGAGTCAAAGTGAAAGGTGGCTGTGCAGAGGTGCAGCAGGTCCCATTATTCTGAGTGACTGGGGGTTAAAACAGCAGCTGCAGCTCATCATTGATAAAGAAAAAGTAATGGATATATGGAGAAGCAATTCCAGCTGTACACTGGCCATAATAGGCTCTAATTTAGCTATTACCATGTCAGAAGAACTATGGCTAGTCCTTCAAAAACATCAGCTTGAGGCTCTGGGGAGGTCAAAAGGGCAATGAGAGCATTAGGAATTGTTAGGACAGGAATAAGTGGCAAAGCAAATGTGTTGTGCCAGGGCACTACTCCGGGAGCCTCCCTGTGTGTGATTCCTGTCCATTCCATCTGAGAAAGGAGTGGTAATTTCAGAAAAGGAGGGAAGTGGAACAGGAAAGGTGAACAGGGACATGGAAGAGATCCTGGCAGCACAGGGAATTGCAGAGCAAGACTCTGAGGCTTGCAGGAAAGATGTCTGACGGGGATGTGACACATTTCCAACCTCATGGGCAGCATGGAGAGGAGTCAAGAGCTGTCCTCGTGTCACTGCTGCTCCAAGCACATGAAGGAGGGGTGTCAGATGGCCTTATCAGGCAGCAGACCTAAAACAGAGAGAAGGAAGTGTTTTTTCTTCCATCAGATAATTAAACTACGGGAGTTGCTGACCAGGATGTTGTGGGTATTTATCCTTAAGGGATAAATGGATTCAAAAAACCAATTAGGCAATTTCCTGGATGAAGATCTCTCTGAGGCCATTAACCACTGGGATGTAACTACAGCTCTGTAAATACTGGTCCTGTTCCTCCTCCTCCTCCCCTGAGCACTTGACAGCCAGAGACAGGAGTCTGGGCCACAGGGCTTTGGCCAGAGGCATCTGCTCTGTCTGTGCCACTGCAGTCACTAATGGCCTTGCTGACATCACACTGGGTGAATTTGGGTCATCTTCTCCCATTTTCCAGCCAGGGGATGGAGGGACAGAGGAGCTGAAGGTTCTCAAAGGGTTTGTGTGAGAGGAGCCCAGCTGCCCTGTATTACCTGGTGCCTTTCTGATACCTGCACATTAACGTGGTCACGACCTCCTTCCTCCCACTTTAGAGACAGCTGGGAACATCTGGGCAAATGACATTCTGCCTCCAGCAGCCAGGGCAGCTCTGATGGGCACTGCTGTTATTCCCAGTGTTGTTATTCCCTTGCTGATTGTCTCCAATTTGCACAGAGCTCACCAACATGAAAATGAAAGCAGCAATGACTTGTGCATCCAAATTGTGCATCCACCTAATGAGGATCAGATGAGTTGTTCTCCCACCCCCAGAGCTTCTCCCACCTCGGAAGATTTATGTGGCTGAACATGTTTGTTCTGATCAATGACTGTGCTGCAGACGCAAATACCAATGTAAAAGAGAGATTACACTTTTGATCCAAAGCCCACTAAAGGCAGCAGAAAGGCTCCTGATGCTCACAAAAAAAAAAAAAAAAAGGTTTTGGCTGCAGTGAAAAAGATGAAATTTTTGGTCAGCTTCAGTGAACAAAGCACCTCGTTAGGCAGTGACAGATTTTGTACAACCCACAGCTATTTATCAGTGAATGTATCATTGCTTTCACCTCTCCTAATGGGAGGATTAACATGTTTAAGGCAGAAGTTCAGCACCAGATCTGATTTGTTGCATTTGCTTTTCAGTCATCTTCGAGATGACAAGAAACATGAAACAGAAGCAAAGCTGCTATTTTTAGTTTGGTTTTTCCCATCCAGAAACTTGGCACTTAGAGGGAAAAGCAGGAGCAGGTTTCTGGTGTGTGCTGCTGACCAGCATTGTTTCAGCACCAGGATGCAGGAGCCTGAAAAAGCAGCCTTTAATAATTCTTCGATCCTCAGAGTCATTAACCTGAGCGTTCATTAAATTAGCATTACTGGAAGCATCACAGAGCTGAGATAATTGTCCCAGCACTCAAAAACTCGCTCCTCCCACACCCTCTCCTACACAAGGATGGAAAACCTTGGGCCGGCATTCCTGAAGGCTTAAGGTGGATACAGGGATATTCAGAAGTGCCCGAGGACTGAGTTTGTCCTCTCCATCTTTAGTCCTATAAAAACCAGGCTCTTGATTCATCCAGGCTGCTGTAATTATGTGAGGTTATCATACGGAGAGGATGATTTGGCCCATCTTGTGATAAAGTCCTCATGTAAAATAGCTGAAGTTAAGAGAAATGGCATGTGAGAAATAGCACCCAGGAAGCAGAGCAGCTCAGCCCGTGTGGAAAGAGACCAGGATTTGGGTGCCAGGGCTCATGGATTAGGGAAATGGATTTGCAGCTGCTGCCTGGGCTGCTCAGAGCATTCCTGAACTCCCTCCCTGCCCGAGATTTAAATCACCGATCCCCCAAACATCCCCATTTCCCCACCAACCGGGCAGGGAACAGAACGGACGTGGTTAAAGAGGAAAAGAAGGGAAGAGCAGATCTGGTTTGAGAGGGAAGCAGGGTTTAAATGGGGATCTCTGGCTCTGGCTCCAGTCCGCATCCTTGCCCTGCCGCGATGCGACAATTCCCGCGGGGACAGTCACAGGGCATCAGGAATTCACTGCTGCTCCGGGAAGGAAGATACTTTACGAGTGTAAACAGCCTCCAAACTGGAGCTGAAAGTGATCTGTGCAAGACCTCGACCGGTACTGAAATACTCCTTTTTTTTTTTTTTTTTTTTTTTTTAATTTTTTTTTTTTTTTTTTTTTGCTGCTGGGAAAAACTGGAGCGGAGCATCCCGGGGTCCCGCTCTCCAGCCTCCGTTGCTTATCCCGGTGTGGGAGGCTCCCAGCGCCTTCCTCTCGCCTCCAGGATAATGCCTTAGCCCATTCCTGCCCCGAGGGTATCCGCAGTGAAATCCCCGGGAATCGAATCGTGTGTGGATGCTCATTGATCCCAGCGGGATGCCACCGCCAAGGAGCGGCTCCAAGGTCACCTTTGTGGTTTTCACGGCAATTCTTGGCTGAAATGGGGTCGGGAAACCTCTTTTAGAAGCTGAGTCTGAAGAGGGTCCAGCAGCACTGCTTGAGATGCAAGGATGTGGCTATAATAACAACAAACAGTGTTGATTTTATGAGTTTGGACTCAATAATCTGAAAGGTCTTTTCCAGCCTAAATCTCTTGTCTTTGTTAATCCCTTCCAGCTCAGGATATTCTGTGATTCTACAAACATTTCCTCTGCATTTATCTTAATTTTTAACTCCTGAATGAATACTGAACTGAAAGAAAAAAGGAAAAAAAAAAAAAAGAAAAGATAAGAATATTAATGACCAGAGCCCTCCAGCTACTGGAGTGGGAATTCAGCCATAAACTTCAGCGAGTGCTGATGAGCTGCACAGGGAACTTCAGCCCCTTCCTTGCTCGTTAATTAATGTGTGTTAGCTCAGGGTAGCTGCTGGCAGAAGGGGTTTCATCCATTAATGACAAAGATGTTTCCCAAAGTAGTGTGCAAACAGGGAAGGACAACATTTCCCAGTAAAGTTTGCTGTCTTAGGAAATGGATTTGTATTGAATTTGTTTACCATGAGTGCTGGTCAGAAAATGTAGAAAAAAAGATTCAAGCCCACTGTGGAAGGAAATTTTTTTATAGCAGGGACTGCACAGCACTAAAGATGTTCTGGAATCCCGGACTGGTTTGGCTTGGAAGGATCTTAAAAATCTCCTAGTACCTTCCACTATCCAAGCTCCAAGCCCTGTCCAGCTTGGACACTTCCAGGGATCCAGGGGCAGCCACAGCTTCTCTGGGCAACCACAGCCAGGGCCTCACCACCCTCACAGGGAACAATTCCTTCCCAATATCCCACCCAATCCTGCCCTCTGGCAGTGGGAAGGCATTCCCTGTGTCCTGTCTGTCCATGCCTTGTCCCCAGTCCCTCTCCAGCTCTCCTGGAGCCCCTTTAGGCTCTGGAAGGGGCTCTGAGCTCTCCCTGCATCCTTCTCTTCTCCAGGTGAGCACTCCCAGCTCTCACACAGCCTTTCCTCAGAAAAGTGTTGCCACTGCCTTGGGTGGATTTTGTGCTGCTTTCTCTTCTCCCTGGGTTTGTGTCCAGAGATTCTAGAGCTGGATGTGCTCTGGGTGCTCCAGCTACAGCAGCCACCAGGAGAATATTCCTCTTTTTGAGGTGGCTGCAACTTGCATTTGAAGCCTTGCCCACACTGGGTGAGTGGTCTTGCAGCAGCAGGAAAGTTTTCAGGGAAGTGACTGTGGCTTCAAGAGGGATTTGTCAGGATTATTGTTCATCTGCTGCCCAGTTTCTGGCTGCCAGCCCCCAAAATTCACAGTGGCAGGTACCCAGCACCTCCAGCAGCAGCTTTACACAGGAGACAAGGACTGAGTGAGCAGTCACAGCAAATGTTCCTTTTCTCTCTGGGATGGTGTCTCTTGCTGGCAGGTCTCAGGTGTCCTCCTGGGGCCACAGGAGCACGTGGGAAAGGCTGGGAATGACAGGGACTCAGTGCACTGAGCCAGAGCTTGGGACTGATCTCTTCCTCTTGCCTCCTGTATCTATTTATTCTGCAGGATCTCAGGGCTGAGCTGTGAGATTTTGAATCCAAATTCCCTTTTTTCCTGTCCCCAAATCCTCACAAACCTGCGACAGAGATTGAATTTCCCACTCAGGCTGCTCTGAGGGACCTGAGGTTGGATCCAGCTGTAACATTCCTGCTTCTGCCACAGGTGGACAGCGGGGGACCTCTGGTCTGCAGCTACTGGGACACCATGAAGTGGTTCCAGGTCGGCATCGTCAGTGGAGGAAACCCAAAGCACAGGATTTTGACACCTGTTTTCAGCTACCAGGAGTGGATTGAGAAGGAAACAGCCATAAGGGGAAAACCTTTCTTCACTGAGGGTGTGGACAGTGGAACACACGTCAGGGTTGCTCGTTCCAGGGCTGGAACACAGGTGGTGTTTCTGGGGTATTGTCTCCTTTTATTCATCTTTTTAATAGCAATAAAATTACCCTGAGAGGAGGTTTTTGAAAATAAAAGTCAGAACTGCCGCTTCATTCTTTTTTTCTGAGGCCAACCTGCTCCATGTCCCTGACGTGGACACAGGGACCAACAGGAGATGTCATGATGAGACAGGGAGGGAGTCAGAGGCTGGAGAAATGAAATGAAATGAAATGAAATGAAATGAAATGAAATGAAATGAAATGAAATGAAATGAAATGAAATGAAGGAGGCAGGATTTGGGCAAGAAGGGCCATAATTCTCTGGAAAACACAGATATTCCACACTGCTGGGTCACACTGGACTCAGTTGTTTGCTAAGTGAAGATATGGCATCTGAAGGTGCCGATCCCCTTGGAAAGTTGAAACCCAGAGGAAGAGATTCACTCACTCATTATCATTAGCTGCTGTAGGATACCTCTGGGCTTTTGAATCTTACAGATTAGCTGGACTAATTTATTTTAGTCTGGTTTTAACTAATTTTATTTTTACTAAGAGTACCCACATAGAGCTCAGCCCCTCCTCAGGTGCTGTCAAACTTCTGGGACAGAACCACTGAGGCGCTGGAAGAGGCTGCCCAGAAAAGCTGTGGCTGCCCCTGGATCCCTGGAAGTGTCCAAGGCCAGGCTGGATGGGCCTTGGAGGAATCTGGGATAGTGGAAGGTGTCCCTGCCCATGGCAAGGGGTTGGGATGGGATTTAAGGTTCATTCCAACCCAAACCATTTTAGGATTTTGTGATGAGAGAAATATTTGGGGACTATCCACAAAACGCTGCCTACAAAAACCCTTCAGTCTTACAAATAATCAAATTAATCCCTTGCAAGTCAATGGCAAAGTAAAAGGAAAGAGATTTTTTTTCCCACTCTATTAGAAGTGTATTTTTTCCTGAATTGCTGAGGGCTTCACATCCCAGCTCCACATCCCAGCTCCACATCCCAGCCTGAGCTGGTCCCTCACATCCTTCCATCCTTCCTTTATTGATCTCCAGCATTACAAACATGTTCTGCTCTTCACAAGGAGGTTTCAGCTTTTCTTGGAAGTGATGGGGAAGGAGAGAGGCAGCAAAGTCCCCTTCATGTCCCACCTTTGCATAAAAGCACCTGCAATTTGCAGCAATGATAAAACCCAGTGAATGTGCAATGGGACAGAACCTCACAAATTGGTTTTAATTACCTTGATATTTTCTGGCTAGCTGGCAGAAAAGCCTTGTAAATGAGAATTAATTCATTTACCTTAAGCTAATGCAAACCCATCTTGGCATAAAAGTCAGGCTTTATTTTCTGTGTTATCTGAGCAGAAAATAATGCTTAATTATTATTAGTTCTGAGTAATGCTTATGAAAATTGCTCCACATTAATTTCACATGGCTGACTGGCTAATGGATGCATAAGGGTCTTGTAACCCTTTGCAAAAAGACTAATAAGAGCTAAAAACAAGGGGAATATATTACTTTAACAGCTATTAGTAGCAGACAGTGTCTGCTGGCATTAATACCTATATTTATTTTCCTTTCTATTAATAATATATCAACAGATTCTGGAAGCCATGGACGTCAGGAAATATTTCCTAATGTTGCAATCTCTTCAGCTGCGGAATTGTTTCCCCCAGAGGAAATGAGAGAAGTCCTCCTGCTTAAATTATTTTAATGTAGGGGTTGTATAAAGCACTTTTGTCTCCAGCACATGGCAGGGAAAAAGCCTGGGCTTACAGGGGCCTGCAAAATGACCCAGTAGGTCTTTTCCATCAGAAGCATTTGCAAATTGATCATGGTCTGTGCTAAATGAAGGCAGGGCACTGCTGCTCTGGGCTTTGATTCATCCTGCTCTTTATTTATTCAATGGATTTGGGGATAACTTTGTGCTTGGTGCCTCAATTTCCCTGCTTGTAAATTGAGAGCATGAAAGAGGCTCACTTTCCTATGTGGAGCAACACTTCTGCAAGTTCAGACCAGCAGAGAAATAAACAGGAAAAACCTTTCCCTCCTTATTTAAAACATCATAAAACTCAGTAAAGTGAATTCATCTCTGTTACTTCTTCCACTGTTCAATAATTAGGGTGAGAAAGGACACATCTGTTTAACTTTCCAGGCTACAATTAGGTCTGATGAAAACATCTTGATGCTGTCTTTTTTTCTGAGGGTATTTGGGTTTTCAGGGAGTGTTCTGATTGTGGACTTGACAGGAATATTTTGGAGTCACTCAAAATCAAAATGCAGCTGTTCAATGGGACGCATTAATATTTTTAGCTTTCCAGCATTGGTGTAAATGTTCATTATGTTATATTATTCTGTATTTGTAGAATCCCAAAATGGTTTGAGTTGGAAGGGACCTAAAAGATCATCTCATTCCACCCCCTGCCATGGGCAGGGACACCTTCCACTGTCCCAGTTTGCTCCAAGCCCTTTCCAACCGGGCCTTGGACACTTCCAAGGATCCAGGGGCAGCCACAGCTTCTCTTTTGGGTTTAGAACATCAAAATGCAGCATTTCCATGCTGAAGCCCCTCAACATTTATGCTGCAGTCTGTAGCTGGCAAAGTTCATTTTTTGTCCTAACTTACAGCTCGTTTCTTATTGCCCCTCCCTTCTTTCCAGAGACAGATTTTGTTTGCATCACTACACCTTTAGCAGCAAATAAACAGGATATGGAAATGCTTAGAGACCTGGGAAAACATCTGTAAGAGGATTCAGGGGAAAAAAAACCAGGAGGATATGAGTACTCAAGCAGAGAAAAGAGGTGGTCAGGAGCTGCTTGCACGTTTTGCTGAGGAGATAAGAAGAAAAACCCCCCTGAGCACTGAAGGCAGCAATTTAAAAGCCAATACATCAAAGTAATTTTGGCTTAGTTCTGCAGAGATTAAGGGCTTTGTGTACCCACTTTGTGTTTCCCTGTCTGCCCAATCCCAGCTGGAGCAGGGAGCTGGGAGAGTTGAAGATGATGATGTTTGTGCAAATTTGGCAGCAAGAGCTGGTGGAGGTGAAGGATGGGGAGGGCTCCAAGCACATTTGTGTGGTTCCACCCCAGAGAAGGAAGGTGGGAAAAGCAGCAATCCCTGGTCACAGGTAAGTGCTGCCGGAGAAGTCCAACCTTTACTCATCCTCCTGGTGGAATTGATCCACCCATCCCATCCTGCCCATGGGATGAGCCTTAGGGTCCCTTCCAACCCCAAATATTCCATGAATCTGTGATTCAAGGGGATGATCCCACACCTGTCACCCAGCTCCTTCTCAGTACATGTCACCTGGGGGATCTGAAGACAAAGCAGCTGTCCTTGTAGGGGACTGAGATTTCCCATTTTCTCCTTTCCCAGCCTGGATTTCTTCACAGGTGTAAAACACAATGAAAAGCCTAGGTTTGTCTTCTCCTGCTCCCCTCAGCATCCCTGTGGTGTTTTCTGGGGTCTCCTGTGGCAGGAAGGAATGAATCTGACTCCATGTTCTTGGAAGGATATTATATTATATTATATTATGTTATGTTATTAATATAATATAATATAATATAATATAATATAATATAATATAATATAATATAATATAATATAATATAATATAATATAATATAATATAATATAATATAATATAATATAATATAATATAATATTGATTTGATATCATATGATATGATATTATGCTATACTAAAGATTAGAGAAAGGATACTTACAGAAGGCTAAAAGATATTAATTAAAAACTTGTGACTCTCTCCTCAGAGTCCATCACAGCCTGACCGTGATTGGTCATTAAGTCAAAACAATTCACGTGAAACCAATCAAACAATGACCAGTTGGTAAACAATGTCCAAATCACATTCCAAAGCAGCAAAACACAGGAGAAGCAAATGAGATAATTATTGCTTTCATTTTTCTCTGAGGCTTCTCAGCTTCCCAGGAGAAGAAATCCTGGTGAAGGGATTTTTCAGAAAATATGTCGGTGACACACCCTGAAAACCTCTTTGTCCCTCTGAGGAGGAGGCAGAGGGCACACATGGCTCTGACTGTGACCACTGCCATCCATTAGTCACTCCTTATGCACTACATGGAGTGAAATGTGATTTTTATTGATAATAATGTAGGATTTGAGGTGGAGACTGGAGGCTGCACAGGATCAGAGCCTATTCCCACAATTCCCAGCGCTTTCCCTTATGGCTTTCATGGCATTTTTCAGAGTGAGGGCTCTGTTTATCCTTCTGTAAGCATGGGAATAATTAAAGAGCAGGGATGTCCCTTGGGATGCGCCAGTGGTGAGAGTGATTAATCACTGATGTTAATTGAAGGTGGCTCTGGGACAGAAAACACCACTGACAATAAGGAACTCCTTGATTTGTTGAAAAAAACCCCTGGTGAACGTTTCTGGTGTCAGGTTGAAGACACTCAGGTGTTGCAGTGTTGTTGTGAGGGTCCCCAGGATGAGGTGAGAGATGAGAATTGACCCCAAGTTCTCAGAAGGCTGATTTATTGTGTTATTATATATATTATATTAAAAGAAAATGATATGCTAAAACTATACTAAAGAAAGAGAAGAGAGACATCAGAAGGCTAGGAAAGAAATGATAATAAAAACTCGTGACTGACCTGAGTCCCGACACAGCTGGACTGGGATTGGTCATTAAGTTAAAACAATTCACATGCTGGGTAAACAATTCTCCAAATCACATTCCAGAGGGGCAAAACATGGAGAAGCTGAGGGTTCTCATCTTGCCAGGAGAAAAAATGCTGTTGAAGGGATTTTTCATAAAATATCACAGTGACACTCAGGGACACTTTCCACCATCCCAGGTGGCTCCAAGCCCTGTCCAAGCTGGCCTGGAACACTTCCAGGGATCCAGGGGCAGCCACAGCTTCTCTGGGCAACAAGAGGAGCAGCTTGGCCACTTCTGGGCTGACCCCTCTTCCTTCACTGTTCTGTTACTGGTCACTGCTCCTGGTGGGTAATAGAATTTGTAAAATGGCAGCAGCTGAACTTAAAACACCCTGCAGCACCAGGAAACCTCCTCTTTTTGGGTATTTCCAACTATCTGCCTCCCATGTCCTTTTCGGGGGGGAGTCCTGTGCTCTCTAACAATTCTTGTACTCACAACTGTCCCATGGTGACTCACTGCTCTGAGGGCTTTTCAATATGGAATTCCCTTTGTTCCCACAGACCAAACCACCAAAATGATTTGCCAAAGTGCGTGTGGCTCCACTGCTGCAAAGTCCGGGCTTCAACACAACGCTGGAATGTAAAATTTCCTCTTCCTTAAGGCTTTTGAACTTATGTGTTTTCACACCACTTCTGCAGGCATTGACTGCAATGTGAACAATTCCAGAGCTGCCTGTGTGCCTTGGAAAATAAAGTAGGACAAAGGATGATTTAGGCACTCAGTGCAGACAAAAGTGTGCAGCTCTGCAGCTACACTTTGAGAGCCTAGAAAAAATCTGGGATCTGCCTTGGTCTGAGCAGAATCATGGGAAAGGCCAAGGGAAAAATAGGAAGTGATCTGTTAACTCTGAGCACGAGATTACAAACAACCCCATAAACCCAGAATTGCTGGGCCAATGCTTCATGTACTCCTCCATTCCAAGCTACACTAACATTTTGTCCTGTTGTGCAAATTTTGGCTCAAAGACTTGAGGCAAAAATGGTGCTCTACAGAGCAGAGGGCTTTGTTAGGATGGGAGGGGACCCAAAAATGGGAACAGCTCCCCTGGGAATGGTGACATTCCCAAGGCTGCCAGAGCTCCAGGAGGGTTTGGACAATGCTCTCAGGGATGCACAGGGTGGGATTGTTGGATTGTCTTTTGCAGGGTCAGGATTTGGACTTGATGGTCTTTGTGGGTCCCTTCCAATTTAGGATATTCTGGTTCTAGCAGTGGTGCAGGAGCTTAAGGGACATTTTGGGAAACTCCAGTTCAGTTGTCTGAGTGCCACTGTCCGTGCTCAGCTCTGCTCACAGAGGAGGAGCAGGAGTGGGAAGCTGGAGCTGGATGTGTAGGGGAGCCTGAAGATTCCCAAAATGCTAATTCAGGGTGGGTCCAGTTGATGGTGCCTGGTGACAAGGGAGTTGTTTTGTGGATGGCTGAGCTGCTGTGGCTGCGTTTGCACGGCTGGAATATTGGGATGAAGACTCTGGTGCAGAAGGACCTCCCAGCACATCCTGGTTATCACATCCAAGGGGCCAGGGCAGTGGGCTCAGGGTGTGCTGCCACTTGCAGATCTCTCCAGTGCCTCACATTTGAACCTGTTTCCCGGAGGATCTTGGCACCTCCCATCCCTCAGGGGAATTTAATTCTCTCCAAAATGCTCCATGCTCTGGGAGATCTCTGGGTGTGACCTTGTCCTGTCCTTTTTTGGTTGTTCCTCCTCTGTCGGGAGTCAGATCTTGGTCAGGACCTTCCTGCCCCATGCACTGGCTCTGCTGGGATGGAATTCACATTCTTTATGCCAACACATGTCGTGCTCTGTCTTAGACTTGTCCCCAAACCTGTGTCAGTGATTTTGCTGTTGCTGGGATCACACAGCATCAAAACTTTCCCTGTTTTCCCACCCCACCCCACCAGTGAGGAGGCTGGGAGGGCGAAAGGAACTGGGAGGGAACACGGGTGACCCCAAATGACCACAGGGATATTCCATACCCCATAGTGCCATGCTCAGCAGTAAAATATTGGAGAAGGAAGGAGAAAGGGGGTGTGTTTCAGCCTTTCCATAAGGTTTTAAAATAAAAGAGGAGACATTTAGATGGAATACTGGGAAGGAATTCTTGGCTGTGAGGGTGGCACAGGTTGTCCAGAGAAGCTGTGGCTCTCCCTGGATCTCTGGAAATGTCCAAGGTCAGGTTGGATGAGTCTTGGAGCAACCTGGCATAGAGGAAGGTGTCCCTGCCCATGGCAGGGGTTGAGATGGGCTAAATTTTAAGGTCCCTTCCAACCCAATCCATGGGTTCTGTAATTCCATGATTCTTGTGCCTCTTTGCTTGCACTCAGCTTTGCTTCACTTATTAAGCCTTTAGCTTACCCTGGAGGATTTTTGCCTTTACACGGGGCCCTGCATTTCCATTTTCCTGGTATTTTAAATCCCAAACTCATGCACCTCCAAAGACTCATTTAAAAACCACCTCTGCAGGTTGCTCTTAACATAAGCTTGAGGTGACTCTGTTTTATTTTCCTTGCTGCCAGCACACAGATGTTGATATTTCACATCTCCCATAACCTAAATGGTACCAAAGCCTCTTCTCCACCCCAAGAACCAACTGGCCCTGTCCTGCCTGACCCATTTGGTGACATTCTCTGTTTTAGGGTGGCTGATCCAAACTGCCTCCTGGCAAAGGGCCCTGGCCTGTGTTTGGGCTGGTGTTTGGGTTGGTTTCAGCCATCTCTGCTCTGTGTTGGCAGAAAAATCCTGTACCCACTCATCCCTATTTGATTTCCCAGCACAGAGCTCCCTCCTCCAAACCCTGCTTCTTTCCCAGCTCTTCTGCCAATGATTCCTGCTCTGCAGCCATCCCAAACATCCTCCTACAGCCTGGCAGGCTCACTGGAGTCATAAAGCTGTTATTGAAGACCTCCAATGGCTTTAAAAGATGCATTTTGGTGTTCTGTTCCCCCCACTGTGTTTGGGGGCACCCTGAGTCACTGCTGAAAAGGGTTTGGGCCGACCTGCTGCCAGGGGATTTGGGAAGGGGCTGCATCCCAAACTTCTCAATGCCACCCACGCCCCTGCTCAGCTGCCAGGGTTTCAAAGCAATCCACGGCACAATTACAGGCTAACAATACAAAAAAGGGAAGGGAATGGTGCCATCCCACTGTGATCTCATGGAGAAAGGCAGAGCTGTTCTGTAATAAAGGTAAATCGGTTTCTGCTTCGCTGCATAATGAGCCTCAGATGATTTCAGCAGGAGAAATCCCAATTAGACACGGGTGGAAAAGGAGCATCCCATCTTAGGAGCACGTTGGGGAGGATGAGGATTTTTCCTGTTGTGCTTTGTGGTTAAACTGATGCTTTTGCATTTCGACAAAAGCATCCTGAAATGTCCAGGCACAATGCTGTGAAGCAGAATCCCAACCTGATTACCCCTTCCTGTCACCTGCTGCAGTCTGGTGGGAGGAGCAGCCCCTCCCACCCCAGGTGTGATTCAGGGCACAGCTCCATGGGCTGTTGCTGGGAGTCACTGTGGGAGCTGCTCTGCATCTTGTAAATGAGTATTTGCAAGGATAAAAGGGTAAGAGACAAAAAATCACAGGATCATTTAGATTGGGAAAGACCTCCAAGACCATTGAGTCCAACCTGTGACTGATCCTCACCTTGTCATCAGCCCGGAGCACTGAATGCCACGTCCAGTCATTCCTGGGACACCTCCAGGGATGGGAACTCCAAACCTCCATGGGAAGCCCCCTACAGTGAAGAAATTCCTCCTGATGTCCAACCTAAACCTCCCCTGGCACAGCTTGAGGCTGTTCCCTCTCCTCCTGTCCCTGTTCCCTGGGAGCAGAGCCCGACCCCCCTGGCTGTCCCCTCCTGTCAGGGAGTTGTGCAGAGCCACAAGGGCCCCCCTGAGCCTCCTTTTCTCCAGGCTGAGCCCCTTTCCCAGCTCCCTCAGCCTCTCCTGGTGCTCCAGCCCCTTCCCCAGCCCCATTCCCTTCCCTGGACACGCTCCAGCCCCTCAATGTCCTTCTGGCAGTAAGGGGCCGTAAAACTCTTAATTTTTGAAGAATTCTGAAAAATCCCAAAGTAAATGCAGGAGTGAAGGGGAAGCAAAGGCGCCTCCTGGTCCAGCCTGAAGCAGAGCCCAGGCAGGGCTGTAGGAATCCCAGATGTGCCACTTGTAGGTGCATTAATGTCAATAAACAATGGTGCCAACAATGGTGGCAACCTCACAAAGCCAAGTGACCCAGTCTGGCCATCTCCAGGCTTTTAAAAACTCTCCCTTCCCCATATAGGTGCCCTCAGTCCAGCTGCCTCTTGGAAAATCCTGGATTGGTGGATAGTATGGTGTCCTACAGCCATAAACCCAAGGATTTCATCAGCTGATTCCTGGCTAGGGATGCTCCAATGGCTCAGCTACCAGGAAAATATTATTTTATCCTTATCATCTCAAAATTTTCCCCTGGGCATCATCCACTTACAAAGTCTGGAGACACAAAACTGGGACAAACAGCTGCAGTTTGGATCTGACTGCAGGCACTCCTTCCTTCAGTTGCCACTTTGGGGGAGAAGTGAAATGTTATGAAAACAAGAAAAAAAAATTTCATTTGCTTACTAAATTTTGGATCTTTATCAGCCAGGTAAGATGGCAAAGTTTGGTCAACGTGAGATGGAAATGAGGAAACTGTGACCAGTCATAAAGTGGGCATGTCGGATTTTTATGGAATTGTGAAATTCAATGGGACAGGAATAGGAAATTCATGGAATTGTGGAATTCCATGGGACATGACACCTTCCACTGTCCCAGGCTGATCCAAGCCCCCTCCAGCCTGGCCTTGGACACTTCCAGGGATCCAGGGGCAGCCACAGCTTCTCTTGGCACCCTGTGCCAGGGCCTCACCACCCTCACAGGGAGGAATTCCTTCCCAATATCCCATCTATTCCTCTGGTAGTAGGAAGCCATTCCCCCTTGTCCTGGCACTCCAGGCCATCACCCAAAAAAAAGAAACTCATCGCATAATTTTGCCATCTGTGTAGCACAGAAATGAAATATTAAATATTAAAATATTATTCTGTTATTAGCTTTTAAAGATTTTAAATCCTTCAGCAAAATGCCCAAGCAGTGAAGAGTGGGGCACACTTTAAATATCAAATCACTTTTTTTACTTTTTTAAGTGTAAGTTGAATTCTTTTATAGGCTGAGCTTAGCTGTGGGTGTTAAATATAAAAATATGTGATGTTAATGATGCTACTGGATATCTTAGAAAAATTGAGGTTTTAAAGCAGAAAAAAATGAAATATCTTTGGCTTTTCTCCCTCCTCTTTTGTGGATTTTTCTAAAAACTTTCCTCCCAGGTGGGAAATGGAAAATAAACTGTATTTTCTCATGTGCTTTATCCAGCACATTTCTAACACAAACAATGCTGAGATGTTGCAGTAGAACAGAAATTAAATTGGGTTTCTTTCTGTGTATTCACAGAAAGAAAAAGGGAGTTTCTCAACTTCTTCCCTTTTAAAACTTGTTTTTGGAAAGAATGTCTTTTTATTTTTTATATACTGACATATTTACAAGCATAGTTTCAAGAGAGGTGAAATCACAGTTTTCCTTTTTCAGTCCTGATTGTAATTGAAAAACACAACCCCTAGATGGCAGAAAGTCCCTCTTTTGGGGTGTTTTGGTTTCTTTTAATCCCTGCATGGGATAATCTCAAGTGTCAGTATTTATGATACTCAGCTTTATCCAAGATCTCATTCCATGACGTGACATCAGTGGATTTCAAACCCCACCAAAATTGCTTTTGCTGATCAAACTGCAAATCTTATGCCAAAATGCATCTCCCTGTCCTCTTATCAGACAGATCCCAGGGCTTTTTGGTGTCCCTCAGTGTAAATCTGAATGAGCTCAGAGTATAAATATTGGATTATTTGGATGCATTGGTGCAGAGATGGAGAGGAGATGGGGGCATTACAGAATTGTTGGCACAGTCCAGTTGATACAATTATCAGGTATGGGGGTAAAAATTGGTCCCTAGAAGTTCAGAATCCAGGCTGAGGAGGTCTCATGGTTGGTTTTTGCTATCCATGCAGTGAGACAAGTGATTAATTCCTCCTACTTGGGACACCCACTTTGTTCAAGGACCACTGCTGCTGCACTCCTGCAGCCTCATGCCTTCCTTTGCTGAAATTTATGGATTCCCAGTCCCCCTGGGGCTGCACAGGTAGGGAAGTGATGGCATGGATGGCAAACAGGGTGTTCACAAGGTACTGAAAAAAGGGTTGGGCCACTGAGAGGGGAAAAGGGCTTTTATTTATCCACCTGCCCGTGGTGTCACAGCCAAAATACACCTTGTCCATCCCCTCTTCTGGCTCTGGGTAACAGACAGGGCTTTTCTTTGCTCATTTCTACCTCTTCGTGTTTTTAATTCTCTTTTCCCACCTCTGTTCTCAGCCAAGGGTTTCTTGACCTTGGCCCAAAATGTGCTCTTCTAATGCTGATGTAAATTTTCAAGATTTATGGCCATCCTCTATGCTCTGGCAGTGTGTCCTACACTCACAGGTTGCATTAAATTCATTAAATCCATCCACCTGTCTCCAGCCATGGGGAAATCTGAAGGATATAAGCCAAAAAAAAGGAGTCTGCCAGTAAAATGGAGCACATGAATGAAGGAAGCCAAGGACCAAAACCTTGATTTTAGCTCAGCACTGACCAAAGAACCTAGGCTAATCCTTGATATTAATTAGTGAGAAATCTGTGATCAAGCGTGGATTGCAGAGGTAAATAAACAATGGGAAAAGCTCATAAGGCAGAATATAAAGCAGTATAAAGTCATGACTGAATGACTTGAGTGATGATTCCATCTAGTTTCCTCTAGTGGTGAGTGTGGTCAGGGTGCCTTTGTAAAGGCTGGATTATTTGTTATTCCTTGAAATAACAATAAATGCATAGCTTTGATGGCCAGAAAGGACCTAAAAATGTGTATCTGAGTTCTTCTGTAGGTCCAGGTCTGGGGTTTTATGCCCATCTCTCTCCTTCTCTGTAAGCCAGCTCAGGGAAACAGGATCAGGCTCATTTCAGCACAACCCCAGCTCCAGCCCAGGAATTCCCTGGGTTCTGTCCTGGGAAGGTGCATTTCCCAAGGTGGCTGCCCTGGATGCCACAACTCATCTCACCTGCCTCTAAGTGTTTATGTCTTTTTATCAGCTCAGACTTTTAGCCTCTTACACTGCTATGGATCTCTAGCAAATATTCCCAGGCAGTGATTCACCTCCCCATAAATCAGAGACCTCCCTGTGGTCTGCTGAGTCACTTCATGGACTGTCTGGTTGGGTTTCTGTGGGATAAACACCCCCCTGGGAAGTGGATGTCTGTGCCACGGGTGTGTGATTCAGCTGCCCACTGGCACTCAGTGACATTTGAGCTGCCCTGAAGTACCTGAGACACCTGTGTCCCCCTGAAAAATCAGCTTTCCAGTGCTGAATTCCCAGAAGATTGGTTGCACAAGCTACTTAGGATGCTTTCCTTGTTGCACTGATGTTTCTCAGCCAGGAAAGCTCCATCACCACCTGCAAGTTGCTGGGAGAGAGAGGAAGAAGCCAGGATGAGGTTTTTGGGATGAGGTTTCAACTTGTCCCCAGTGAGAATCTCTGACATTGTGCTAATAAAATCCAGAAGTCTTTCAGAAATTAAAATATGATCCTGAAGGAATCAAAATACCTTAAGCTGAAGGGAAAGAGAAGTGAGGGGAAGAGATAGAGGAAACATCCATGAATATGGCAAATCCCAGTGCAGGAGCTGAATTCCAGTGGAGCCAAGGGTACCCCAAGGGATGTCCCTGGAGGGGCCAGAATTTGGGAAATATTTCACTCTTTCTCTTCATCCTAGAGATGTAAAAATCTTTATAAATTGTGACAAGGAGAGAAAACTGTTATTTCAAACCCAACATAATCCTCTGTCCTTCTCCTTGAGTGTTTTTGTGATGCTCAAACCAATAAGGACCATTTAATGCCCTCAGCAATCTTGTTAATTCTCAAACCTGGATCTTCATAGCTCTGCAAAGTCAAATACTCCAAAAAACTGCTGAGTTCTTGGCTGGGGAGTTATCAAGCAGCAGTGGGGATCACCAGCGGCCAATTAAAAGGTAAAATAAGCCACAATCAGGACTTGCACCAAAATATCTCCGTGCAGCTGGCACCAAGAGCAGGTGGTTTGCTGCAAAGCTGGGTCCTTCAATGAAGGCTTCAGTTCAGCTCCCAAAAACTGCAGGGGTGTAAGGAACCTAGCCTGGATATTGCTATTCCCTGGGAATAATGTCCCTGGATGTGGCAGCAGTGGGCATTCTGCTGCATCTACCCAGGGGCAAAATGGGATCCATCACAGGGTGGTGGCAAAAGGTTTGTTGTGGGAAAGGACACAGTGAGCCCTGTAAGGACAGGTCTCACCCCATGGGAAAGGATTTTGGGAAGGAATGAGGTCAGGAGCAGCAGGATCAGGCCCTGCATCTCATCCATGGCTCCGTGGTTTGGCACTTTCATCCCAACAGGCTCCAGCCTGGGGATTTGGAGAATACTGCGGAGATGGGGAAAGGAAGGAATAGAGTTTCACCTTTTATTCTTTTATCACGGCAACAATGCGTGGTAGGGGAAAAAAAATTAAAAACGAAGAAGAAGAAGAAGTTGTAAATGGCAGAATTAACAATAATACAACCCCCCCTACCTTGTCCCCATCCCTCCCCCCTCTCCCTGTGCCGTCCATTCAGGCGACCGACAATAAACAAGGTCATTTGATTCATTCAGCTCGGGGTGTAAACAAAGCCTTACAATAAAACCCCCCCAACCAGGGCCTCCCTTTTTCTCCAAGAATAGATGTCCCCCCCCTCCAGGCTGGGGCCCCCCCTGCTTGGCTTCTCCTCTCCCATCATCCCTGGACCAGCCCTGCTGCCACTTCCGCAGCCCCATCCCGGCTCCGTGAGGCCCCGCTTCCTACCCGGTGTGGGAACCTCGGCTTCCCTGGGCAACATCTGCACGGACAGCCCCCACTTTCTCATGCTGGCCTCATCCCGGGATCCTGATCCAGGGAGACAGAGAGAAAAGAGGGGAAAAAAAAATGTTCGTAACAAGCCAAACGTAACCCAACACCAAAGGGATTCGCATCCCCTTCCCAGGTCCGTAGGGAGCAGGTCCCAAAGGCTGGTGGGCAGCTTCCATTTTTCAGAGGCTTTGCTGGGATGCCCGTGGCTGATGGAAAAATGGGTTTGTGTGCGTGTGTGCACAAGCAATGGGAAGAGGATGGGTTGTGCAAGATGTCCTGTGGTGGGATAAAGCCTGACATGAGGCTCTACCACCAGCAGGGACGGTGATTGGAGAATCATGGAATGGTCTGGGTGGGAAGGGATGTTTAAAAGGTCATCCAGTCCCACCCCCTGCCATGGGCAGGGATGTCACTCACCAGATCTGGTTGCTCAAAGCCTTCCTTGTCCAAGCTGGCCTTGAATGCTTGCAGAGATGGCACAATCACCAGCACTCCAGGCTTGGGAAGTTCTGAGACTTTCTCCACCTCATCCCTTGCTTAAAATAATTCCTATGGAGCATTCAGTGGCTGCCAATGACCCTCACACCTGGGGATTTATCCCACCTGGAATGTCCACCCCGCCACCTGCACAAGCTGGGATGACACTTGTGGGTCCTGCCTGAGGGTTGTTGTCCAAATAGGGTTATTTTGTGTCACAGGGGTCACCAGAACCTTCCCTAAACTTTGGGATTCCTTCCAGGGTCTTGCAATGGCTCCAGGGTCTGGTGGGATGCAGGAAGGAAGATCTCAGTGTGTCCACATCACACAGGGGACCTTATCCAGGCTGGATGGGGCTTGGAGCCACCTGGGGTAGTGGAAGGTGTCCCTGTCCATGGCAAGGTTTGGGATGAACTTCAAGGCCCCTTCCAACCCAAGCCATTCCCTGATTCCATGTTTTCATGCTTTGACCAAGACAGATGGACATGAGCAATAATGCTCTAACAGTTTTGCTCCCTTTGTTCCATCCAACAGGGATTTACTGCTGGAGTTAAGCACTGGGAAATCTGGCTCAGCTTTCACCTCTTGAGTTCACCCTAAACTTTCTCTGTGTGACCTCAAACAGCCCAAATCCTCAGAATCTCTTCAGTTTCCTGCTCAGAAGCACTGAAATAACACTGGGGGTAAAAAACCTTCCTGTGCCTCAGTTTCCACCTTGATTTTCCCCAGTGCTCAGTTATTTAAATTGCAAATTTGCAGCATCAGGGGTTGTCTCATGATGTTTCCACGTTACTTAATACAAGAGAAAACTGCTCATCTTTGATAACTGATCTGATACCACAGCGCTTCCACAACGGCGTCTTGAGCACCGTAATAATAATAAAAATAATGAAAAAGGGATGAGTTATTCTTTCCCAGGGGAGAAGGTTTGTTTTCAGAGATGCTCAAGAGATGGGTAATAACAAACAATTCTAATACAAAGCCTGTTTCTTTGCAATTTAATATTTTGCAAAACCACAAATCTGGATGTATTTGTACTTCTTCTTTGTCTACTGGATCCCTTCCACAATTACTTGCAGGGATAAGAAGTTTATTTTCCTGTACTTTTGGGGAGAGAATTCTTCAAAAGTACAAACAGTGAGAGACTGAGCTGCAAGAGGGAGGAAAATCATGGCCAAACCATCATTTGGTACAGCAAGAAAACCCAACCAATGGTAATGAAATTTTCTACTTCAATTTTCACCTGAAGAACACAGATGTGTCTCCAAGGCAAGGAAAATGCCTCTGTTCCTCCCTCTCCCACACCTCTGCTCAAAGACAATTAAAAAATTTCTCATTTCATCTGCATCCTGCGTTGCTTTGTCCCCTCTTTCCAGGAGCAGATCCAGGACTAGGTGCTCATTTCTGGTGAAACGGGGGTGGCTTGTCTGGCAGGGAAGTGGTGGATCCCCATCCCTGGAGAGGTTAAATTATGGATGTGGCACTTGGGGACATGGGTCAGAGGTGGCTTTGGCACTGCTGGAGGAATGGTTGGACCTGATGAACTTGGTGGGATTTTCCAGCCTTAGCGATTCCAGGATCCTGAGTTTGTGCTACACGACATTCTGGCATATTTAATCTTCAGAAATCAGCCATTTTTTAAGTCTGACATGGCAAAGTTTCGTCCTGTCAGACATCAGGAGACTCATGGATTAGCAGACTCTTGGATTAGTATCCCTGTACAGACACCTGGGGTTCACCTGCAGAAAAGCCATGGGATAGAACCTGGGGTGTGTCATTGGGATTTTCCTGGTCCAAAAAAAAACCCCCTCTGAGCTGGGAAATAATGAAAAGGACAAAAATTGGAATCCTCTGGATTTTAAAAGTCATTTAAGAGCATTGAGTCCAACCATTCTCCAGCAGAGCCAAGGCCACCACTAATCCATGTCCCCAAGTGCCACATCCACAGGATTTAAATCCCTCCATGTATGGTGATTCCAGCACTTCCCGGGATTACTCCTGATACCCAGTCTAAGCCTCCCCTGGTGCTGCAACTTGAGGCTGTTTTTTCTTATCCTATCACTTGTTCCTTGGCACACCTCACCTGGCTCAACCCTCCTGTCATGGAGTTGTGGAGAACCTGCCATATTTTTTTCTCCAGTGGGTTTCTCTGAACTGGATTAGGATCACTGTAGCTCTGATTTTTGGATTTTCATGCCAGTTTTTTCCTGGGCTTGGCACGTGCCCTTGGGGAATGATGTGGCACCTCAGGAGGGCAATGAAAAGGGAGGGAAATTCTCATTTTGAAGCTGTTTGAGAGGATGCATTGGAAGGGCGAAGGAAAACTTCAGCTCAGTCCCTGGGAATTCTTCTCCTGCCAAGAAATCTGAATTGTTGGAAAGAGTCTCCCAGAGGAAGTGATTGAAATATCATTGTGTGAATCATATCTGTAACAAGGTTGCAAGAAGCTTTGCTGAACCCTGGGAATAGGTTAAATGACCTAAAAAGACTTTGTTTTTCATGCAGGAACAGCCTCTAGCAGCCCATTTTAAGGGAAGGCTCCTGTTTTTGGAGGTCCATCAAGGCTGGGATGTCCCTCAGCATCACCTGTCCCCAGCTGGGCTGCACAAGGTGCTCAAGTACAGCCCTGGGATGGATTTTCTGCTGTTTAAGGAGGGCTGAGATACCTGAAATGAGAACTCTTGTGTGATAAGTTCTGCCTGGGGGATGTTCTGGTGGTGTTTGCTGAGACTCAGGGCAGTTGTGCTCAGACTGGCACCCCTGGGGCAATGATGGGGACATGGGGACAAGGGGACGTGGGAGGGTGGGGTTGGCTGGTGACTCTGGGGTCCTGCTCTGGGGATAGGGACTGGTGCAGGGATGGGAAATGATTTCTGGAAGGAGACATAAGATCTGGGGGAGTGAGTTTTGTGCTGGGACGAAGAGGCTGGATTGAGCCATAGAAGAATTATCACCCAGTGCCACCCCCTGCCATGGGCAGGGACAGCTTCCACTGTCCCAGGTTGATCCAAGCTCTGTCCAACCTGGCCTTGGACACTCCCAGGGATTCAGGGGCAGCCACAGCTTCTCTGGGCACCCTGTGCCAGGGCCTCCCCACCCTCACAGCCAAGAATTCCTTCCCAAAATCCCATCTCTCCCTGCCTTCTTTGAGTGGGCAGCCATTCCCTGTGTCCTGTCCCTCCATCCCTTGTCCCCAGTCCCTCTCCAGCTCTCCTGGAGCCCCTTTAGGCTCTGGAAGGGGCTCTGAGCTCTCCCTGGATCCTTCTCTTGTCCAGGTGAGCACCCCCAGCTCTCCCAGTCTGGCTCCAGAGCAAAGGGACTCCAGCATCTCCGTGGCCTCCTCTGAACTCTTTCCACCAGCTCCACATTCTCCCCATCCCCATCCCTATGCACTGTTCCAGGACAGAGCTGCAGATTGTTTCAGTCCCTCTGGTCAGCAGCTCCCAGCTCCTGTAACCCCTTGTTATTCCAGCCTTGGCCATGCCCTCCCCACATGCCTCATCCTTGTGCTCAGATCCTTCTCAGAAGGTCTGTCTGTCATCCCCTGCTTGAAGTTCAAATTCATCATCCTTTGCCTTCAGAGCCCTGCAGGACACTGCCCCTTTCCTGCTCATTCTTCCTCTTCCTTCCTTCCATACAAGTGGAAAATGCCCTCTCTGAGCTCAGAGCTGCTGACAACATCTTTTTTGAGGGAAAGAGGCCTCAAGTCTAGGAAACAACCACCAGCCTCTGCAGGCCCCTCATGTACAATTTGGACAGTGGTGTTGGCTTGAGTGAGAGCTGAGCAAAAAAAAAAAAAACCCAAAAAACAACAACCACAAAAAATTATTTGTCCCATTGTTCACAGGAATTATTAAACACACAGAGCATGGAACAGAGTGAATCCCTGGGCAAATGCAGTCACTGACAGGTGTTGCATGCCATTGTTACCAGGGCTAGTACAAATCTGTGCCAGGTTTGGAAAGTTAAATATAGGGAGTGGGATGAGCTGTTTGTGTTTTCCTCAGTAGAAGTGAGCTGGAGCAGGCAGTGAGGATGTTTGGCAAGAAAAAGCAACTACAGAAAATAATATATATTTGTTAAAATATGTATTTAAAATATATATATTTATTATATATATTTTAAATATAATATTTAAATATAATATATAATATATTTAAATATAATATATATAGTATATTATGATATAATATATAATACATTTAAATATAGTATTTTAAATATATATTTTAAATGTATATATTTAAATATATAGAGTTAAAATAATAAATATTTGTTTTATATACCTAAACCCCAGCAGCTCTGACACTTTGTGCAGAATGGTTTGGGTTGGAAGGGACCCTTAAAGATCCTTTTGGATCCTTTTGTTCCAATCCCTCCTTCCTTTAGGCAGACAAGAACGTTTCTAATGTATTGTGATATAATGTAATATATCCCGTATTTTCCTCATGGAAGTGTCAACTGTTTCAGCAGTTTCAGGAAAGGTGAATTCAGACTTTCAGCTCCGTGGAGCAAACTGCCTTTTTCTGTGTGTGTACATAGCAAGGTGAGCTGTAAGGTCCCTTCCCAGCCCAAACCGCTCTAAGATCCCATGAATGGAGCTTGTGGTGTTGTCTCTGGCTGGGAGAAGGGCTTGGGAGGGAAGCCAGGCTGTGTTTGACAGGGACAAGTTGGGTTTTCCTGATGTTGTCCAGGAAGATGTTGAAAGCTGAAGGATCTGGACAATGTAGGCCTTCAAAAGCTGTGCAATTTAATCCTCTGGTCAAAGGTTTTATTTTTATATCAATCAGTGCTCAATATCTCTGTTTTTTTTCCCCAGAAATGAGCCTTGGGAGGCTGAGGAGCTGCATTCCCCTGATGGTGTTGTGCTGTGGATGGGCAAGTGTGGATGTCTCACCAGGAATGATGGAATGGTCTATTTAAAATGAAAATTTGGGGCCTTCCAGCCTTGGATTCTTGAGGAAACCTCCTGACCTGAGGTAGCACCTTTCTACCTGTCAGGTCTGGAGGAGAACCCACCCCAAAATCTTGGAGGAGCTTTGCCACTGACCTTGTGAGCCCATGAGCTTGACAGTGGCCAAGAAGACGAATTCACCTTCATTCAGATCAACTGAGTGCTGTGTTTACAAAAAGTTAAAAAAAAAAAAAAGAAATTGGCAGGCTGTGTCTGCCCAAAGTCTGAATGAATAGAAGCTCCAAAGGAAGCACCTGCTGCTAAAGGAAATCCAGGACAAGTTTTATTATCCTTTTTCACAGGTCTATTCAGGACTACATTAGGGGTTTCCTCTTTCCTTTTCTGGTACTTCACACTCATTCACAACAAAAAAACATATTGTGCTTATGAATTATATTCCAGAGAATATGGCTAGAGCTTATAAAGGCCCTGGCCAAAGAACTTTATTTTTAACCTTGCTCCCTTGTGGATTAATTTCTCAAATGAAAGCTTTGCAATTGTTTGGGGTTATTTTTCTCTCTTTTTCTTGGATGGGGCACAAGGGCAAATCCTGCCTGCTCTGTGTTAGCAAAAAATGCCTCTCAAGGAATGGGGAGCAAAGGAGGTGAGTGAGGCTCTCCACGGAGCTCAACTATGAAGAAAAAAGATGTAAAAAGTTGCTGTAATCCCTCCCAAATCTGTGTTACCCACCTATAAATGATTCAGTGGCCACTTTGTTGCACACAGAAACTGAGGGAAGTTTTTTTTTTTTTCCATTTCTAATGGAAAGGGAGAGGGAAAGTCCCTTTGGTTGGTGGAAGAGCAACTTTTTGGGGTTGATGCTGAGACCATTTGAGGCAGCGATGAGGGACCAGGAGGCACTGGGGAGTTTGCTGGTCAAACACAGCTGCTCAGCTCAGCACCCCCCAGGCACAGAGCACATAAAGGCTGAAGGGTTTGCAAACAACCCAAGTGCAACACATGAGCCACTCGTGCACCAGAGTGTTTGCTTTTGGGTCATTTTGCACCTGTGAAATGAGGACATGACCCAATCCCTGAGTGGCCTGGGAAGGTTTTGCACCCTCCTGCTCCAGGGTGGGTGCCTGGGAGGTAGCACTGGGTGCACTCTAACAAATTCACTGTGCCCTGTGAGAGCAAGGACCTTCCTGTGCATGCACACAGGATTCTCCTTCTGATCTGTCCTAAAAAGTCTCATTTTTGGCTTTAAAAACCCTTTCCCACCCCTTCAGGAGATTACAGGGCTGTGAGTTGTCACTGCACCCACCTCCCTCTGCCCCTGTGGGTGCGGGTTCTCCTTCTCACAGGTTATATTTTGATTTGCAGACCCTTTGAAGAGCAGAAAGGGCTTGCTCTGCTTTTGAGCAGCACCTAGCACAAGCATTTCTTCCCCAGCCTGAGGCTCCTCGCTGCTACTGCAGTGAATTATGGCAATTAACAGTGGCATAAATCAGATACTGTGACCAAAGGAGGTCAGGGAGGGCTCGAGGGCTGCATCACACCAGTAAATTACCCCAGACAGGAATTCCTTCATGTGCACCACTGGATTGTTTGAGTTGTCTTTGACAGGGGTTTGGCCCAGCCCAGGAACAGCTCAGGCATCAGCACTGAGCAGTGACCAACTGGGAATCTTGTGTGGGACCCCTGTCCCATGGGTTAGAGGGCAAATTCCACAGGGGCACAGCTAGGAGCAAGTCCTGGCAGTGGTTGGTAGAGATACAGCCCATTTTTAATGAGCATGAGCCCGTTTTAATGAGTGCTTGCATGGCAGTGACATTTCCCCAGGAGGAAAACGTGCTCTGGTTCCCAGATCCCCAGTGCAGGTCTCGCTGCCCTCGATGCTCTTCACATTTCTTCCCCTGCAAGGTTTGAGCCAAGGCTGCTCTCAAGTGCTGCCCCAGGGTCAAGATGCTGGTCCTTGTGATTTCCAAGTGGTGCCAGACACGGTGTCACCACGACCTGAGGCAGCACAGCTCCTTCTCTCACAGTCTCAGCCACACAAGGAGACTTGGCTGAACAGAAGGGGCTTCTCTGAGCTGATGGGTTTGATTTTTCTCTTTGTCTCCTTGGCTTTCAGGATGGTTTTTCTGAGTGTTCTTGACTGATCTTGATAGGTGACACAAATACTTCCAGATGTCACCTAATGCTTTGTAATATGGGTTGAATTCACACATATTTTCTAGACTGGGCTAGGCTACAATGTCCTGAGTTGCAATAAACCCACCAGGATCATCAAATCCAACTCCTGGCCCTGCACAGGACACCCCAACAATCCCACCCTGCGCCTGAGAGCGTTGTCCAAACACTCCTGGAGCTCTGGCAGCCTCAGGAATGTGACCATTCCCTGAGGATCCTCTTCTGTGCCTGACCACCCTCTGGGGGAAGAATCTTCCCCTGATACCCATCAAAAACCTCCCCAGGACTGGTGCTTTGACCACCACCTGTCCTTTTTCCTGGATGGGGTGGTGCACAAAGGAATTAAGGCCACGTGGCAGAGGGAAAAACTGGAGCCTGTTCCCTGAGTGAGACCTGAGCCAGCATTCAGATGTGTCAGAGTGGCAGAAGGATGACCCGGGAGACTCCTGGCTACAAAGAATTATTCCCTGATGTCAGGCCCCACCTCTCCAGGCACTGGCCTCGTGGGGCAGTGACAAAGGTGCTTCAGCATCCTCATGGAAACAACAACCTGCTGAGCAAGTGCCTCCTCCAGCTGTGCTTTCAAAGGGAGCCACGGTCCTTGCTTCCCTTGGGGGGCAGGCACAGGCTCCAGAGCTCAAGGGACATGAGGGTTGTGCACCCCCATCTCAGAGGGATTCCTCAGATGTCTGGGAGCAGCAGGACAAGCTCTTGGCCTTGTCCCCAAGTCACCAGCAAGACCAGCCTGAGAAAGCTTCTTATAACAAAGCATGGCAGAAAGAGCTCAAATACCTTTAAAAGCAATAAATTCTGTGTAAATCATAAATGCTGCCGCCGTGTCACAGACATGTTTTATGAAAAATCCTTTCCTTAGGATTTTTTTCTCCTGAGAAGCTGAGAGGCCTCAGGAACAAAATGCAACCAATGGTTATCTGCTGCTGTGGAATGCAACAGGTGCATCTGGGATTGGTCTCATGTGGTTGTTTCTAATTAATGGCCAATCACAGTCCAGCTGTCTTGGACTGTCTGGTCAGTCACAAGATTTTATTATCATTCCATTCCATTCCATTCCATTCCATTCCATTCCATTCCATTCCTCTTTCCTTGCTAGCCTTCTGATGAAATCCTTTCTTCTATTCTTTTAGTATAGTTTTAATATAATATATATAATAAAAAAATAAATCAGCTTCTGAAACATGGAGTCAACATTCTCATCTCTTCCCTCATCCTGGGACCCCTGTGAACACCACCACACCTCTGACCAGCTACTGCATGTGGGACACAATCTTCCTGTGCCCAGTTTGCATGGAATGATGCCCAGCCTCATTCCCATCTCCTGCTTGATGGGAATGATGCCTTCAAAGGAATCTTCAAAGGAAGATTCTTTGTGAGAGAGCAGCGCAATCAGGGGCCAATGGGACTGATTTGTGCCTCCAAGGAGTGCTTCAAAATTTTCCATGTTACAGATCATATCCTCCCCTCCACAAAGGCTCCTGCCAGCCAGGGAGAGATTGTCCTTTCTTTGAGAGGAAAATATGAGGATTAGGCTGTGTCCCTCCTGTTTCTGATGCCTGGGAGGTACCCAAAGGCTCTTAGTACAAAGCAGCTGAGTGTTTATTTTCCTATAGGATGTAGAAAAGGAATTGCAGTCTGTGGGGGAGAGCTGGGAGATGCTCCACTAAACCTCACTGGAGTTTGTGGAAGGGCTGGAAAATGGCCAAAGACCTTTTAAAATAAATATAGGAATCACAGAATTCCAAAATGTTTTGGGTCAGAAAGGACCTGAAGGCTCATCCAGTCCCACCCCCTGCCATGGGCAGGGACACCTCCCACTCTCCCAAGTTGCTCCAAGCCCTGTCCAACCTGGCCTTGGACACTTCCAGGGATCCAGGGGCAGCCACAGCTTCTCTGGACAGCCTAGGAGCTGAGTAGCTGTAAAGGAGATCCTCTTCTTTTATTTTGCAATCACTTTCAGATGGAGGAAAAGTTCATCCAACACTTACTTGGTGGGAAATTAATATTATCTCATATTTCTTCTGCAGCCTTAGCAGAGAAACTCAGAGCATCACTGTGGTGGAGGACATAGGGAATCAGGGAGGAAAAAAAAGGCAGCTCCAGCATCCATTTCCAGGGTCACTGAAGGGGGAAGAGGTTCCCACTATTTTTTGTTTTGCTTCTGGGATTTAATTCAGATTGAGGAGGTGACTCTGGGGACAAGCCAGAGGACTCCAGCAGCTGTGGCATTGAAATGCAGGGATCATGAATTGCAGGAGGAAGGGAAACCCAGTAAACAGTTTTCAGATCTCAGCCCATTGCCTCTGAACTACAAAGACCTGCGAGAAAGTGGTGTCAAACACCCAGCTCCCACTTTGACCCCTGCCTGAGGGGAAATGAATCAATGTTGGGAAAATATGGAAAGCAGGATGAGATTATCTACTGTATAAAAGAAGCTGGAAGAGATGGCTTGGGATATTTGTGTATTGAGGCTCTGTCCACGTCCTATTCCTTTATGGGGGGGTGCTATTGTACCTATTGTGGCAGATCTTTATCAGCCCTGTTTATCACGTTGGGTGCAGGGAATGTCAGATTGCTGAATGTCAGGTTGTTGACTGTTTTCATAACAGGAAGCTGCCTGCTGTCTTGCTGTGTTAAGGAACTCCCCTATGCACAATATTTTCCAAAAAAAAAAAAAAGAAAAAAAAATCCAAACACTCTGCTGTGGTTGGGCAACCACACGGATTTGAGTTTCCATTGTTCCTTGTAAGGCAAAATCCTGTGTAGATAAATCCACTCGATACACATTTGCCTGTTATTTCTTTTGTGTACAGATACAGGAAATATGGCTGTTGTTTTGTCAAGATGAAATATTTCCCAATGCCAGAAGTAAATCTCCACACTTTCATCAGGGCTTGGGAGCCTGGAGTGCTGCCACATCTGGGTGCAGGTGGGGCGAGGGACAGAGAGGGACAGGAGTGGGTTTGGCACCACCATGGAACATCGTGGGACACAGCTTGGAAGTGCCTTCACCCCTGGGAGCTGAAGCAGGCATCCAGCTACCCCTAGGAGTGGGGAGCTCATTCAGATTCCTTGCTGGAAATCTTACTGTACCTCCTCTCACTGGGGAAAAAAAAAAAAAAAAAAACAAAACAGTGATCCAAACTGCCCTGGATTTCCTGAGAATCAAACCCACAAGGACGGGGTCTGGGAGCTGTAAGTCACCCGTGTGAGCTGGCTGGGGGTGTAAAACAGAGGAAACCCTTGGCAGGGGGGACACAGCCGGGCAGGGTGGGCACAAGGAATTGAAATTTGAGTGAGAAGATGTCCCAAACAGAATGTGGGTGGGAAGAGGTCCTAAGCAGCTGAGGATCCTGAAAAAAATCCTACTCTTTATAGGTATATAAACTGTTGAAGCAAGCCACTAGCAAAGCGCTTACACAGGTGCTCCCCAAGTGACAGTGTCTCTGAAAGGCCCGAAGGGTGGGCAAATGTCATTTGTGCAGTAAAGGACCCCAGATCACAGCCTGGCTCATCCTAAGATCCAGTACACCTTGATGCAATTAACAGGTGTTGGTCTGAGGCACCCTTAGGATGAGGAATTTGAACCTAAGCCTTCCCTAATCCTCCTGACTGCTTTTATCAGCAGACAGGTGAGGATGAAGTTTTTCTACAACTCTAAAAGGATTCAGAATGGGTACCTAAATTTGGAAACTGGGTCTTTGATTCCCTAAGGATTTTTCTTGGATGCCAAGGTGCTGAAAGACGGTCAGAGTGCCTTCAAAAATCAGCCAGAGCACAGCCTGGATGCTGTTTCTGACTCCAGGACTCCAGAAATCAGTCCCATACAAGGTGTATGTTCCCATGAGACCCCACAAGGCACTTTCTCTCAGACATGTGCCCCCTCAGGTTGCTCCCTGGGCTGCAGGATCAAAGCACAGTTGGAGAGAAAGAGGGATTGAATTGACAAGGGGATTTCTTAAAAGTTCAAATTAAAAAATCTTGATACCAGTAGAAAATGCAGGGTGTTTTCTCTCTGCATAGGTCACCAAACATATTTCAGGCTGGATAAAATCCCTGATTTTTGGCACAGCCAAAATTATTAAATCAGGTAATTTCAAGCCTTTGTCCAAAGCAAAATACACCTTTTAAAGAGCATCTTCTCCCTCTCCAGTGATCAGGCAACCTCAGGAGGCTGCCAGCCCAGTGTGGAGATCTTCTCGGAAAAGGTGGGCAAGTCAATGAAAATGGAGAGGTTTTCGAAGAAGATTCAACCTGAAAGGTCAGGTCTGTGTCCACAACTTCAGCTGTGCCATCCAGGGATGGAGAAAGTCATGATCGTGGGAGGTAAAGCTGAGCCAGACTTTCCAGAATTTCAGCAGTTCTGTGAGATATTGGAGTGATGGTTGTGGGGACCTCAATCATAGAATCCTAGAATGATTTGGATTAGAAGGGACTTAAGACTCATTCCATTCCACTCCCCTGCAATGGGCAGGGACACCTTGAACTATCCCAGGTTGCTCCAAGCCCCATCCAACCCAGCCTTGGACACTTCCAGGGTTGGAGCAGACACAGCTTTCCTGGGAAGAGAGAAATTTTGGATGAGCTGCTGAGGAATTCAGAGCCAATGGCTGCATTTGTGCTACTGGGATGCAGCACTGGAGGTCAACTGGCTGTGCTGTTAAACTGGTGGAGGAGCAGAATGGAGCAGGGAAAAAATATAATGAAAAATATGGTTTAAGAAGAAGATGGAAAAAGCTGCAACAATCAGAATTCAAGCAAAAATTATTTTGTTTTGGGGGTAGGGCATGGTCTACTGGGCCCTTCCATTCCATATTGTTGTTATTATTTTATGCTCATGCAAAAACAGAGTTGTCCATGGCAGGGGCTTGGAATGAGATGATTTTTAAGGTCCCTTTCAACCCAAACCATTCTGTCATTCTGTTATTCCATGATCCTGTGACTCTGTGATTGTGTGAATCTATGGTTCTATGATTCTGTGATTCTGTGATTTCATAATTCCGTGATTCTATAATTCCATGATTCTATAATTCCATGATTCTGTGATTCCATGATTCTGTGATGTCATGGTCCTATGATTCTATGATGTCATGGCTCTATGATTCTATGACATCATGGCTCTGATTCTATGATTCCATGATCCCGTGAATCCACGGTTCTATGATTCTGTGATTCCATGATATCATAGTTCTATGATTCTATCATGTCATGGCTCTGTGATTCCATGGTTCTAAGATTCCATGATTCTGTGATGACATGGCTCTATGATTTTATGATTTTATGATTCCATGATTCCATGATATCATGGTTCTATGATTCTCTGATGGCCTGGCTCTGTGATTTTATAATTTTATGATTTTTATGATTCTGTTATTCTTTTATGATTCCATGAGTCCATGATATCATGGTTCTATGATTCTCTGATGTCATGGCTCTGTGATTCTATGATGTCATGGCTGTATGGTTCCATGATTCCATGATGAAATGGTTCCATGATTCTGTGATGGCCTGGCCCTTTGATTCCATGATTCCATTATATTATGGTTCTGTGATTCTGTGATGTCATGGCTCTGTCATTTTATGATTTTATTATTTTTATGATTCCATGATGTTATAATTCCATGAATTCATGACATCATGGTTATATGATTCTGTGATGTCATGGTTCTGTGATTCTATGATGTCATGGACATATGGTTCTGTGGTTTTTATGATTCCATGATTCCATGATATCATGGTTCTATGATTCTCTGATGGCCTGGCTCTGTGATTTTATAATTTTATGATTTTTATGATTCTGTTATTCTTTTATGATTCCATGAGTCCATGATATCATGGTTCTATGATTCTCTGATGTCATGGCTGTATGGTTCCATGATTCTGTGATGGCCTGGCCCTTTGATTCCATGATTCCATTATATTATGGTTCTGTGATTCTGTGATGTCATGGCTCTGTCATTTTATGATTTTATTATTTTTATGATTCCATGACTTTATAATTCCATGAGTGCATGACATCATGGTTCTATGATTCTGTGACATCATGGTTCGGTGATTCTATGATGTCATGGCTGTATGTTTCCATGATTCCATGATTCCATGATATCATGGTTCTATGATTCTGTGCTGCTAGGTCTCTATGATTTCACAATTCCATTATATTGTGATTCTACGATTCTGTGATGTCACGGCTCTGTGATTTTATGATTCTATAATTTTTACGATTTTTATGATTCTATAATTTTATGATTCCATGATTCCATGACATCATGGTTCTATGATTCTATATCATTGTTCTGTGATCCTGTGATGACACAGCCGTATGGTTCCATGGTTTTATGATGCCATGATTCCATGACATCATGGTTCTATGATTCCGTGATGTCCTGGCTCTGTGATTTTATTATTTTATTATTTTTATGATTCCAGTATTCCATGACATCATGGTTCTATGATTCTGTGATGTCATGGCTGTGATTCCATGAATCCATGATATCATGGTCCCATGATTCTCTGATGTCCTGGCTCGATGATTCCATGTTTCTTTCTATGCTTCTGCTGTTCTATGACTCCATGGTCCCACGTTTCTGAGGTTCTATGATCCCATATTTCTACAACTCTGCGATTCCGTGATTCCATGACCTTGGGTCCGGCCTGGAACTCCATCCCTGAAAAGAGAAACAAGACAACCTCACATTTATCATCAGCAGAGGGCGTCCAACGCACGCGTGTCCCTAAATCCCGAGCTCCAGCAGCAAATCCGACGGCGGCCAAAATTTCTCGGAGCGCGGCCGATGCTTCCCCGCCAATTGTGCCGCTGCCCCGGGTTTCCTTCCCTGCTCCGTGCTCGGTGCCATGCGGGAGCTGCAGAGCCGATTGTTCGCCCTGTGGCCCCCGCAGACAGGATGCGAGCCCAGTGCCAGGTGTGGAATTATTTTCCTGCGTGGTGCTGGAGCATGGGAATTGTTGATAACGCTAACAATGCGGCAAAGGAAAAGTGGGAGAGGAGCAGGACAATTCAGCAGGGTTTGAAAGCCGTGGGGAGATGAAAAAAGCCTCCCCCTATTCATGTGTCTCCAAATCCAGGTTTTTAAGGATGGAAATGGGGGTGTTTTTACTGGGTGAATCCCTCTTACAGCCTGGAACTCCTCAGCGAGCCTTGTGCTGTGGTATCAGTCACACCCCTGGATTAGTGGGGATAAACTGATTTATCCCAGGAGCCTGTCAGGATGGATCAATTTCCCAGGGAACAGCTCCCTATCCCTGCTATGTTTTGCTGGTGCTGGGGGCTGAG
The DNA here is from genome assembly GCF_012460135.2 of Molothrus ater. Classification (NCBI taxonomy): domain Eukaryota; kingdom Metazoa; phylum Chordata; class Aves; order Passeriformes; family Icteridae; genus Molothrus; species Molothrus ater. The sequence goes on along the minus strand of NC_050480.2, from coordinate 111,189,728 downwards.
TCAGGGCGGGGGGCACAGCCTGTTCTTGGTGAAAAGCAGGTGGGGGACAGTGGCTGCAACAAAGTGGTGGGGACTGTGGTACAGGAGGAGTTTTTGGGAAAATAGGGTCAGGCCCTGGATCCAGACTCCCTTTGGGATGTTGAGAAAGCCACTAATTCTTGTCACTCATGAACAACTGTAAAAATCAGATTTTTAGGGTTGTAACCATATACAGCAATGCAGCACCCTATGGCAGCAGAGAATGTTTCCCCGTCCTGCACGGCAGCATCCTGTGGGTCTTCAAGAGGGGATTAAGGGCTGACTTGCAGAAAAATGGGCTGATGCCCTTTCTCCTGAACTCCTGAGCTCTCCAGGACTCAGGCTGAGACTTCAGCTGGGTTTCTGTGTTTGCAGAGCTCTTGCCAAGCTGATGCCACCAACCTTTGTCACAACGCCGAGCTTTTACAGCAGCCAAGAGGCTGCTCTGTCCCAGCCAGCTGAGACCCCTCGGGCTCACTGCCACAATGACACCTCCCTGTTGTCACAAATCCCAGAACTTCTGATTAGGAACTGTTTTGTCAGCATTTGGCACGGTCCCAGCAAAAGTGACACCAATTATTCGTGTCAGCTCCCCTCTGAAAGCAGGAGATGTATGAAATCTCACCCCAGGACAATCCATCACAGCTTGCAGTGGGATTTGGGACCTGTCATTCTCAGGGGGTATTGACTGAGCATGGCTTCTTCCAGGCCACAGAGGTTATGGGGAGCTTTAGATCATCCCCAGCAAGACTGAAACTGAAAAATGAGCCCCAGAGTCTCTCAGCTTGGGTAAATGGTTCAACCGAAAGTTATTTCAGGCTGCTACTCATTTATGTAATTAATTTCAATAACTGAAGCATGCTTTAATGGCAAATGTTTGCTCTAAATTAAGCAGGGACCATGTCTTATTTCTGTTTTAATATCAATTTAGGTTAAAGTCTAACCACCAGGGTATATGGAGACCTCTTGCTTTGCTCAAGGACCACTGGATTTTTCAGATGGTCCTTTCTTAATTCTTTTTTATCCTGACTGGCAGCAGCTGGGTTTTTGGGCTGATATGAGGCTCTGCTTGCAGCTAGGATGAGAAATGGTGGGAATGCAGCTTGGAGGACAAGAATTGGTTTGTGTCTGGAGTGGTTTCAGGAAAGTCACATCACATCCTTGATCCCTCAATGCCCCCTTGCAGTTTAATGAACATAATAATGAACATTTTGAATTATTGGTGACTCTTCTCATCCCATGTCAGCTCTGTCCTGAGCTTTATTCCTTGAATTTTGCTGTCTGTACCTTACCTTCCTGCTAAAAGATCACTGTGGGTCAGTCTGGGACACCTGGCCCATCCCTTTTCCTTTTTCTCATAGCTTCATCTTGGGACAGTCCAGCGGGAGGATTTGCAGGTCATATCCCACTGGTGCAGGAGTGATGTGAACAAACCATGTCCTGAGGACTAAATCTATAAAATCACACAAAAAACAGTGGTCTTCCATGCCTGGAAGTGTCCAAGGCCAGGTTGGAGCAACCTGGGATAGTGGGAGGTGTCCTTGTCCATGGGGGATGGAATGAGATGAACTTTAAGGTCCTTTCCAACCCAAACCATTCCAGGATTTTTTTATTCTACCTCTGTTAGAAACTTGCCATCACCACCATGAGGCAACCACAGATAAGTCACCTCCTGACCTCCCCAACACCCAATTTCCACCCACAAAATCCCAGCAGGTGGAATTAAGGAGTCTGGGTGCCCCATGGGCAGGAAAATGCCCATGGCAAGTGCCCTTGGTATTTATTGAATGAGCACCCATGTTGAAATTATCAACCAACAAAAGCACTCAGTGACGCATTGAGGAGGGGAAGAATCAGGCCAGGAGCAGGATAAAAGTGCACTTTCCTTCTATTCAGAATATTTATTCTGATTGTTTTATTATTTTTCTTCTCCAAACCACCAGGAATAGGTGCTCTGCTCATGGAGGAGAACAGGAACGTAATAAAACAGCTTTTGATGTCTCCTTCTCAATGCCATGGCTGTACTCCACCTGCAAGTTTGGAACATTCTCCTGCCCAAAAAGCAAGTTCAGCCTGATGCAGTGTGTGCAGAGAACCAAGGGAGTAAAAAAATCTGTTTTTCTCAGTCATACAGCTTCAAAATTCACCCCAGATTTCAGTGCCAGGCAGAGCTGGAGTGATCCAGGCACTCTCCATCCTGGAGCTTTGGGAGGAGCACTTGACATCCACCTCCTCTGCTCTGACCTTCACCCGTGGGTGTGCCTGCACTGAGCTGCTCTTCTCTGACAGTTCACTCATCCCATTCCTTGGCACCCATCACCTTTCCTCTCTGCCCTTGTAATTTTGGGCTGACTCACTGCCAGGTTGTGCCATGCCCAGAACAATCCCTTTGGATCCTCAGAGAGGATGCCCACAGTCTGCAGTGTGACCTTTGGGGACAGGAGACAGGGGCCAAGAGGGATTTAGGCTTCTGAAAGGCCATTGTCACCCATCTGGGACCAGCTCAGGGCTGGAGGAGAGGAGAGGAGAGGAGAGGAGAGGAGAGGAGAGGAGAGGAGAGGAGAGGAGAGGAGAGGAGAGGAGAGGAGAGGAGAGGAGAGGAGAGGAGAGGAGAGGAGAGAAGAGAAGAGAAGAGAAGAGAAGAAGGATTTCTAGGGCAAAACACTAAGATGGTGTTGAGGACACAGAAAACTGTGGGTTATCTGCAGTTCTGCCTGTGCATGGCAAGTGGGGATGTTGGATCTGCAGCTTCTGCCTTTCCCCAGCCACAAATGATGATTCTGGACCCAAATCACAGGCATTTTCTCCCAAATGCAGAGTACCTGCTGCAGAGATTCCCACTCAGAATGCAGCTAATGCCCACTGCTTTCCTGGCTAATTTCACTGAAGGAAGGGCTTTATCAATATTTCTAGTCCAGTTGTGTTTCCCTGGTTTATTCCTTATTTTCAGAGGAAAATAAATCCTTTGGCCTGTGAAAATGCTGTGATGTCTCTCAGCAGAGCTGTTCATTCATGGTCTAATGGGATATTTTAAGCAAGGGGGGCAAGTGTTTTTCTTTTCTTTAAGTCCACCACAAACTCTTCCTCTGTGCCAGGAGTGCAGAATTAAATCCTAATTAAAGGCTGTAAAAACACAGTGAATCTGAGAGGCCAGGAACAGGTACATATTATGGACCCTTTCATAGATCATATCAGCTCTGTGGTGACATAATAAATAATCCCCCCCCAAGTTCTTAAAGGTAAAACCCAGCAAATCATTAATAATGTCTCTGGCACCATATATCAAACTGAAGCCTTCCTCTTACAGCTGATCCCCAGCTATTCCCAGCTGCCTTTTTGCATTGCTGCCTCCTCCCTTTGCCCTGCTCCTTCTTCCCATCTTTCCTGCTGCAGTATTCCCATGCTTTGTCCACCTGTGTTTATTTCTGCAGTTCACTGGAGAACTGCAGCTATGGATAAGGCAAGAAAACACACACCACACTCCTTAAACCCAACCTCAGGAGGTTTTAAAACTTGCCTGGACAAGAAGAGACAGGCAGAAACTCTTTTTCAGGGTAGAGAGAGGAACTGGATGATGATGTGGTAGTTTCACTACTTCTGGCACACCTGATCTATGTACACTGCTGTCTGTAGTGGTGGAGCACTTCCCTCCATGTCAATTTTGCTGTCTTCTCACCCTCTCTTTTTTGATCTTTTTACATTTTTCTATAACCCATTTTTCTATTTTTCTTTGACTTAACCCATTTCCCGGTCTCACTCTGTCTCTCTGTGGTTCCATTTCTGAAGGGTTGGGATACAATCTGTCATTTCCTGTTCACACTCAGTTCTTCCAAAATGACAGAATCATGGATTGGTTTGGTTTGAAAGAACCTTTAAGACCATCCAGTTCCTACCCCCTGCCATGGGCAGGGACACCTTCCACTATCCCAGGTTGCTCCAAGCCCTGTCCAACCTGGCCTTGGACACTTCCAGGGATCCAGGGGCAGCCACAGCTTCTCTGGGCACCCTGTGCCAGGGCCTCCCCACCCTCACAGGGAAGATTTTCTTCCCAATATCCCATCTCTCCCTGCCCTCTGTCAGCTTAAAATCATCCTCCCTTCTCCTGTCACTGCATGATCTTGTAAAAAGTCCCACTCCAGCCTTCTTAAATTGCTGGGCTTCTTGGGATTGCCATCATTAATATATCTCCATGTGACCATTATATGTAATCACAGGGATTGTTCCAGTGGTGTCTCAGTCCAGTTGCCTGATTTCTCCTCTGTCCCATGATGTTTTATCGCACGGGGTTTTATCTTTCCTCTCTTTAGGCATTGAGGGAAGACTCCACAGAGATCTCACAGAGGAGGAAGGGACTGCAAACATGGAGACACAGTGGTCTTTTCCTAGATTCCCCCACCTGGAAGATGCAGATCCAAATGATGCAACACCTTTTTCTGGAAAAGGTAAAAGCAGCAGGGAACTCACTCCAGTGGCTAAACTTCATATTCTATGCTTGGATTATATTTTATTTCCCCAGGTTTGGGGGTTACTGCAGCTGTAAACACCATTCCTGATAAAATACAGCTCTCTGCCAGTTGGGATGAACTACTGGGATGCACTAATGGGATGCACTACTCAGTAAAGGTGAAATTTCTCCCTCAGTGAGTCTCTGACTCACTGTGTGAGTACCTGCTCAGAGAAGCTGTGGCTGCCCCATCCCTGGAAGTGTCCAAGACCAGGCTGGATGAAACTTGGAGCAACTTGGGATAGTGGAAGGTGTCCCTGCCCATGGCAGTGGGTGGAACTGGGTAATCTTTAATGTCCCTTCCCACCCAAACCATTAAAGGATTTTATTACTTTTATTACTTTTAATCCTTTCTCTCCTTGATGCTCAGGGCAGGGTTCACCTCACTTTACAGAGAGCTCCAGTTTATGGGCATGGGCAGCCAGGGCACCTGCAGGTGTCCCCAGGTGAACTTCCAGTTAAATTCCAGTTACAGGGAGCAGGTGTGACTCACCTGTCCTTACACAGGTAGCAAGTGCCACTTGAGGTGCTCTCTGGTTCCCACAGGCAGAGGGCAAACCCCTCCTGTCAGTGGAGTTTGAGGAAATATTCAGGAGAGTCTGCTGTGCATGACAAAACAGCTGCCACTTTCACAAGTGGCACCAATTTAACCCAAATTCATTCATCCCTGGTTGATTGTTGAATTTCAGCTTTTGCTGCTGAGGGGAGTCCAGAATGGAAGGGAGGTGGGAGGGCTGCATGTATTTATGGATGCAAGGAAGTGATGGAATGTTGGCACGGATGTCCAAGGGCTACAGGGATTGGTACAGACCTGAGGTTACACGTGCCCTTACATCTGGTGATGATGAGGATTGCTTTGCTCTTTCCCTTGCTGTGTCCTCCTGTGATTGATTGGGTGACTCCACCAGGGTGACAGGGTCTCCAGGAAGGCAGGGTGAAGCTTCAGTTGATCACCCATCAATATTCACCCAGCATTCCCCAAACTGGGAGACAATTCCTTAGTCTTCAGATGAGACTTCCATTGTCTTTGTAGTGGCCTTTCTCCCGTCCTCTTCATTGCCACAGGAAATTGTGCAATCAAAGAATATCCTGAGCTGGAAGGGACCCACAAGGATCATCCAGTCACCTCCTGGCCCTGCACAGACACCCCAACAATCCCATCCTGTGCATCCCTGAGAGTGTTGTCCAAACACTCCTGGAGCTCTGGCAGCTTTGGGAATGTCACCATTTGCTGGGGAGCTGTTCCAGTGCCCAAACACCCTCTGGAGGAAGAACCTTTCCCTGGTATCCAGCCTGACCCTCCCTGGCACAGCTCCAGCCATTCCCTGTGTTCTGTCCCTGGTCACCAAAGAGCAGAGGACAAGGTCCAGTTCTGCTTCTGCTTCATCAGGGGTGAAGAAAATTAGTGAGTCTGACTCTTCAAAAAATTGGTATTCTGAGTTCCTGGAGCTTAACAAAGGCCCTATGCTATTCATCTCCCCTGGGATTTCAGTGCTGCAAACATTTAGAGCAGTTAATTCCCAAAAGGAATAGTTTGCCACCACCTACCCCTAGATGCACCGGTGGCTCTTTATTCCCATCAGTCCAGTCCTCACCACATACAAATTTCTCCATTTCAGGACGTGTTTGGAGCTGCCTGACTCTCAGCAGTGATGATCAGTGAGGAGCTTACTCACCCCTAAACCCTGCTGGGATTCACCAGCTGAGCGTGCCCCTACCTGCTTGGCTTTGGGGATTGATCCAGAGGGTGCACACTGAAGGTGCCAGCTTGTTCCTTGCACAAATTTGTGCAGCAGGAGGAAGGAACCTCTTGCCTTTTGAGCAGTTAGACCCTCTCTCCTCACTGCCAGGGTGCCCTTGTTAAAATAGCTCCATATGGAGCTTGAACCTGTATTTCCTGTGTTACAGCAAAGGGCACTAATCCATAGGTACTCTGCACTGGTTCTCTGCCATAAACTTATCCAATGGTGCATGGCAAGGATTGGGTATTCCAGAAGTTAGGGCATTGCCATGGAAGATCATGTTCTCCCCATGGATAAGTTATGCCAAGAAAAACACCTTCCAGATGGGAGATCTTGAGACCACTCAAGAGTTCAACTCCCTGCTTATACCCCTGACTCAAAGACACTGGTGGGACTTGAGAAAACATTTCTGTGTCTGTTTTTGCTGTCTGTGCATGGCATAGCCTGCTCTGAAAACACTGACCAGATCTTTAGAGGTGATATTTGGGAAAAAATTCTTCCCTCTGGGAGAAGTGAGAAGCTCGGGATGCCCAGAGAAGCTGTGGCTGATCCAGCCCTGGAAGTGTCCAAGGCCAGGCTGGACAGGTGAGAAACCTGGGGTAGTGGAAGTTGTCCCTTCTAATGGAACAAGATGAGCTTTAAGGTTCCTTCACACTCATGATTCTATGATGCTCAAGGCTATGAATATGTTAACTGGAGAAATACCAGCCTGTAGATGTTCCTGATAACATGTAGGCAGTGGTGTTGTTTCAAATTCCTCTCCAGGTTTGTATATCCATGCCAGAGCAAAATGGATCTTCCTCTCTCTGTGGATTATCCCCACAAATCAATAAGACTCTTTTAGGATACCCAGCTCGTGGAGTTGTCTCTTGAGATCCTGAGGGTCAGGAAACTGTAAAAGTCTTCCCATCTTAGCACCAAATGCAGAAGTAATTAGTATATATATGAATTCCAATTAATGATTGTTAATGAAAATAATACAAATCCACCCTTTCGTTCTCCATGAGGTGATCTGCTCCAAAAACTATGGCAAAAACCAAGAGCAGGTTTGTTCAAACCACTCCTGAATTGGAAAGGAGACTCAGACTCCTGTGCTTGCTCATGTTTCCAGAACCCTCTTTGAGGATGGATGCTCTGTTCCTCTCATTTTCTTCCATGGACGTGGGTTGTGGGTTCTCCCAGCTCCGCTTGGTGCCTTCCTTGCCTCCCTGGCAGGGAACAGCCCTGAGCCCAAGAGGGACATTGGATTCCTGTCATATTGCTGGGAAAAGGTCTGCCAGGATCACCAGACAGGAAGAGACAGGGAGGAGTGACAGGAAAGTGAGGGAAGGGAGGGGGACAGGAGGCTCATTTTTCTCCCCATTTTCTGTCCTTCCTCTCCAGCAGTGCCCTCCCACACATGATGTGAATCCAGGGTGTGGCCAGAGATGCACAATCCTCTTTCCTTGCTCAGGGGTGTCACAGGAAGGTGAAACCTGATGAGATTAGATTTGGTACCTTGCTGGGACAGGCTGACAGCTCCAAAAGACATCTGATGTAACCAAATCCTTGCAGCGTGGGCAGGGGTGAGATAAGAAACATCTCTCACATGTGAGAGGTGCAATTTGCTCCTCAGTTTTCCTTCCCTCCCAGCACACGTTGCTGTGGTGGGCTGATATTGCCAGAGCCCTCACTACCTTGGTCTCATTCCTTAAGTTTTCGTATTTATGAAGTGCATCCCCAGGGCTGAAAACTAAAGTTACTACATCACTGCTCAGAAAGCTAAATTACTACACTAGTAACTCCCAGAATTTTACTCTTGATGTGAATTTGTGTCCTTGGGATGGAATTTTCAATATGGTGCCAGGTGTAATGAATATTTCTTACCTCTGGGACAAGCATTATGGCTCTGTCCCCAGGTTACCTCCTTAGTGTCCTTCTATTCCCTGCCCATGGCAGGGGGTCAGAACTGGATGATCTTTAAGGTCTCTTCCAACCATTCTATGATCCTATGGATCTATTTTTACCCTTCAGGTTCCTTGGGAAGCCAAGTGGAATAAAGCATGTTAGGACTGATGGGTGTTTGCCTTCAAGGTTAGGTTTGGGACAAGGTGGGAGACTGGGGAGAGATCAAGGCTTCTATAAAATATGAATTGGATTATCAGAAAAATAGGGATATTTTTATTAACAGCAAACCCTCCGTTCTTTAAATCATTGCAGATTTTAATGTGAAATCCCTGTTCCCTTTCTGCTCTATCACGTGACTGGGTTTATCAGCCCAAACCAACTAACGTGTCTGATGTCACCATAAAGATCAAGACAAGATTAAAACTCCCCAAATACACCTTAGCTGGTGCATGGGGTCAGCAAGGTGCATGTGCAGCCCACAAGGTGAGAGAGCAGAAGGGTTTTGTCCTTCCTCAAGGACAACTTGATGCATTATCCTGCCCAGAGCAGAGCATTATCCTGCCCCGTCCCTGGAAGTGTCCAAGGTCAGGTTGAATGGGACTTGGAGTGACCTGGGATGGAGGAAAGTGTCCCTGCCCATGGCAGGGGGTGGCACTGGATGAGCTTTAGGGTTCCTCCCAACACAAAGCATTCTGTGACTCTGTAAATTCCTGCTGGGATTGCAGCACTGGGCTGTGCCTGCCCTCCCTGAGGTTTGATGAATCAGGTGTCTGATGCAAGGAGGGACAGCCAGGGAGGGACTGCAGCCCAGGACAGACAGAGGGAGAGCCAAACCTGGCTGCATTCCTTGCCTGCTCCTGACTCCTTGAGGAGGGTGAGTCCTGCTGCTCAAGAGCAGGAGTTGTTTCCTTGTACTTCAGTAGAGTTCCTGCTCTGGATAATGTGGGAAGAAATACTGGTACTTGAAAAAGAAATACAGAAATTTGAATATTTAGCAACCCACAAATCATTCTTCAAATGTTTTAGTGCACAACAAAGAGTTTTTTTGCTGAGACTTTCCCGTGCCACTCATGAAACTAAGCATGGAATTAGCCTTGAGTGGCTGACGGTTGCTGTGGATGGAGAGGATGCTTTGGGATTGCAGTGGGAAGGATGGTGTTTGTTGGATCAGCCTGAGTCCTACAGCCTTCTCTGCAAGGGGATCAAGAGTACCAGAAGAGGAGCCAAATTATCCACTGCCCTCAGGCTGGACTGCCCTTGGGACCAGGGAGAGCTCCCAGGTTGGGCCTGGTGCAGGGGGAGGATTTCTGTGCTGGAATAAACTAATCAGGCACCACAGGGAAGCGTTTCCATCCGCTTAGGAGGCACTGTCCTGACCTTGCTGCTACGCCCACTCCCTCTCTGTCACAGGCCTGAAAGAGCCTGGCTCAGCTCTTTTAGAACTGGAAAATGAGCCCCAGCACCATCCTTTATGCAAGAGCTGAAAGGTTAATACATGTCACGTCTGTCGGCCAGCACTCTGCAATAGGCAGAGCCCCTTTTTACTGAGGGGAAAATAAAAACCACCAGCCTGTCACAGCCTGACCTTTCCACCCTCACACTCCAGCCCCACTTTCACACCACAGGGCTGAGAATAAGCACATCCTTTTCCAAGCAGGGCTGGATCCTCTCAGCTGCAGCAAAATGGGATTCCTTGCAAACGGTGCAGGTGGCTCTTAGGTAGGGGTTTTCCTGTGGATTGCAGGGATAAGCAAGCATCAGGCTCCTGGAATTAGAAAGGTCAGCAGGGGTGTTTCCTGTTGGAGCTGCACAAACCCTGGTGCTCGGATCAGAGGGCAGGGAGTTAAAATTAGAAGTGGCCACGGGGTTACAGAGGTCGCTCCTTGAGCCTGACAAGGTCATGGAGGCTGTGGCTGAGGGGCATGAGAAAATAAATATCTCCAGGCTTCATATTTTCTAGAGGATCACAGAAAATACCTCTTCTTCTGCCTTTAGCAGGAGGTTTGGAATATCAGGAATTCATCCCTAAATAATCCCTCTCTTTCCCTCTCCAGGCTTCATATTTTCTAGAGGATCACAGAAAATACCTCTTCTTCTGCCTTTAGCAGGAGGTTTGGAATATCAGGAATTCATCCCTAAATAATCCCTCTCTTTCCCTGGCATGTAGAGGGTGTGTACACACCTAGCTGACCACACCAAAAAGGTAAGGACTGGAATGACTAGGGAATCCCTGGCTGAGTCACCTCCTAGAAAGCTGTGTTGGATGGACATAGCTCAGGAGATGTCTTGGCATTTTTTTGGGATATAAAGATTGGGTCATTCACCATTCAGAAATACAGAATGAGCTCCTCTCTCTGCTGTGTTTATCCTGAAACTCTGGGAAATTTTTTCACCAAAAGCAGGGCAGCTCCAACAGAAGAGATGGCGAGAGATCCCACAGCCCCAGGCAGCCTGTGTTTGTTTCAAACCTTCTTTAGACACCCTTTCCCAAGTGTTTGGCTCAAGGAATCCCAGCTGGAGCAGGGCAAACTGCAGGGACTGAGTGTGGCCAAGGATGTAATGCATGGTCAGAGTTTAAAACAGTTTTGTGTATTTTTTATCCCATGTCCTAATCACTCCTCCTGCATCCTTGAGGAAGTGCCTCTCTGGAGGAGCAGTGGGCCTGATGGATTTACCCCCAGGAAAGGAGTGTCACACTTTTGGAGCAAAACACTGCACCTCCAAAATGCCTGGAGCTTGATGTGTGTACGGATTTGAGTGCTCCCATCCCATCCAAACCAGGAGGAGCACTGATTCCTGCACTTTGCCAAGGAGCCATCAAGCCCTGAAGTACAAAGTTCTCCACCTTCCAATTAAAAAAAAGAGGGAGCTTTGCAGGGCACATCCACAACCAGCTTGGAAACTATCCCTGCCCTCCAGAGCAAAACCTACTGGAGGAGCCTGAGGTCCAGAAATAACCACAAACCACCCTTTCCTGTCAGGCAGCTGGGATTTCAAGTGGCTGGAGCTAAATATGGCACTATGTCAACAAGGAGCCACCAGGAAAGGGGGATTATTGCTCTCCATTAGTGAGAGGAGTCTGCTCGCACACATCTGCAAAGACCTCAGCTTTGGGAAGCACATTTCCTTTGTTTCCGTGGTTTGCACTTGAATTTTCACCACGCTCCTCCTCATCTTTCACTGGATATTTCCCATTTCAAAACCAAGCAGGCAAACAAAACCGAGGCAGATCAAGAAGCAATTTGTCTGGCTGGTAAAGGAACAAAAACAACCACCCCAAAGACAGGCAGAGGATCACAGGAAAACACGAAGTACGGCTGTGCAAGTCTCACGTCGCCTCTGCTCCCTCCTCCTCCTCCTCCTCAGCCCTGCTGAAAGACAGCAGCTGTAATCCCTCCCAGGTGGTGACAGGAGTGATCTCCCCAGCCCCTCTGAACGTGACAGCCCTGGAGCTGGCTGGGAACACGTGTTCCCGTGCTGTCAGAGGGAGAGGGGAAGCAAGACCCAACAGGCGCCTGAGTCACCGCAGCCAAGGGGAAATGCGAACGCTGGGAGCCGAGCGAGCAGCAGGGATGTGGCTGTGAGGGATCCTTTCCAGCTGGTTGCTTCCTTCTCTGGGCCATCCTGGGTGAGACTAGTGGAGGAAAGAGATACCTCCTTCAGCAACATCTGTCTCTGCATCCCCACGGGCTGCTCCCCAGCCCCTCTGAGTGAGGATTTTGGTGAGCAGAGCTCACTCTGCCCTGACTGTGACTGGCCTATGTGTGAGTCACTGCCCAGACATGGTGACAAATGCAGACATGAGTGGGACAGGTCTCCTGGGCAGGAACTTGTGTGATTTCAGTTTTCATGGTTTGACATCTGCATTTTTTTGTTCCTTTTAGTTTCTTTCTCCTTGCCTGTGCTGCAAGGTGAGGAACTGACTGATTCAACATGAGCAGGGCGTGGCGTTGACTGTGTAAGCAGCTTTAAAGTGATCAAAGTCAGCAGCTGCAGGAGAAATCCTGGGAAATGTTTGCCCTTTCCCTAACCTGTTAAGTTCCAACAGTGACTTTTAGCAATAGCACAGACAGGCAATCATAGAATCCCAGAATGGTTTGGGTTGGAAGGGATGTTAAACCTTACCCACTTCCACCCCCTGTCATGTGTGGGGACTCTTTCCACCATCCCAGGCTGCTCCAAGCCCTGTCCACCCTGGCCTTGGACACTTCCAGGGATCCAGGGGCAGCCACAGCTTCTCTGGGCAACCTGTGCCAGGACCTCCCCACTCTCACAGGAAGAATTTTTGCCTAATATCCAACCTAAACTCTTTCAGTTTGAAGCCATTCCTTTTGTGATCTTGGAGCTAAAAAGACACCTTTTAAAACTTCCATGGGATGACTGGCTTGAGCTGTTGCCTGACAGCCTGAAAGTCATGAAGATAAGATGCTTTAGAGTAGCTACAGTGAGATCAGCTCTTCCCATATGAGACATTTTGGAAGGGGCTGCCCAGGGAAGTGGTGGGGTCCCTACTCCTGGAGGTGTCCAAGGAATGACTGGAGGTGGCACTCAGTGCTCTGGTCTGGGTGACAAGGTGGAGGTCAGTCACAGGTTGGACTTGATTGCCTTGGAGGTCTTTTAGAACCTAATAATTCTGTGGTTGTGTGATTTTCATCCGAGGAAGTTGTCTAGGCTCCCTGTGCACTCTGCAGGTGGAAGTGTGCCTGCTGGCAGCGCACTCCCCCTCCTCCCAAGGGAGCTGCAGATGAATCAGAGTCTTTGCCCCTCTCTCCCTGCTGGTTATGGTGGTATTCTGGCCGGTGGTTCAGGGGGAGACGTTTCACCAGGAATGTTTAGAGTTCACTCAACATGTACCACTTCCAGTCTATTCCTCATGTCAGGATTAGAACTGTGACTACCCAGGCTCAGTTCTTTTTGGAATCCTGCATGGACTGATGTGTCACAAAGCTGATTATGAAACCAAATGGGTTCTATACAAGATGTAGAACCTGGGGACGTGGTTTAGTGGTGGGTTTGGCAGTGCTGGGCTAACAGTTGGACTTGATGTTCTTTATGTGTAAAAATTGAAAAAGGGGAGATTTAAGTTAGATATCGGGAAGCAATCCTTCCCTGTGAGGGTGGTGAGCCCCTGGCACAGGGTGCCCAGAGAAGCTGTGGCTGTCCCTGGCTCCCTGGAAGGGTCCAGGGTTGGACAGGGCTTGGAGCAATCTGGGATGGTGGAAGTTGTCCCTGTCCATGGCAGGGGGTTGGAAACGGATGATGCTTGAGGCCCTTCCAACCCAAACCATTCTGTGATTCCACGAGGCTCACAGATAGGGTTCTCCTTCTTTTGAGGAAGGTTATTTTAACTCCTCCATCTAGAGGATGGTCCTGTTGTCCCTGGATGATCTCCCTGGCGGCACTGTCAGCCTTTGTGGGAACAGCTCAGCTGAGATCCAGCTCTCCAATGGCTTCTCCCAAACTCCCCTACTCCTCAGAGACCCAAAATTAGGTGTTTGCCTCTGGAGCTGAACCCAGTTCTTCATTTGAGTGAAATGAATCTTATCTCTGGCTGTAAGTTTAAGAAATGGATTCTAGAAATGAAAACCACAGGAACTGCTTAATTTGGAATACTGATTATTTGAGCATGTTTGCATACATCTCCACAAACCCAACACAACACTACACACATACTTTTTCTCCATACAATTTAAGGCATTTTGTTTTCAACCCCTCTCTTTTCTTCTCCCTGCAAATTTTTGATAAAATGAACTGTGTCCCTAAGAGCTTTGCACAAGTATGCAGCTGAGGTATGGTCAAACTTCTCCTGACATTTGTTGGGCATTTATTCAGAAATGTTTATATTTCCCCAGAGGAAGGGAAAAAGAAAAAAAAAAGTTACAATCTGGTAAAAAACATTTGCTAAATGGAGTTTGCAGTTCTATTGTGGTTTGTAAAGTCCAAGCTCTCCAAGAAATGCTTCAGCCTCTTCCAGCTGTTTGCTGCAGCACAAATGCCCAAAGCTTTTCCATGTTAAAGGGAAAATTAGTTTAAATTTTGTGTGCAAGGATGGGGCATTGAGCCATTGCAAATCCCGTCAGCTCCAGAACAGGGCCTCGTGCAAAATTGTCAGAGGGATCCCAGCTGGTTGTAAAGTGCTTCAATACCATCATTGGCATAGAAAAAGACATCACAAGGGATTGGATCTATCCCTAATTTGGTCAATATTGAGTTCAACCACTTCTCAGAGACCTGACAGGGTGAATTAACTCATCTTTTTTATCTACCACTACAGTGATGAGCACAGTACAAAGAGATGGGGTCTGGAAGAGGATCTACTGGAAAGACTTTTCTCCATGTTGAGACTTCCAACATGTTGAGACTTCCAACATGAAATGAGCAATGAGCTCAACATCTACTAAAGGGGGAGGAAAAAAAGGGGGAAAATGGGGAAAATCTTTGATATCTCAGACTCTTTTTTCTGGGTACAGAGGAGGTGGGGTAGGTGAGGGCAAGATAAATATACAGGGAAGTATAGGGAAGGTAGGGTAGAGGGGAAGATGAATGTACATCAATGTACATCTCTGTGGGCTCTGACCAGACTTTGGCAATGAATCCTGATTTTGTCGTGTTTCTGTGGGTTGGCAATCTCTCCAGGAAAATGGCGTGCAGCAGGTGAAAGGCATCCCAAAGTCACCCAGAGACGATGCCCAGCAGAGCCACAGGGCACTCCAGCAGCAAACAGCATGGCTTAAAGGGTGGGAGCTAGAAGGTATCCCAAACAAAACAGCCTTCCCTTTCCCCAAACCACTTATCTATTGAGACCACGGGATATTAATGAGCTACTAGCCCTCTAGAAACGAGGGCAGGTAATTGCAACATTACTCACAGGATTCAAGATTGAGTTTACCACATTTAGCTCAGAAGAAAAGCCGATTACGAGGGCTCAACTCACTGGAGATACTGAAATATGTAATGAAAATATACTTTTATAAAAGAAAGAAAAGAAGAAAGAAAGAAAAAGTCAGTTTTTAGTCAGCAGTTCTAGAAGTCCAGGTCATCCTGGTCAATTTCATCAGAGTTTTCTTTCTTTTTATCAGCCTGAACTTCCTCAGTGTTTTCAGCCTCCTTTGGATCTGCACCTTCTGCGTCTGGCTGCTCCTCATCTCCCACGGGATCAGAACCTGAAGATTCTTTGTCCTCTTCTTCCTCACTGTCAGGATACATCTGAGAGGGTTTGGAGCTCTCATCACTTCGAACCTCTCCATTTGGGTGGTCGCTAGTGGGGTTATCATCACCTTTGCATTCCTCTTCAACTGCTTCCTCTTCAACTATTCCTTCCTCTTCAACTACTCCTTCCTCTTCATCTACTCTTTCCTCTTCATCATCAGACCCCTTCTGGGATTGCTGTGAGAAGTTTCCAACAGAAGAATAACAAGAAAAGGCTGTGGATTTTTTCAGAGTCTCTAACCTTTTGTTGGTTCTCTTGCCTTTGGTCCTTGAGGCTTTCTCAGAAACCTTGTTGTTGCCTTGGTCTTCATGTTTTTCATGTGCATTGTCGGGGTCATCCCTGGTGGGTTCCTCACCATTCTCATCAGGATTCTCACCTCTTTCACTGCTTTTCTCCTCAGCCTCATCTCCTGACTCTGGTTTTGCATCTTCTTCTGCCTCAGCTTCCTCTTGCTCAGCTTCTTCATTTCCTTCCACAGTATCTCCTTCAGGATTGTTGTCAGTTCCAGAGCCCTCAGCATCTCCTCTGCATTCTGATGTCTCTGCCTCATCATCAGCCACAACGTCCTCACCCTCTGGCTCCTCTGTTTCTTCACCTTCATTTTCACCTTCATCTTCACCTTTGGACTTTTCTTCAGCTTCTTGCTCTTCATTTTGAGCTGCTTCTTCTTCTTGTTCTTCCTCTTCCTCTTTTTCTTCCTCCTCCTCCTTAGCTTCTTCCTCCTCTTTTTCTCCCTCTTCTTCTTCCTCCTCTTTTTGGTTTTCTTCCTCTTCCACTTCCTGCTCCTCTTTTGTTTGACCCTCATCTTCCTTTTCTTCCTCATCTTCCTTTGTTCCTTCTTCCTCTTCCTCCTTCCCTTCCTCCTCTTTTGTTTCTTCTTCCTCTTTTTGCTCTTCTTCCTCTTCTGCTTCCTCCTCTTTCACTTCTTCCTCCTTTCCTTCCTCCTCCTCTTCTTTTGCTTCTTCCTCTCCCTCCTTTACTTCTTCCTCCTCTTCTTTTGCTTCTTCCTCCTCCTCCTTCCCTGCTTCTTCCTTTTTGGCTTCTTCCTCTTCTTCCTTCCCTTCCTCCTCCTCTTTGACTTCTTCCTCTTCCTCCTTTCCTTCCTCCTCTTCTTTAGCTTCTTCCTCTTCCTCCTTTCCTTCCTCCTCCTCTTCTTTAGCTTCTTCCTCTTCCTCCTTTCCTTCCTCCTCCTCTTCTTTTCCTTCTTCCTCCTCCTCCTTCCCTTCTTCTTCTTCCTCCTCCTCTTTTGCTTCTTCTTCCTCCTCTTTTACTTCCTCCTCCTCTTTTGTTTCTTCCTCTTCTTTGGCTTCTTCCTCCTCCTCCTTCCCTTCCTCCTCCTCCTCTTCCTCCTCCTCTTTAGCTTCTTCCTCTCCCTCTTTGGCTTCTTCCTCTTCTTCTGCTTCTTCATCTCCCTCCTCTACTTCCTCCTCCCCTTCTGCCTTTTCTTCTGCTTCTTCTTCTTCCTCTTTCCCTTCCTCTTCCTCTTCTTTTGCTTCCTCCTCTTCCTCCTTCCCTTCTTCCTCCTCCTCCTCCTCTTTGGCTTCCTCCTCTTCTTCTTTTGCTTCTTCCTCCTCCTCTTTTGCGTCTTCATCTTCTTCCTTCCCTTCTTCCTCCTCCACTTTTGCTTCTTCTTCTTCCTTCCCTTCCTCCTCCTCCTCTTCTGCTTCTTCCTCTTTCTCCTTTCCTTCCTCCTCCTCCTCTTTGGCTTCTTCCTCTTTCTTCTTCCCTCCTTCCTCCTCCTCCTCCTCTTTGGCTTCCTTCTCTTCTTCTTTGCCTTCCTCCTCCTCCTCTTTGGCCTCTTCCTCCTCCTCTTTGGCTTCCTCATCTTCCTCTTTTGTTTCTTCCTCCTCCTCTTTGGCTTCCTCCTCCTCTTTTGCTTCTTCCTCTCTTTCCTTCCCTTCCTCTTCCTCTTTCCCTTCTGCTTCTTCCTTTCCTTCTTCATCTTCCTCCTTTCCTTGCTCCTCCTCTGGTTCTTCCTCCTCCTTCAGTCCCTCTTCCGCTTCCTTCTCTTCCTCCTCATTTAGTTCCTCTTCCTCCTTGCTTTCCTCTACTTCTTCCTCTTTTACTTCCTCATCTTCTTCTTTCGTTTCACCCTCCTCCTCTTTTATTTCCTCCTCCTCTTCAGCCTTAGCCATTTCTTCTTCCTCTTTCTCTTCGTCCTCCTCTTTTGCTTCCTCTTCTTCTTCTCCTTCTTTTGTTTCTTCCCCTCCTTCTGCTTCTTCTTCTTTGGTTTCTTCAGTTTTGGCCTCATCTTCCATCTCAGTGTTTTGACTCTCTGCTACTTCGGGTTCCTCTCCATCTCCATTCAATGTTGTGCCGTCATCTTCATTTAATTCTGGCTCTTTTCCTTCTTCTTCTTCTGCTTCTCTTTCACCTGCCAGAGGTTGCTCCTCATCCTTCTCCTCGTTTTCTGCCCCTTCTTCCACAGAACAATTGGGAAGTGTTTTGGTGTCCTGGGCTGCTTCTGCAACAATGGCTTCCTCATTGCCATCTTTCTTCAGCCTCAGGATTTTCTGCAAATCAAAGGCTTTCATGACTGGGGCATTGGTGGCCACCAGAGGGGCTCTGGCAGGCCTGGAAGCCAGTTTTTTCCTCACACAGGAGTCACATGGACAATATTCCTCCTCACGGGATTGTTCGTTCATGCTGTCCTCCAAAGCTGCACTAAGGTTAAAGTCATTATCTACATCATATGATAAGTCTGATGTCTCCTCCAGCCTCATCTGGGCACCATTCTTGTCCCCAAAGAGGGACTTTTTATGCATAGTTTGCAGTCGCCATCTCCTCTGCTCGGTTTGGAGTTTGGACTCACGTGTGGGTGGCCCCTCTGGAGGTCTCGGCATCCTCCTTCCAGCCCTGCTTTTAATCTTCCTTAATTCCTTCTCTATGCTCTTTTGTATCCTTTTACTCACTTCCTCCTTCAGCTCCAGTATCATTGCATCCATCTGCTGGTTGTCCTGCAGGTTCCACCTGACTTTAAACTCGTTCATGGCATTGACGTAGTGAGCCATGAACTCCTTCTCGATTTTCTTGAGTAGTCTCAGGACCCAGGTTGGGTCTGGATCCACGGAGTTTTGCTGGACAAGGGATGTGCCCACACTGGTTGATGTATCGACTTTGGGCTCGGGGTCATTTGGGGACTCTTCTTGGGGATGCTCCTGCAACTCCTCTTTCGGCTCCATCCCAACATCAGCATCACCAACATCGGCATCACCAGTGGTCTCTGGCTGGTCAGCTTCTTCTTCAGGGTTTTCTTGTGGGACTTCATCATTCACAGCTTCAACTTCTTCTTGTTCTCCAGCTTCAGCTAATTTGTTTTCTTCTTCATTTTCCTTTTCTTCCCCTTCCTCCTGACCATGCTCACAGTTACTGCCCTGATCCTCCTTATTCTCTTCTTCTTCCTGGATTACAGACTCCTCTCTAGCAGACTCTGCCTTTTCCTCACCTTTTGCCTCTGAGCAAGCTGTGGAAGGGCGGGATGGCTGCTCTTCCTCTTTACTTTGCTCCTCAACCTCAGTCACTTCTGTGCCAGTCTCTGCATTTTCCATTTGCTCGGCTGATTTGCATTCCATGGTTTTCTGTGCCACCAATGTGGCACCAGCTGTGCACTCTTCTCCTGAGCCACCAGAGCAACTGCAAACATCAACCCCAGAGGAGGACATGGGAGTGAAGGCATGATCCATGGATTTTGGGGCTTTAGACCCAGACACTGGCTTTGCCACCTTGCTTTCCTCTTGGCCTGAACTTGGGCCACTCCTTTCAGCAGTGCACCCAAACCACAGCGCTTGAAAAATATTCAGCAGCTCTGTGTACCTTGACTTATTCAAATGTTTTGAGTTTTCTGATGGATCCTCTGACTCTTCATCAAGGAATTGGAGGCTGGCAAGACAAGTAATCAAAATGTTGGCAGAGTTACTCAGTTTCCTCCCCATTGTGGGGGACACTTCGGGCAAACTGTTTGATCGGTCAAATTTGGTCTCGTGCTTTGAACTGAGCAAGGCCTTCATGATCTGGACAGACGTTTGGACAGAGGTTGGAAGGTCTCTCTTGTTGTTATTTTGGCTGGATGTAACTGACTTGTTGCATTCTGCCTGTTCATTTTCAGCAGCTTCAGGTGGAACCTCAGAGATTTCTTCCTGGTTCACGCATTCTTCAGCCTCTTCAACCACAGCTGTGTCTTCTGCTTTCTCTTCTTCCACTTCATCCTTTACTTCATCCTTTTCTTCATCCTTTACTTCATCCTTTTCAGCCTCCTCCTCCTCCTCATTCTTTTCCTCAGCTTTTTCCTCCTCCGGGGCTTCCTCAGTATTTGTACAGTGTGACACCTCAGTGGTTGACTCTGCATGTTCCTCTTCTCCATCATCTTCCATTTCATATTTCATAAGCAATGTTTCCGAAGGGATTTTCCTGAGCCATTCTTGCACAACTTCTTCTGGAGATGTATTTGGTAGAGCTGATGGCATTAAATCACCTCCTTCCTCCTGAACACCAGCATCTTCTACCTCTTCCTCTGTTTTTTTGTTGCAAGAATCATCAATCTCTTTATTATTCTGACCATTTCCTTCGGTTGCAGCAGATTTAGAGCCGTAGGATGTTGCTTTGGAGGAATCCACAATTTCTTTCTGCTCTCTCCCTGCGGTCAGCACGGACTCGGTGCCGATGCTGCTGATGGAGGAATTCTTCAACATGGTTGCACGCATATTTTTTCTCTTTGGCTTCCCTTTTGGTGGGGCAGGGCATTGCAGACTGCACACTGACATAGTCTCCGACACCGATGCCCGGCTGGAGTTTGACACCTTCACACGAAGATTTTTCCTGTTTGTCTGTCTTGATTTTGAAGACAGAGACATGTTTGATTGTGAACACCTATCATCAGTTTCCTGGGATATCTGGGTCAACACGCATTTATCTTTTATTTCTGACTTTGAAGAGACTCTTGAGGAGCTACTTGTGGGTTTTTCATTCCTAATCCCATCTTCACTTTGGTGGTCAACTTTTGAGCATACACTCCCACTCATGCTTCCCTGTTTTGAAGAAGAGGGTTCAGAACTAATCCTGGCATGACCCTTTCCAGATTTTCCATTAGGACTTGAAACACTTGAGCAGAGGGATGATGGCTTGCTGTTTTCTTCTTTATGGCTTCTCTTCTTTGAGCTTTTTGAACATTCACTGTAGCCATTGGCAGTACTTTTTGAGCTCTCCTCCTCAGCAGGACCAGCAGTTGCCTCTGGTTCACTGGTAGATGAAATGTTTGAGTGAAGAGATCCTGACTTATGAGACATGGTGTCTCCAGCAGATTTTTTCTTGATTTCACATGAGCTTTTGGAGTAAATTGATGCCCTGCTGCCTGATCTCACATCATCTGCATGTAGGGAATTCTTTTTATTCGGAGTGGATTCAAGTGAAGACACAGATATTTCAGACTGTGCGTCCAAATGGACGTGGCTGCGTTTGCTCTTTTTGGACCCTCTGGAAGAGCAAGAGACACTGCATGGAACATTCTCATCACTGCCACTTTTCTTGCTGCTCCTGTCACTAGCCTTGGAACGGTGGGTTCCCTGCGTAGAGCATCGTTCCCCTTCACTGCTCTCACCCCTGATTGATTGGCTTGGCTTTGTTTTTGCTGACACTGAGCTGACTTCATTGACTTCACTTTCTTCCCGCTCTGCTTCCACCTCTTCAGCCTCCTTCTTGGGGCAGGACTCACTGGAGAAAGAGGACACCACTGGGTTGTCATCAGAGGTGTCAGCCTTTTCTTTTGGTGTGGTGCAGTTACTGGACTTGCTGTGCACGCTGTTGGCAGGGGTGGAGCACTGGCTGTTCTCTCCCTGGTTTGCCTTCTGAAGGCTTGAGGAGGACATGCTCCTGCCCACGCTGCTCACTTCCTCACACACGTTCTTCTTGCTCTGCCTGGACTGCAGGGATGACCTGGACATGACACTCCCGACTCTGCTGCTTTCAACCTCTTCTGGGTCATCCTTCAAGCACTTCACAGAGGAAGCTTCAAAACAATTTGCATCCTCATTTTGTGAAATGATTTTGGTGATCTCCTGGTCTTCAGGGCTGTCTTGAGTATCCAGGTTGTTTTCACAGCTTGAATGTGACATCAAGCCCAAGGATGAAGGCCTCTGGCTGTTTCCTGTGCTTGTCCTGGTGTATTCCTGCTGTTCTTCCCCATTGGAAGCACCTGTGGATAAATCACTTCGGCACACACACTTTTTAACAGATCGATACGCCACTCTGTTCTTTATAGTTTCTGAGTAGGATGAGGACTCTCTCACAATGTGCTCAGAGAATTCCTCACTGGATGTGGTGTGGATGCTGTCCACAGATGTCATTTTTTTGTGGACTACTCTCCTCCGGGAAGATGTGCTGGAGCACGATGACCGCGTGTGCCAGGTGCTTCGCACGCCGGGCTCTTCCCTCTGGGACATGTGCATGGGGTTCTTCCAAATGTCATAGTCCTGGTGTTTCTTTCCACAGCTGTGACAGTGGGCCTCGTCATATTCTGATTCCTCAAGTTTGGACATGTAGGAATCGATATCGCAGGGATATAAGGAATCATCTGCCTCCGAGCTGGCTTCTGGGTTCATTTTCTGTAGGGGATCTGCTCCGCTGTCCTCCTCCACTCCTGATTCTTCACAAGGCAGCTGGTTCATCAGGTTGGACTTTTTGATCTGGGTGGACCACTGCAAAGTCTCATCGTTGAGCAAGCGGAAGCGAACCTTCATCTCCACGGACAAGCTCCCGTCCTTGTTCACGTGGACCCGCTTCTCGATGTCATCATTGACCAGGGACTGGACCAGGTCCCCAGCTTTTGGGTGAGAGCAGCCATTGGAGAAGGGTCCCCCGTTGTCTGGAGAGGCCACGAGGCCATTGGGGTATGACTTTTCTGATGACAAGGAAAATCTCATCGACCTGTTGCTGGATGCTGACCGTGGATGGATAACACTTTTTTTGGCTTTCAGTCCGAAGTTCACTGGAGTGAAGAAAGATGGAGAAAGAGGTTAACTTACATAAAGATGACAGAAAATATGTTAGTCAAGCCCTCAAGCTAGGGAATCCTGATGTTATTCCATTAAAGCCAAGCCTATGCCAATTTACATAGCTTGAAAATTTGTCTTTGACTAAGTCATGTCCATTAATCATAGAATAGTTAAGGTTGCAGGGGACCTCTGGAGATAATCTAGTCCAACTTCCTTGTTAAATTTTAAGTTTTGAATTAATAATCTGTAATAAAATCTTCTACACCTTAACTTTATTTAAGAAAATAAATTGAAACACACAAACACTTTGTTTTATTTAGTGCATGTCAGGAAGTAAAATTAAGAAAAATCAAAAATATATATACATATGGAGCAATTTAGTCTCTGAGTTCAGGCATTTTTTCATGTTACAAATATTCCCTTATTTAACTGTGAAAATTAAATAAGGGAATATTTGTGACATGAAAAAAATGCCCAAAGTTTTCATTCTTCTTGTTTCATTCTTCTTGTTTAACGAGGGAAAACAATATGGAGAAGAGACCTTCTTCCTTAGCTGGTCATACATTTATTGTTTAACATTCACTTCTCCACTCCTATTCCAGGAAATGTGTGGCCATATACAGCAGAGCAACACTCAGTCCCTGCAGGGATGTGCCACTAAGAGTAATTATAATTCTTATTAAAACATAAAGAACAATCAGAAAAGGAATCGTAAGCTGGTGATAATTGCAAAGAGAAATATTGGGAGTTGTAGAAGAAATCAGTGAGAATAAGGAAATTTAGGAATCTGAATTGGAAGAACATCTTTATGGCCCATGCAGTGATCTGCATAGGTTTGTGTAGGTCCTTTCATTTCAAGCAGAATATATTGCTATCAGGCTGTCTTGCAAGACATTCATCTCTCTTATTTCAGATATGAGTTTGTCCAAAATTTCCTCGTACATATATCCAGACAATCCTGTGCCTCCTTGGGCATATGGATATGCAGCTGATTGGAGGGCATTTTAGGAAGTGAAGTGCTGAACAGGAGCACATCCAAATCACATTAAATAGCTCTTCCCTGACCATCCTAATGATTGAACTGAATTTGCTCGGTCTCTTGATGGGCAAAGCTCCAGATTATTCCCATGTTTCCCTCCAATTTTTTATGTCTTCGATAGTGAGCATAGGATGCCTCTGTCCTTGAGTTTCTACAACTTGTTGGCCACACACAAATGAATCTTTCCAAGCTTCTGGTATTGACAGTGGAGAGAAACAAACATACCTCTGGGGCACACTTAATTTTATCCTACAATAAATCCTTAATACAGGTGAGATTAATTGCCCTTTGGAATTGGGAAATTTCTTTTCCCAGGCTACTGAGGGTGGCTGGTTTAATTACTTATGACCTTAGATAACTCGTGATGGGATGCCAAAAAAATATAATCCTGAATAATCCATAACATACTCCTTCCTGTATATAATCTTTCCATAAAAACAGAGTTTGTTTGCAAAAGGCCAGCTGTAACTTGCAGGAGAAACTGAGTCTTCTGCTGGCAGAACCTGGGCATCCTCTGGTCCTGGTGCAGGAAAGTGCAGGAGGGAAGGCATGATAGGACAGACAACGAGGGGATAGAGGATTCGTGGGAAATCTCCAGAGTCTGGGTGGACAGACACAGGAAAGGAGGGAGTTCTGGAAGGAAAAGGAGACCCAGAGATATGAAAGAGGAAGGGAAGTCAGCCAGACATGGGGAGCATGTAAAAGAAAGACTAGGGGGTGTAGGGAGGAAATCCTAGAAGGAAACCAGAGAAAAAGAAGGGGAGGATGGAAAGGCCTGGGAGGCAGGGAGAGGGAAGTGCATTTTCCACATGAAATCCATACATTGGGGCAGCACAATAGGGACCTGCAATCCCCAGGCTCTGGGACGCGGCGCTGGGCAGGACTGCGCGACGCGGCCCCGAGGTTTTTCTTACTTTCATTGTTCTCGTTGACATTGTTGCCATTGTTGGAGCGGGGAGGCAGATTGGGCAGCTTCTCCACCGAGTGTTTCCTCAAATTCTCCATGGATACAGGTTTGAAGGGCTCCCGGCCGACGCACACCAGCACGTTGGGGCAGTGGAGCAGGGCCTGCATGCTGTCGATCTGCAAAGGGAGCAGCAAGGGGAGCACCATGAGCCCAGACACAAGAATTTGTTTCTTCCAGGTCTGCAATCAACTGACAATGTGTTGTCACCTAAATGAAGGAGTATTTGGATAATGGTCTCAAGCATGAAATGTTGGTCTTGGGGCTTTCCTGTGCAGGGCTAGGAGTTGGACTTGATGGCCCTTGTAGGTCCTGTCCAGCTCAGGATATTCTGTGATTCAATGAAAATAAATATGGTTCTGGAGAACTTTGGGGTCTACCAGAGCCTGTTGGAGAATTCATCCATTGAAAGAGAAGCTCTGCTATGTTTTGATCAGATTTCTTAAGATAGGGAAGGTCTCGGAGAGATTGCCTAAGGGAGAATATATCTCATTTATTATGTATTATACAAGATTTCACAAATTCTTGAAAAAATTTGGGCATATTTCGTGTGGTAGTGAGGAAGAGGGTGAAACTGGAGGTGTTTCAGTTTGCCTTACCGAGAATTATAGCCCTTAAATTCCTCTAATTTCTGTATGGGGCAGCTTTTATTACCTGAAAAATGCTGCATTTCATTTTGTCCCTTAGTTGATCTTTTTTAGGAAGAGGGACTTTTTAGGAAGAATTGTGGCTTCCCTTAATATTCCCTCAAATACTGCTTAGTTATAACCCCAAGTATTGCCTCAGAGCTGGACGATGAGGGACATTGTCTCCAGCCTGGGAAGTGCCTGTGAAGGAATCTTTATTCCTCCACAAGAGCTCAGGTTTGCACCCTTGGTCCTCACCACATGACCTGTTCCTGGATCATACACCAAGTCCTTCATGAGTCACTTATCATGGAACTGTATAATCCTAGAAAAGTTTGAGCTTGAAGGGACTTTTTAAATGCCATCCAGTCCAAGACCCTACAATGAGCAGGGACATCTTCAGCTGAATCAAGTTTCTCAGATCCCCCTCCAGCTTTTCCCAAATACATTTGTCTCTCTTAAAGAGCAGGAATCAGTCCTGTGGGAAGCACTGGGCAGACAGATCTTGGAGCCATCTTCCATCTTGTTTCTGCAACCTCTCATTTGAAAGACACAAGCTGAGCTCTCAGGTAAAATACTTGATGTCTTTCAAAAGAAGGAGAAGTCTCTCTTGCAGTCTGAGAGGACTTTAGAGTGGCCAATTTCTGGCAGTTTTGTGCATCTCCACAATGTAGGATGTCCCTTCCTCCTCTGCCTGCTCCTTCAGGAGAACATCTCCAGAGCATAGGGAAGACTTCAACAAGAGGTGACCACGCCATGGGTTACCAAGCCAGCTCTGGTGTTGGGCTTATCAAGATGCACCCTGACCTCGCCCTGTCACTTAATCATCATCCCCTTAATGAGAACCAAGATAAGGAATCTCAGAGGAGCAGCAATGACAGTTCTGCAGTTGTCACGTGTGCCTGAAATAACTGTGTAAAGGAAAGACTTGGCCTCTAAATATTGTTACAGCCAAGGAATGAAGAACCAGAGCCCCTTGGAAGCCCAAGCCCTCAGTTTCTGAGATGCTCCTGGGGTTTTCCGAGATGTCCCACCAGGACTGTGGGAGGTACTAGGGGATTGGTGTTGGATCTGGTGCAAATAAGAGGATAAATGTGTGGAGGGTGGAAGAGCAAGACAGAGATAAATGGAAGAACATTCTGGATCCAGTTAATCACTTCTGAAGCTATTTCTTACAATAGAACATATGGCATCAACTTTTTAGTGGGAATACAATAAAAAAACCTTTGTCTTCCTATTAATTTTTATTTTCTGCTTGTGTTATAACAATGTTTGTGTTTTAGGCCCATCCAGTTTGCTATAAAACCTAAAATAAGAGAGCCTTTCTCAATGAAACTTTCATTAAATTCTGCAAAGCAATGAAACTGCCAAATTCATGTGATGGGTACCGTGACACAGAAAAATATCCCACAAATCTCAGTTTGCCTCTGCTCACTCCACTTCTGGTCCATCTATTACTAAAAAAAAAAAATCTCTATATAGTCCTAATGAAAACAGCTTTCTAGCTCACTTTAAAAGTTTATTGAAAGCCTAGAATTTAATAAATCAAATATTTTGAGTAGGTTTTTGCCATCTGTTAATGGAAATTCAATTAATTTCTTTATTAATTTAAAGGAAATTCTGTTAATTTCCTTCTTTACTTTTCTGTTCTTTTCCCCTGGATCTTATACAAGTAGGAAAAATAAGGGGATAAAAAAGAAGAAAGAGAAAAAGAAAAATGGGAAGAGAGAAAAAAAAGAAAAATAGACAGGAAATGTGTTCTGTTCCTAAAGTAAAAGAATCTGTCTTTCAAGCCCCACTAAGTTTATGGACTGTTCTATTTGTAAAGGACATTTTTTTCAGTGAAAGCTATTTTTGCCCACATTTTCTCACGTGGTTCCATGTCTGGGTGTAGATATTTCAATCACACTCATCACTGCTGTGCTGTGTGTGCAGAAAATAGATGGTGCCAATGACAGAGAGTCAGGGATCCATGGAGCTCAGCCAGCTGAGTTAGGGAATTTATACATTCTTTTATATGGAATACACTTGTGTTATGTCACTTCAAATAGTCTGTATTTGTAGTATGGGATGTTTCTGACATCAGCAGCACTTTAGCTGTGTTTGTGTCTATAATGTAAATTTTCTTCCTAATGTCTTGCAAGATTAATCTCTTTGAATTAATAATTCCAGAGGTTCATCTTTGTCATGTTTCCAAACTACCAAAAAAGCATTTTGGTAGTTTGAAATACAACTGAATGTTTTCTGAGGGTTATATAAATGCCATTTCTCACATTGATTTAATGCAGCATCCACTGTTTCAGGGCAGTGCAGGGTTGGGATAACAGTTCATTCCATCTGCTCCATACAGAGCCTTCCCACGCTGCTGCAGGAATCCCATCCTCTCAACACACTGTCTGGGATTTCCAGAGAACATCTGTTTTCAGAGCCACCAATATGACACCTTTTACTAGTGCTGAATTATCACTGAACAGCACATCCCCTCTTGTGTGTTTAAAAACTTGCAGCTCACTCAGTGTGTCCTGGGTGAGGCCCATGCAATTCTATGATTTTAAAGCAATAGTAAAACCTCAGATTTTACTGGTAAACAGATTCCCCACTTCCCTCAGGCTGCCACAGCACAGTTCCTGAGCAGCCATGCTAGGATATTCAGAGAAAACAGTATTAAATCCCACCACAATTTAGCTGAAATACACCCAGAGGCAATGGATTGTAAATCCTTAAAATCTGGTGATCACCTGAAGGAGATGTGATGGAGAAGAGAATGCCCTGCTCTAATATTTCTCCATTAATTCATCACACAGGATTGTAACTCATCATCTACAATCAAGGCTTCTTGGTGGAGAGCAGCCAATATTTTTGGAAAATGGATAATTTCACCTTATGCAGGTCAACATTCCCCCTTGGACATGCCTGACTCTCAGAGTCAATCATCTCAGTTGTCTAAATGTAGATTCACAGAACAATTTGAGATGTTCTAGAGTATCCAATATGTGCCTGAGGATGGCTGACAGGATAAAAGATAAATATGAGACCGGAAAGCTCTGCAGGAAACATCAACCACATTCATAAAATTAGAAAATGAGGTATCTTCATTTGTGAGCTGAGTCCCAAAATACAGGAACTTTTAATTAGAAGTGAACTATTTTAATTAGAAGTGAACAATTAGGAATAAAATGGAAGAGAAATAATGGCTTATGATAGAGGTGTTTGATGGGTTAGCAAAGAGTTCCTTTGGATCACTCAGGATCCACTCAAGCCTTTCTGGAGTTCTCTTGATGTAACTCAGTCACAGTAAAGGCTGTGGATTATCGGGGGCAAAAATCCACCAAAATTCATGGGATCAGTCTCTAGCAGCTGGCTCTTGGTGGGCTTGAATAAACTCCTATAAAAGCTTTATTGTGTAATGCCTGAAAATTAAGTCGAGTTTCTCAATCTTACTGTAAAACCTGACCCAGGTCCCACTGTAATAGATGGAGAGAACCTTGGTTACCTTCACAGACTCTGGATCAGGATCCAAGAGGATTATGGATGCTGTGAGTGAAGGTCTGGACGAGAGCCCAGGTTGGAGGAGTCTTGGAGCAGCCTGGTCTAGTGGAAGGTGTCCCTGCCCATGGCAGGGGGTTGGAGCAAGATGATCTTTAAGGTGCCTTCCAACTCAAACCATCCTATGGTTTATGATTCATTATCCCTCACCAGAGGAACTCCCTGCCCCAGTGGGACATGGCATTTATAGATTGGTTCAAAAAACATTGATGTTCTTTCCAATAAAAATGATTTACAGACATTAAACTTCACTGGGATGGTCATTTCGAGCGAGGTGTAAATGAAAACACATCCTCTCTTCTGAAATACCCCTTTTCCTTCCAGTGTGGCTGCTATCCATTGAGGATGGATTGTCTCCATGAATTTTGCTTTACAGGACCCACCAACTGCTGTGATCTCAGCAAGGTCCTCTAGGTGCTACTGCAACACAATTAATAATAAAATACCATCAATACCTATACAGAAGCAAGGCAAACATAATACCTCCAAAATACAGAAGCAGCTGGTTGTTGTGGAGAACCTGCCACCCTCTGGCTCTTCCCAGGGAAAGAAGAACCACTCAGCCTTGCTCACCTCAGTAGCTGAACACAGATATCAGCTTCTGATGAAGGCAGAGTGAAGGAGGCACCCCTGCTCTGCCTCTGCTGGCTGCCAGCCAGCCAAAGACATCTGAGACTGAGAATGTGGAAAAAATGCAAGTCATGGTTCAGAGGACAAATCTATAATCCACCTTCCAAAGGAGTGCAGAGATGCATGGGAGAAACAGGAAAAGCTGGAAAGAGAGGAACTCTAATGGGCTGAGTCCCTGCCCTGTGCTGTCTCACTGCCTCCTTTCCTAGAGCTCTTCCATCTGCTCCATTTTGTCTTCAATTCCCACTTACGCCTCCTTGGAGTGTGAACAGCCCAGTTGTTTTGTGGATGTGCCACATCCAATCCAGAGGCATCCAGGCTCTAAACTGATGTATTGTGGTTTAATGATAATGAATTTTGCATTTTATTCATGCAAAGAACCCGTTTGCCCTTCCCTTCCCCAAACTTTGCACCAGAGGAATTAGAGAGTGGTTCTTCTGGGGAGTGGCTGGGTAATCTGTGGTCAGAAGGTGAATCATGGGGTGTTGCCACTCCATGCCCACATACAAATTAGTAAAGTAGTGGAAGAAAAGGAGGAGGAAGAGATCAGGAAGTGCATGAATTCTTCTCTCTAACTTGAGCAGGGGTCAGAAGGCTCTTCCCTGTCATCGGGAGGAACACAGAACAAGAGGTAGTACTGAACTTGGAGTGAGGAAATACTGCATGGAAATGGATCAAATCCCCTGGAAATGGTAGCTTCCAAATTTTTGGTCAAGAAGAGAGCACACAGCATCCCTTGCATCTCCCAGATCAAAACTCACATGGTTTCTTAAACTTAATTAAATATCAGGTCCCCAGATCCACACAGAATCATGGAATGGTTTGGGTGGGAAGGGGCTTCACAGATCATCCAGTTCTACCCCTGCCATGGGCAGGGACACCTTCCACCATACCAGGTTGCTCCAAGCCCCATTCTAACCTGACCTTGGACACTTCCAAGGATCCAGGGGCAGGACAGCTTCTCTGGGTAACCTGTGCCAGGGCCTCCCCACCCTCACAGGGAAGAATTTCTCCCCAATATCCCATCTAACCCTGCCCTCTGTCAGTCTGAAGCCATTAGCCCTTGTCCTGTCACCCCATGTCCTTGTCCAAAGTCTCTCTCCATCTCTCTTGCAGGCTCCCTTCAGGTACTGGAAGACTCATCACAAAACCTTCTTTTACCAAAGAAAAATGCATATATCAGGACAGATTCCAGTGTCCAGGGCTCTTGTAATTACAAGGTGCCACCTTTATTTGATGCTTATTTAATGAGAATATGGGTAAGTCCAGTGTTCCATGTGCTGAAATGCATCAATGTAAGATAATTTGCCATTCCAACATTTCTCCAAACATCAGCATCCTCTAGATTTTTACAGACACAACCTGTTCAGGTTTCAAGTTTGCCCACAGTGTAAAGATCCATGAAAAAATGAGAGTTTTGGAAGGCCATGAAGCACTCAATGAGCCAAGTAAAATACATGAAAGAGAGAGGAAAAATGCAATAATTCCCTGCTCTGCTTTCTCAGTCAAGCACAGGCAAAGATCATGTGCAGCTATTCCTCTGCTGGCAGCTTTTCCTGGAGTACTCATGGATGCTTTTTCCCCGTGTGTGACAGTTTGCACACATATCAAATAAACATACTGGGTTTTGCCCTGAAAATACTTTGGGTGAGCAACTCTTTCATCATTCCAAGAGAAATATTGCAATCAGAAAAGCAGTGGCTGTTGGAAATCACTTGGGTAGCAGCAGAAGAGAAACACTTCATGGGAAAAGGGAAAAGGGGAAGGGAAGAGGATTGATGGGGAAATTAAAGGCATGGAGAAAGCATGTTTTTAAGAAAGAGGTGAAGAGGACATAAATGGGAAGAAAAGTGATTTCTAGCCTGGTTCAGTTTGGAAGTTTTGATTGTGTGAGGGGTGCCAGCAGTCCTGCCCCTGTCCACGTTGCATTGCCCTTATATGCAACTTTTGATGGCCTTTTCTGTCCCCACCCACCCTGTCAGCTCCAAATTAGGTCTGACAGTGTTCTAGCTGTGAAGCAGCCAGAGAAAGAGCAAACTGCTGTTAAAGGTGCAAATTACAACTGAGAAGAGAGGACAGCCTTTCTAGAAAAGTTTCGCTGTTGATGTTTTTCACCTTCTGACTGAAATCAGAGTCCCCCACCTGCCCCTTTGGCACTGGGTTCATTAAATCTGGTCCATCCAACATCAGCCTTTGAAAATGATGAGTCAGAGTAACATCCACTCCACCCCAAGAGCCTGCCCTGATCCTCTCCTGGGGCAGGATTAGCTTAAAAATTGACGTGCCTTGAAAAATGTGAAACATTTGGTTCTTGTGCTCAGCCTTGTGGTGGCTGAGTCAGTGGGAAGGTTCCAGTTTGGGGGTTCAAGCTTTTCCCCATGACCAGAAGTTGTCAAAACTCACTCCTTACATATGGAGAATATTTACATCGTGGATGAGCAGGTATTCCAGTTGGAAATTGTGGGAGAAGGAGGGAAGGACAACATAGTTGTGCTCAATTATCTCTAGGAGCTGGGGCTGAGGATATAAACCCTCCTGGATCAAGCTCACACATCCATAGGGAATTGATCCATGGTCTTGCCATCTTGGATGTCTCTCAGCACAACCACTGTGGGTAAAATCTGTGGACTCCAGCAGCTCTGGGCACAAAGAGAGACACATTCAGCTGAAAATTTTGGTTTATTGAGTATTTTTTTGTTATTGAGTCCAAGTTTCACTCTCATTTTGCAAAGTCCATGGTACAAATGGGAGAAGTGGGAAGATTTTTACTTCTACTTCCAGACCTTGCTATGATTTGCAGCAAAATCCTTTGAATTCCATGTTCAAGGCCCAAAAGAAAGAGGAAAATTGATGCAAATGTAAAAATCCTATCTTTTCCTCTCCTTTTACTGGCTAAAGACTCCCAAGTCTGCATTTGTAAAACATGATTTCCCTAAGAAAAAAACCCCACAGTCTTTCCTGTGAAAATTCTTTGAAGAAACAGTGATTTCTACTGAAAGTACTTACAAAAAATTCACAGTTTTTCCAGGAGAGGGTGGAATTCTGCTATTTTTTGTACTCTCAGCAAATGAATAAATAGAGAGACCATGCTGACAAATCTTAACTCTCCTGAATCCACTTTAATTTAGTGCTCCTTTTCTGGACTGTAAAGAGAGCCATCAACAGGAAAAGCTTCATATTCCTCATAAATATTTTGTAACACAACTTTTTCTGATGAACCCTGATTTTTCCCAGCAATTTAACTGTTACTGACATAGAGCTGTTTTTATTGGCTCAATAATTTTTTTTTCATAAATAAAACCCCGATACAGGATTTTTATATCAAGTTTAAATTACTCTTATGCACTTTTGTGCCCTTTGTTGCATTGACAAATCTGCATTTTGTAAGTCTGGGGTATTTTGTTTCTTCTTTAACTGTCTGTAATCTTTCCAGAGTTCTAAGCTTCTATATGTTGGTAACTATATAATACTTTCCTCTAAGTATTTTCTAAAATTTGTTTAAAATGGGAAAAAACCTAAATGTGACAAAATTGTACCTACAAAAAAATCAATTCCTTTTTTTCCAAAACTACTTACATTTAAAAACCAAATCATTTGTTCCGGGGAAAAACCAGAAATGCCAAAAATAGTTGTAGGAAGTACCCATAGCGTGGCAGAAACTTTTGGCTGTCTAATTGAAGTCCATAAGGCCAAGTTAAATGAATGGAAGAATTAGGAAATATTAGTGATCATACAACCAAGGCTGCCAGGGCTCCAGAAGGGTTTGGACAGCACTCTCAGGAACACTGTGGGATTTTTGGGATGTCTTGTGCAGGGTCAGAAGTTGGACTGCATGATCCTTGGGAGTGCCTTCCAGCTCTGGATATTCCATGATTCCATGAGTATTGCATATACTCAACAACATTATTTGAAATGTATTTGCCCTGGATTAAATTCAAAAGGATTAGAAAGCAATTACACTTTACTCCATTATTACTGAAAGAACAAAACCTCCTCAGGCTAAAGGAATCATCTGCATTTGGTGTATGGTAGATAAGAAAGTATCAGATTTGCCGCACGTTAGATAAGAAAGTCGCTAAACACGGGGTCCCTTTAACTCTACCTTGTAAGGCACCTGGCCAGATGATCTCAGGGCATCTCAAAGGTTCACAGAACACACCTGGATATGAATCTTCTTGTGGATGAGGTTCATGGAAAGTTTTGCTGAGGTTTACAGATCGCTTGTGTAAATCTCGTTGGAGTCATTGTGGTTTTGGCATGCAATCAGAGAATATCGAACCTGAAACCTGTGGTTTGTTTTTAGACCATGAGTCACACACGTGGTGGGTGGAAAAGTGGCACAGCTCACTTGATAACAACAGTTTGCTCCAGATCAGGGCCTGGAATTCACTGCAATCCTTCATACCTGAGCACAGAAACTGAGTGTCACAGCAGATACATCAACCTGCAAGCAGAAAATTAACGATCCCACGGGGGCAAATTATCACCTCTCTTCTCCCACTGTTTATATACATACACCACATTTGAAACCAGCTTATCTTCCTCCATGTATCCCGTTTTCCCCCTGCACTTCCATCAGCATCTTGATGATACCTGTCATTAAGACAGATGATCTTGGTAGAAAGCCACATGAGTGGCCAAGAGGATGCCTGCGGGCAGCCTACAGATGTCCCAGGAATGGCTCTATGGATGTGTAAATCTGAGTCAGGAAATATGTCAGACAAGCCTGTTTCCTGGCCTTGCACCCCTAGGTCGCTGTAAATACAGTCATTATCAAGAACTACTCAGCAATAATAGTTAGGCCACCAGCTTGGCTAGTAACATCTAAAAATAAAAGTTCTGCCTTTACTGCTAAAAGTCAGTTCTGGATCCAGGGCACTGGAACAGAGTTGCCTCTACCACTCTTTTTAGAGTGTTTTTTAGAGCATTTAAGCCTGGATCAACTGGCACTCTACCAAACAATTCCTGGGCAGATCTGGGAGTTAACACACGCCAGGGAGCTTTTCTAAGAAGTGGTTTGAATGTGGCCACCCCTGTGGGAATTAGACCCTATTTTGTGCCCTACAAAGTGTGATTATCCACAGATGGTGCCATTTGGTGCCAGATTTTGTGCTCTGGTAATCTCCTGGCTACTGGAATAGCTGTGAGGGCTCATTGTGCTGCTTTGGGCTGAAGATCTTATCCTACAGGTTACTGGAGATCGGAAAGATGCACCAGGGAAGGAGTCACTTCATTTGGGCCATTCTGTCTTTCTCCAAGACTGGGACACGGTTAAAGATGGCTTGATTTGCCCCAGAATGGTTGGTCTTGCCTAAGTGCAGCTCATGCCAAATTTCACAAATTTGGCAAAAACACAAGAGAAAACTGAGGGTTCTTACCCCAAGGAGTTTCTAGTAACTAATTCTTTACAGTCCCCAGTTTGTGGTGCCTGAGGAAACATTCCTTAACTCGCGATTGCTCCCCTGATTAACCTGTACAGCAATTCTCTGATCCCTCAAGGAAATTCAGTGGCACACAGTGCTCCTTCTGCAACATTCTCACTTGCAGAATCTGAGGCAAAATCGAGTCTTTCTGGTCTCCCACTCGACCTTTCCACACAACAAAACCGGATCAGATTCACTCATTTAATGTAACAACTTACGGTCAGCCTTGAGTGCGCCCAAACAAAAAACATCTCGGCCTTGGCCTCACTCCAGCAAACATAAAACTGGCCACATCCCCTGGAAAACTCTTCTGAGGGCTGATAAATCCCACTTGAGCTGCTCTTGGTAATTGCCACCAGCAGCCATGAACTATGTAGAGTATTTGCCATCTCGCAGTGTGGTTTCAAACGCCATGTGAGGAGGAACGTTGGCTTTTAAGGAAGACTTTGGTTTGGTTTTTGTTTTAATTCAGGACAGCCAGTAAAAGGGAGGCCTAGTGATTCAGTAATCAGGACATCTGTGCCTGGACACAGTCATGGTGCTGGGTTCCTGTGACTTAACAAAGTCTTAATGACTGTTCAGCTGGTGGGCCCTGGATAATTGCCATTTGTAAGGGAAATCCTCTGTCGCTGCCTCATTATCCTACACGTCATTTCTTACAGCCTGGGAGGATTTCTGCCCTTTCTGTGATCTCTGTCTCTTTGCCCCAGAGACATCCTTCCCTCTCCAGATGCGGGTGGTGGGGATCTGAAGAGAGGTGCATTCCTGTGGTTTAGACCATGAGGAAGAAAAGCCACTCTGTGGTATAAAAACTTCCCAGAATGGAGTCAAAAGGTCATTTGATGGAGAAGATAACCTACAATTATTCTTTTTAGTGAGATATCTGCACACCTGGTTCTTTTTTTGGTGTAGAACTGATGTTGTCAGTAAAAACTAGGAAATACGTGATTTCCAACCATCTCATCAGCTAATGGGTGTAAAGTCCCACACTTGTGTTTCCAATATCTAAATATCTCTAGTACTTTGCAACTGGTATATGAAAACTTAGGTCTAGCTTAATTTACTAGTCTCAGTCAGTCTTCCTTTGTTCTAAAATTAATAAAGAGGGTCCAAAAGGCAAAATGTCCTCCCCATCCCAAATGCCTCGTAAGACAATCAGATTTAGATTAATTAATGAATTACATCCAGGATTGTCTGTATTTTAGTGGGAAAATGTGCCCAGAGTTTCACTGGGCAATTGGTTGCATGTCAATGTTAACCTTAATAGCAAATTTCTCTATTTGGGCAGTTAATCCAATTATTTCCAGTTAATCACCTGGAAAACACCAAAGAGTGGCTTGACCTGAAAAAAACTTTATGATTTACACTTCTCTTCTTGCTGAAAATTTTACTGATTTTGCTTCCAGAAAACTGAACTAAATTTCTCTCCAGATCCATAGTCATCAAATTTCTAGGCAAGAAAAATCTTGGTTAATTTGGGAAAATGGGCTATTTGCCCTGATGAAATGAGTGTTCAAACATTTCAACCTACTTTCTTCAGTGGGATTAGGATCTCCTAGTAGGAAATCTGCTTGATGTTTAGGAATTCAAAATACTGGTTTCCCTCACTCAAGCCTTCAGGAGCTAGAATGAAAATACAAATATGCAAATACCGATAGAACCAAACTGGATGCACTTCTGTGGGAATCAGGGCTTTAAAATTCTCAGATTCTATGATTTTACTTTGAGTTATGATTGAATTAAACTTAGAGGTGTACTGGAAAAATTTGTGGACTACAAAAGGAAGAAATCCCTTTTCTCTGCTTTCTCAAATCAATACTCTGTGAAAGGAACACAAAAGAAGCCTGTTCCATGTGTGTCTAAGTTTATACTCACATAAAGATTTGTAATTTCAAAGTGTCCTGAATTTACTCTATAAAATGGTGACAATATTAAAATGGAGCAGATGAAAAGAGAGCCAGGAATTTTGGACAGAGGTGATTAAACTCATTTTAGGATTTAAGTTCAGATCTGGAATTACAGTAGTAGAAGAAACAAAAGGACATTGAAGAGCAAACACTCTGAGGTCTATGAAAATCTCTTCCACTGATGGAAGATTGATTAACATGCAAGACAGGAGATTTTTCCCCTTTTTTGTGTTTGGTTTTCAAGAATTCAAGGAAAAACTGCCTGAAAAAATAAACATTGTGAACCTGCTAGTAAATGGTGTGAATTTTGTTATTCTGAGCCAGTCAAATACAAAGTCAATCCATCAGTTGTCCAGATGCATTGCTTAGGAATTATTCTGCTAATCTGTCAAAATATGGGAATAAATATCAAAAGTTACTGTTCCACTCAAACCCAGCCCTCTTTCCCAGAAAGATCTCTGTGCTAAGCCATGGGAAAAAAAATTACATAGATAATTGGGATAAAAGAAGTTTACAAAATTATTTAAAGAGAATTTGATTTATTCTTCAAAGAGAATAAAGCAAGAAAAAAGGAAATACCCAAGAAATATGAAACATCCAGATACCTTTGAATGATCATGGAAGAATGGAAGCTTCTTTCCTTTGTGTTTAACAGAAAATGCAAATTTAAGTATAAAGACAAGATGTGCAGCTAAAATTAAACTCCAGCACCAGTGGAAGGAGGTTATCTCAGGAAAGCTCAAAACTGTGAGTTGAATTCAAAATTTTCACTCCTCAATGAAACAGTTATATCTGATGAAAACTCAGACACAACCGACTGTGTATGAGAAACAGAGGTCTTGAAGCTGAGCTATGACACAAAAACTTAGAAGAAGAACAGAGAATCTATGTGAAAGTAAAAGGATTGGAAAATCCAAGACAGAGTGAATTTTTTGTGGTTTAAATGCTTTACACCCAAGCCTAGAGTAACAGGAAGCCCTAATAGAAATGGTTGTTAAATGAACAGTAGTAAACACTTTGAAAGCTGGAGGTAAATTACTAAAATTAATAATGGCCAAAACACTCACTGTAAATGATTCCCAGGAATGGTATTAATAATCACACATCTCCTAATTATGTGGAAGATGATGATGTTGCTGAGGTTGGACCCCTTGTCACCTATCACTGTGATATTCTGCACAGGAATTAAAAGTGTGAAAATGGAATTATTAAGGCATAAAAATCAACTCCTTATTGACAAAACAGTAACGAAAATTTTCATATTAAAAAAATAGAATCTGAAGGGACTGTGGAGAGATTAAGTGATGGTGTTTGACCCACACTCACATTTCTGCTGATGGCAAACATGGGAAGGTTGGAAAAGACCTCCGGATCATTGAGTTGAGGGTATTGTGTCTAGAGACTGCATATTTAACACATATCTCACCTAAAATATTGGTGTTTATAATAACTAGAAGGAAAATTGTGGGGAATTCTTTTAGGAATTACAAGGGGAACATGAAGACTGTACTAAGAAGTAGAAAGCAAAACATTTCTTTTGAGACATCAGTGAAAATTCTCAAAAAGTGAAGAAGAGGAAGTTGCTATCCATTCACAAGATTACTATGTTCCTCTGGACTGAGCTGCAGTCCAAGTCTTGAAAACTGGAGAAATCTGTGGCAAAATAAGTTAGTTTTCCATAGGTTATAAAATATCTTGGCAGTAGGATTTGGTTTGGTTGGAAGCTCTTTCCAGACTGGTGAGAATAGCAGAAAGCTCTGTGATAATACACAGGGCTTCCACCAGGAATTATCCACTCCCTCTCTCCTTCCTATTGCACATTCCTCTCCCTCTGCCAGGTAAAAATGAATTTATTGCAAAATATTCCTGCATTTTTCCCCTCCTGGATAATGGGCCATTTGAACCCAGGTCATTTCAGTCACCTGGCTCAGAAAGTGACACCACAAGTGGTTGTGTTTTTACCACTGAGGAGCTGGCACTCAGCCCTGTAAAGGTGGGAAAAGTGGCAAAGGAGCTGGGAATCTCCATTCACTGCAGGACAGGGACAAGTCAGGATAACTTGTGAGATCCCTTCAAAAAATGGAAGTAAAGGTTAATTAGCTAAAAGAGATGGAGAAGAAGTCAAGAGGATCTCAGCTTTGTCCAGAAATTCCTTTGGGAACATAGGAATGAAGGGATTGCCATGCCTTGAATTTATCATAAGAATTTCCCCCACAGCAGATTCACTACTTCATCAATAGGAAAGTGTCTCTTGATCCCACTCAAACATTAATTTTTTATGCGTTAGTTGGTTATCTTACCATATCATCTGTCATGGATGTGTTCTGCCCAGTTTTGAACTGAGACTGCCGCATCTTATCTTATTTTATCTTATCATCATTGGTTATCTTATCTTGTCTCTGTTGAGGATCCTACATCATGAGCAGGACCCTGTTCTGTGGGGAGCTGTGCAACCACAGGGTGCTACCTAAGGGCCACCTTATTCTGCTGAATTCCCAGTGGTCAGGTATGGAAAAGTTGAACCTGTTTTGGGACATGCCTCCCAAAAAAAGGTGAGAAACACTGTAACTAGAAGGGGGTTTATATCTGACTGCAAAATATTAAACCTCCTATTGACCCCAAACAATATTTGGCACGAAGTTCAGTCTTGAGTGGCTGAACAAGATTCTTCTGCATCAAACCATTGTATAATTAATGGTCAAGTGATTAATGTGACAAAGCCTGAAGGATTAAGGTAAGGTGGATAAACTTTTGGACCCATGAGCTAAAGGATTTACATCACAAGGAACGTGATGATTCCTGTTTGAGCAATTGACCAGCACCAGAGATATTTACCTTCTTCCCATCAATAGTGTAGAGCTTCTTCACCGGGAACTGCAGGATCTCCGTGATCTCATCCAGGAGCGTTTTGAAACTCCGGGCATTTCTGCGGTTCAGGATGATGGAACGCCGAAATCCGCTTTCCCCATTCTTAACCAGAGTGATTTTCTTGGGTATTCTGGGGCCATGGTGAGTGAAAGGTGCAGAATAATCTTCCAGCTTGCCCTCCTGAGCCACTCTCCTCATGGTGCTGGAGGGGCGACTGCTCCGCGGCGGGGCCGGCCTGTGTCCCCCGGAGGTGATGCTGATGGGCTTCACGTACTTCTTGTCGGAGCACAGGTAGCACCCTCCATCCTCCAGCTGGTCCAGCTCACTGATGCAGTGTATTCCTCGTGGGGTGGTGATGGTCCGGACCCCGAAGGGCAGCGGGACCCGATGGGAGAGGTCGTCCATGAGCGCGTTGAAGCTCTTGAAGCTCCGCTGGTTGATGGCCATCTTGACTCCCGCAAACTGAGGGTCTCCACTCTTGAAGAAGGTTATTTTTTTGGCTGGAGGGACCTTGGTGAGGGTGCTGGCCCGAGCCACGGAGGGGAGGGGTGGCTCATAGTTGAAGGAGCTGGTGGTTGACAGGTAGTCAGTAGGCACCTGAGTCATCCCTCTTGCTTAAAGGTAACTACAAAGAGAAGGAAAAAACAGAATGGGGTTTGTTTGAGTTAGGAAGGATCAGGGCCTGATTGCTGTGGGAGCTAGGTTTGTGCTCCTCACAACAGCTCCATCATGAGCAGATTGTACCAAAGGCTCTTAGGAATTCATGGATCAGGCAGGAACAGGGAAGCACAGCAGGAAGAGCATCCATAACCCTGCTCCTCACAGTCAAACCCTCCTGGTCTTGCAGATTCCAGTGGGAATCCAGTCAGGGTCGGTCACCCCTCAGGCATAAAAAACATGAGTCAGACCCCAAGCAAAACCCACAAAAAGTGCATTGTTTCCTTTGGAGTTTTGTGTCTTCCTTGCTTATATTTTTGAGGTTTTCTCTGAAATTATCAGAGCCAGTGATTACTTTGAATTTATTTTTACAAGCACAGCACTGAGATTCTCATGTAACCCTTTAACCCCATGGACTGGAGCATAACAAAAACCAAAACAAAGCTGAATTTCTTCATGTTGTGATTATATTTTGTAGCACACAATCAGTCCTGAGCTCACTGAGGGGCAGAGCAGTCTGGTTTTAGAACAGGCCATGCCATAACGTGCTGAGTTCTGGATGAAAAATTTCTGGCAATTATACAAACAAGTAACAAATAGCACAAGACATCAAATAGGACTAGAAAACTTGGTTCTTCTAAAGGGTGGGAAAATTGGAGATTGGTTGGGATCGTCTGCCCAATTTTTAAAATATAAACTGATTTTGGTGTTTCAGTCTGGTGGTTGCATGCCACATTTTGAACACAAGTGGTTTTAATGTACTGTCCCGATGAAGACAAGACTCCTTATTACTTGCCCTTGTTAAATCCATTGCCATGGAAGTCAGTTGCTAAAAAATTTATACCTCACATGGATTGAAATTATTATGCCCAAAAAAGAAGACAACTTGGTTTTGACATGAAAAAAAATTAAAGAAATAACACTATTTTTATAACTGGCTGCAATGAGCACAATACATTTATTTCATGAAACAAGCAGTGATTCTCCAGTTTACTCTGAGTTAATTACTCAGACTTCAGTGGAGACTCTAAAAATGGCACTTAGATATGTAATCTTCAGGTCATTTATCTGCTCACAGATGGGAAATAATTTGAATTGTTAGTAGGGAATCAGTAGAATTGCAACTTGCAGAAGGGGTTTTTGGCCACAAACACCTACATTAAATTTATCTTCCAAATTCTGTTCTTAGTTGGTATCAGTTTTCTATGGTAACTTTCAAAAAATATCTTACAGGAAAGAAATTCTTTTAGTGCTCACAAATGAATTAGAAAACAGTTAATGTATTTATAATTGAATGGCTCATTCAGTTTGCTCCTGGGTACCTCTCTTGCAGCAGCTGAATGAAGTTCTAGTTTGAATAATTGTGATAATCACAATTTATCCTTTGGAGAGTCAATTTGGTGCCCACTGCCATTAATGGGAATTTTTGTCACTGTTGAAGCACTCAAAAAGCTGTAAATGCTGAATTTCTCTACATTTTAGAACAAAACCATTATATGCTTACCACAGTGCCCTCAAGTAAAATATTTGTACACGTTGTATGCTGGCAAATGCTGCAATAAATGGAAGTTTGAGCTCAGCAAGGTGACAAAAGACATTAGGCATCATTTGAAAAACCATTATTGTGACAAATCCCTGCTTTTTTTTTACATCCAGGCACACCCCAAAGATTTCAGTATGATTTATTCTTTCCATGTACACATTTCACCAAGCAATTATTCACTTATTTATTTCCCAGTTAAAGGTCAATCCATTACTCCAACTCATCATTTCCAGGGAAAAAAGATCTCATTTCTCTATTTTCCAACAGCTTCCAGAAAGGTGGGTTCAAATTTTCTCCACAAGCCCCACACTGCAGCTTTCAAACAGTGACAGCACCATTTCCAAACAAAGCCATTATCCAAATTGTAGTCACTGGACAAATGGTGATCCACAATATGCTGACTGCATTCCCAGAAATCTAAACTGCTTCCCAAGGATTTATTGTACTTTTTTTTTTTTCAAGTTTTAAAATCATATTGTAAAAAGTACAGAAAAAAAAATAAATACAGGACAAACCATAACATGCTTTCCCAATACTATTTTTTCTTGGGAAATAATTTCATAGAATTGCTATGGGATGACTAATTTAAAGGAATATTATTCCTTGAGTTTTGGGTAATAGAGCTGATTACCCACCCCAGCCTAGAGGGTCTCTCAGATCTGCTCTTAGAAAGCCAAATATCCACCAAAAAAAAGAAAATATAAACAGTTCCCATACAGACGAGTTTAATATTATCCTTTTGAAGGGTCAGAGTTGGAAGAGAATGCTACTGTTAATCTGCAAAGGAAAATGCTCATCTTACCCAAATACATCTTTTTAGAGAAAAGAGAGAAGTCTCAATCCATATTTTTGTACTTACATTGAAATACTTCATCCCTCTGGCTCAAGATGACTTTTTCTTACGGAATATCCAAGGGATTAAAACCAAAACCAACCAAATAATAATAATTTAGAAAAGCAAGACATCCAACCAGCCACCTGCAGGATCAAACACACTGGAAAAGGCAGGGAAAAATGTTAACAGGTTACCTGCTGTCAATCAAACTGGCCTCAAAATGACTGACCACAGCTTGGAGGGTTAAGCAGGGCTGTGTTGCTAAGGATAGAAAGAAAAGCTACCTAAGCTGCTGAAGAAGGCTCTCAAATCCACTGGGGCTTTAGCCACAATTTGTCCAATCCCTCTTTTCCTTGTGGCCATGTAACTCCAGCATAAATCTGACTCTGTTGTGAAATCACACCTGGAAATGCGATTCCTCTCTCAAATAAAGGCCTGCAGAGACCTGGAAAACTTTCCTGATCCAACCCAATCATTAAAATGCTTTGGAATTTTATTTCACTTTTGGACTCCAGGGAAGTCAGTGGGACTGGAGTCAGAATGATGGCTCTGAAGGATTTGTGTGGATCTGTCACTTTTCACCTGGCTGATAGTCCCTTACTCAGGACAGAGATGGGTGAGATCCACAACAACTTTTTCAGGGGAATATTAACAGGAAAGTCTGGAGAGCCCTAACCCCAAAATTTTCAAGTCCATGGCAGATACAAAGTCACAGTTTCAGAATGATGCTCAGCAGCTGGATCACTGAGATTTGAGCATGAAATACAGACAGACAAGCACATGAATGACAAATAATGGGAAATAACTTGTTCTGTCATAATTCACCCCTAAGAGCCTTCCTGTTTTGTCTCTCAGTTCCTACTTGCAAAAAAAGACACATATGAAAACAACAACAAAAAAATCAGTTGGATTTAGGTGCAAAATCAGTGAGAAATCTCACTCCTGCAAGAACTGGAATTCTTGGAGATTGGACCTGATGATCTTGGAGGTATTTTCCAACCTTAGTGACTGTGATTCTGTGATTCCACTACTTACACAGCCTGTGCACCTCTCTCACTCCCAACACTAAGCACATTCTTTTGCAGAAACAAATTACATGCAGAGAGATCAGGGTCATAAAGGGCTTCTATTACAAGGGCAGGGATTTGGGGATCCTGCAAGAATAAATCCAGCGAGGTTTACATCTCAGATCCTTAACAGGAATCTTCTAAATGTAACACCAGTGTAGGAGCTGTTACAGTCCTCTTTGTACTGCATTTTCCAGCTGTGGACACATCTTTGAGGGTCCAGAGGCCATTCCTGTGGGATCCTTCACCCAGAGG
Source organism: Molothrus ater (assembly GCF_012460135.2). Lineage (NCBI taxonomy): Eukaryota > Metazoa > Chordata > Aves > Passeriformes > Icteridae > Molothrus > Molothrus ater. The sequence goes on along the minus strand of NC_050480.2, from coordinate 111,146,021 downwards.
ACCAAGGTCATCTCTTTGTAGTCTTACATTGGGTATAAGAGGTCACAGCTCTACAGGAAAATTTGTAGGAGTCCATCCATGGGAAGGACTGAACCCCTCATGGAGGCCTTTCTACACACTCAGGGCTGTGCCAGGAACCAGAGCTGGTTCCTGTTTTTCAATTTCCTTTCACAGTTTGAAATGAAATCTCAAGAAGACTAAAGTATAACAGGCAGGGGAGTCCTGGACTTCTCAACGTTTCAAACCTCTGTTGTTGGAATTCACAGAGAGGAAGCTATGTGACCCCTTAGCCAAAACCTAATGGAATGGTTTGGGTTGGAAGGGGCATTAAAGATCGTCTCATTCCACTCTCTGCCATGGACAGAGACAGTTTCCACTATCCCAGGTTGCTCCAACCTGACCTTGGACACTTCCAGGAATCCAGGGGCAGCCACAGCTTCTCTGGGCACCCTGTGCCAGGGCCTCACCACCCTCACAGGCAGGAATTCCTGTCCAATATCCCATCTAACCCTGCCCTCTGGCAGTAGGAAGCCATTCCCTGTGTCCTGTCCCTCCTGCTCCTTGTCCAAAGTCCCTCTCCACTCTCCTGGAGGGCCCCTTCACTTGCAGCATTAACATCTGTTCACATCAGCCTTCACCTTCTGTCCCTTGCACTGCTCTTATCTTGGAAAGTTTTTTCCTCTCCATCTCTTTGAAAGTTTTTTCCTCTCCATCTCTTTGTTGGGGGGGTAGAAGAAGTAGAGGAATCCAGGTGTCACCCAGAAGGTGCCTGAGCCAAGGCAGGAGAGCTGTCAGGGAATGTGACTCTGTGAATTGAGCATCACTGCTCAAGATCTTTATGAAGAGCTTCCAGACTTGACTTAAATACTTTAAATTATCAAGAATCCATTCCATCCATTAGTGACAGCTCATTAATCTCACTTAATACTAAAATCTGTGTCTTTCCTCTCACCTGAACAGTCCCAGTGTCAATTTTTTATGACTTTTTTTGATTTATCAGGGTGCAGAATTTGGCCAGGAATTTCTCTTCCCATACAAGCTATTGCAGCTTCTACTTCTGCAAAGTAATTTCTTTCAGACAGAAGAAAAATTTACAGACCACCAAAACATTTGGAATGCAGTTGTTGAAAACTCCAGGTTTGTCTTCTGGGGAAATAATAAACAAAATTATTTCATGTGGAATTTTTCCCAGAGCAGGTGAGAGTTTCTAGCTAGGAAGATGAATCAGTTGGAAGATTTAACCATGTTTTTTTTCTAAAAAAAAGCTCATTTCAATTTGCTCCGTGCTCTTTTTGATGAAGAAAAATATTTTTTATATATCAAAGTGATCTTAATTAACAAGGAATATTTATGGTCTGACCAAGACAAGGTAATGTATGGAAAATTACAAACTTCAAGAAATTTGATTCATAAAAAGATAAAAGCATTGAATTGGAAAGCAGATTACCCATTTCCCTATGAATATTTAATAATTATCTGAAAGAAGGAGACTAAAATGGATAGAATGTATGTTTTCTCCTCAACTAACTTGTTACTTAAATTACTTGGAAAGGGTTATCAAAAGGGCCTTAAGGTTTTCATTGTTTAGGAGATTTCTGATAGCTAACGTGTCATTCTATTCCATGGATAGATGAGCCTAAATCATTCCTCACTTTCCCTCACCCAGTCCTTGTCAGAGCTGGTCTTAAACCCATGGAAAATCACCTCCAGGTAGGAACAGTGTTGAAAATTTCAGGGATTGACACCATTCCTTCAACCTCACTGCTGGATCAGAAAGGAAGCTGGAGATGCAAACTCTGTCTTCTGTGCCAAAAAATCTTCTCAATTTGACAGCACCTACAGCTTGGAACATTTTCATCAACTGTTTCCTAGGATGGTTTGGATTCACTGCATCTAAAATAATGAATTTATTTTCCTTCTCTTCTGGGATTTTGTTTGGAATTTGCAGGGTAGATGGATGGGTAAAGGCTCCATCTCTGGAAACATTCATGGACAGGTTGGATGGAGCTCTGAGCAACCTGGTCTGGTGGAAAGTTCCCTGCCCATGGCAGAGGGGTGGAATTGAGTGGTCTTTAAGGTCCCATCTATGATTCTAGGAGTGCATGCTGTGGCTAGAGATGATAAGAGCACTGGAATTGTTGAACCTGGAGAAGGACTTGGAAACACCCACATCCTTGTCTATAACTGCCTAGGGCATGGTGTAGGTTTGGGATAGAGACTCTTCCCAGAAGAGCAAAGCATTGAGACATGGCAGACACAAGTGGCAGCAGAAAAAAGGTTATTTTGGCAGGAGAAAGAAATAATTTGTGATGATGATCAGAGACTGGGGCCTCAGAGGTAGAGCCAAATCTGAGGATACTCAAAACTCATCTGATCTGCTGAGACTGGGAGTGTAGAACCTCCGAAATCTCTTCCAGCCTAATTTGTTCTGTGATTTAGCAAAGGCAAGGCAGCTTCTACAAAGGTTGCCTGCACTGGGTCAGGGTCCTGTAGCAGTTGGAATCCACCTAAATGCCAGTTTAATGTGATCCCTCCTTTGCAGCCACTGTTCCATCATCAGAGATGATCTCTGTGATCTGATGGAATATTCCACCTCAAATTTCTTTAACATTATTTGCTCTTCCCTTTTGTGATCACTGGATTTCCTTCTAAAAATTCAAATATTCATTTACACATGTGACTTTTTGTTGTTCTGGGTTTTGGTGGGGCACGGGGGAATTGGTGGAATTTTTTAACAGGGTAGGGAGGGTTTTTTATTAGTTTGGGTTTTTTTAAAAGAATGTACTTATTTTTCTTTACTTGGGTCCATATAATTTTGAAACAAGTCAAACCTCAAAGCACAGCAATCCAGGTTGCATTTCCAAGTGCAACCTCCAATGCAAGGGATTACAGTGCACTTAACCCAGGTAATAAAGAAGCCCAGCCTTCTGGAGGATAAGAATTAGTCTCAGGGATCAGATTCATCTACAGAAAATCTCCCTGCTGTTCTAGATGTATTATCTAATTCATTTTCCAGACATCAGCAACAGGTGCAAAGAAAGAAAATCTGAATTTGCTGAAAAATCAGGGTGTTTTTTCCCCATGTTCCTGATTTTTAAAGCGTTAATTCTGTAACAAGGTCTTTACAGTTGATACATAATTTTCTATGGTTTTAAATTATGAAACTGAGTGCCTTCAACATGCAATAAAATACATGAGTTGAGAAACTTTGGAGGTTGGGTTTTGGAAACTAGCTGGTGTTTCCCTTCCAACCCAAACCATTCTGTGGTTATTCCTTTGGCAAGAGGAGCCTTCACTATGCAAATAAAAGGGGCATTCATGAAGCTGAAGATCAAACTCCTGATGTCAGTTCAGAGAGTAGAGACTGAGCCCTAAAGGTCTGGTTCCAGGATCAGGACCTCAGGCAGGACAGGCCTTACCAAGACTGGCTCTAAACCAAGACTTGGTTCAAATTCCTCAGCGGCGAGTTTTGCTTTCTGCTTAGGCTGCATGTGGGAGTAATGGAGTAACCATCCCTCAAAATGTTCAGGAGACACAAAGATGTGTGGGGCCATGGGTGAGTGACAGTGCTGGGTAAGGCTTGGACTCAGTGGTCTTTGTAGGGCTTTTCCAACCTCAATGACTCTGTGATTTTTGGTGAGCAGGGACAGGGACACTGTGATTCCTGTTTGTTACCCCTTCCCTACACATCCTGTTGTCCCCATCTCAGAGTCCCTCTATTCAATCACACTGTGACATTTCCACCAGGATGCTGATAAGCACAGTCCACTGTGAGATTAAAACACTCTCCCACCAAACGAGACCTAACTCAAAGAGAACTGTTTTCTTTCCTAAAGAAATGTAGTATTTTTCTTTCCTAAAATGAAAATGAGGGTTTTATAAACTAGAGGCAGACAGGCCAGTTCTGCCACTTGCTCTTGAACACCCACCTGTGGTCTATTGAAACAACAACCCTCAATCATAGAATGGTTGAACTGGAAAAGACCTCCAAGACAATCAAGTCCAACTTGTGACTGATCCCCACCTTGTTACCCACCCCAGAGCACTGAGTGCCACATCCAGTCATTCCTTGGACACCTCCAGGAACTGGGACTCCCACACCTCCCTGGGCAGCCCATTTGGCCGGTCACAGCCACATCTGGGTGTTTCAGAGTCTGCACTGTTTAGCTCCAGCAACCGGGCAGAAATACCTCTAGGATCAGGGACAAAGCTTTTATATCAGAGGGTGTTCCTAGTGCTGGTCCAGGCATTTCCCAGTAATATTGATAAAGGCAATCAGCACTGCCCTTTAATCACATTTCTGGCAATATTGGGGAGAATAACTTTGTATTTCCTTCTGAGGTGAAGTTTGATGTCCAACTTGCTCTGCATGTTTGTATTAGGAAATTGATAAACAGAGGTGCTATTTCTCTTCTCTCTAATAATGAGGGATAGGACCTGAGGGAATGGTTGGAACTGTGTCAGGAGGAGGTTTAGGTTGGATATCAGGAAAATGTTCTTCCCCAGGAGAGTGTTGGGCACTGGAACAGCCCCAAGGCTGCCAGAGCTCCAGGAGCATTTGGACAACACTCTCAGGCACAGGGTGGCATTGTTGAGGTGCCCTGGGCAGGGCCAGGAGTTGGATCAATGATCTTTGTGGGTCCCTTCCATCTCAGGAGATTCTCTGATTCCATGATTCTATTCATCACACCAGACAGAGGAGAGAGCATGGCAAAACTGGAGCAGCTTGCCCAACTCAAACCTGAAACTGTACAATTAATTACATGAAAGGAACATGATTCCAAAAACACACATGAATCACAAAGATCAGGAATGGTCTGAGCAAATGTTAGCAGATCTTTTTCCTCTCCATGGTAGGGATATCCCTTAATTGCAGCCACACAAGGTGGCTCCTGTACCTCCCACCTCTCATCCCAGGGCTGTTTCCAGCTCAGAGGAGGAAACTCAGGCCACAAGGAGTTTATAGAGAAGGAGCTGAGATCTCCTAAGCTGGTGAGCTCCTCTGTAACAGGGAATTCCTCTAACAGGGAATTCCTCTCTGTAGCAGGGAATGATGGAAGAGGCTGAGATAGTTCAGCATCCAGGGAAGCAAACCAGGGGATTGGAGTGAGAAGCTGAAGAACCAGGAATATGCACAAAACCCAGAACCTGAGGCAAGCCAGTGCCCAAAAATTGCCACCCAGAGGCTGATTGCTGAGAGAGTCCCCATGAGCTTAGGAGAGGTTCCAATCTGCAGCTGGATCTGGCCCGGCAGCTCAAGGTTGTACATCAGGAGAAGGACCTCACCACGGGTTCCAGAAACTGCAGGGGCTGGAAGGTTTTTTTCCCCAGTTTCCAGAAAAGCCACTCAGGACAACAGGCAACCTTGGAAATACACAGACATTTTATTGCCCAGACCTCTGGATTTCAGCACGTGGTTCTCCATATGTCCAACAACCATTTGCATCCCAGTGTTTCCATTTCCATAGGGCACAAGTCAATTTCCTCTACGGCACCATCATTTCCCTATTTTCCATTTCCAATAAGACATTTACCTGAGATTATTAAACCTTTGAATGAAATGTTAGCTTTTTTTCCTCAGCATAGATCTCATTTTTCTCACCATTGTTAACATTTCCAGGCCCCTTTATATGATTTCTCTTTCCTTTCTTATGCCCTCAGCTCCTTCCAAATGATTATCAATTCTGATTTTTATTAAGGTGTCTTTCACATTCTTAAAAAAAGTTTTTTTAAAATATATTAAATCAAATCAGCTCCCTCCACAATCCAACATATATATCCTTTCTCTCTCACTTTTTCAATGTGTATTATTGAATCCATGGACAGCATTTATTCATCAACAATATCTCTTTCTAAAAATGCTTTTAAATAATTTTCCAAGCCAAATCCAGCACTGTGTAAAATCTGATAAACAGTAGAAAGAGTCAAATTTCTCTAGAATCATGTGTTTATCTGGCCTTTTGTCTGGAATTCTTCTGCCATACAGCTGTACTCTTATTTGAGCCTCAACATTTGTTCCATTGTATTAGAAGACACAATTTCTCACCTGGAGTGACTCCTTTTGGTTTTGAGCAATAGGAAGAAAAAAATTATCAGGGATATTATCCCAGTTTTTTCTCCTTTATTCATCCCAGTTCACATCAGCTGCCTTTGGGAAGTGACAGAGTTGGTTTCTCAGTTCATTCTCTAACATCCAACTTGTCAAGATCAGCAAAGCTGATCCATGTTCTTTACTTTTTTTTTTCAAGTATTCCTCCATTTGTTCTTTACCAATTGGATTTTTTATAGTGACTTCCTTCCTCACTTCAAATCCTGTCCAAATCTCTCTCTTATAGTTTTCTTCTTCAGGTGATTTTTTTTTTAAGGTGTTAAATAACTCAGCCACTTTTGAACTATTGTCCTACCTTATTAATTTATTATTAGTCCTGATTTTTCTGCTACTTTTCCTCTAACCCCAAGATTTATATCCCTCCAGTTCTTACTTATCCTCAATTTTAGTTCATGTCAGCAAAACTCTGACCTCTCATGCAGAGTAGCATTGCTAATACTGGCACCCTGGCCAAAGTCTAAATTTGGTGTTTTCTGTGATTTTTGCTTGCCTACACTTTCAGCACAATTAAACTGCTCTTAATTTCCCCCATCCATTGAATCCCAGTGCCAGACTCTCTGGTCAGATGAGCCAGCAAGAGCTCACGGGATCCCTTGGGATTGAACACCTGCTCTGCTCGGGCACTGCGCAGGAGCAGAAGGGACAATGCTTCCCCTCCCCTGCCAGCTGTGGGACAATGGGGGGTATTTCTGACACAAACACTCCTTCCCAGATGTTTTGGAGAGAACAAAGTGTCCTGGTGGGGTTGTCCTCTTCTGGGAGAACAAAATGTCCTGGTGGGGTTGTACAGTCAGGTGGTTCCACAACTGCTCAAACCCTAAACAGGGTCAGGGAGATCCTGTGCAGCCAGGGAACTGGGACAAGGATCAGCCCGTGCATGGATAATGTGAGGCAAATAAATCCTGCTGGGCAGGGTACTGGAGGCTGGATGTGGATGTCTGTAACGACTCCCACTGGGAATGTCACTCCAGCTCTCCTTGAGAGCCACCACAAACATAGGATGTCCTTCAGGCTGTGTTCAACCCATGGAATGGTTTGGGTTGGAAGGGATCTTAAAGCTCATCCAGTCCCACCCCCTGCCATGGCCAGGGACACCTCCCACTACCCCAGGTTGCTCCGAGCTCTGTCCAGCCTGACCTTGGACACTTCCAGGAATCCAGGGGCAGCCACAGCTGCTCTGGGCACCCGTGCCAGGGCCTCCCCATCCTCACAGCCAGGAATTCCTTCCCAGTATCCCATTTATCCCTACCCTCTGGCAGTGGGAAGCCATTCCCTGGGTCCTGTCTCTCCATCCCTTGTCCTCAGTCCCTCTCCAGCTCTCCTGGAGCCCCTTTAGGCTCTGGAAGGGGCTCTGAGCTCTCCCTGGATCCTTCTCTTCTCCAGGTGAGCACCCCCAGCTCTCCCAGCCTGGCTCCACACCCTGGAGCATCTCCATGGGCTCCTCTGGACTCATTCCAGCAGCTCCACATCCTTAATCCTTCACTGGAAGTCTCAGATTAACTCTATCTTAGATCTGTTGTTTTTCTCCACTGTCTGGAGAAGAAGCTCAAGGTGATGAACACAGAAGGGTACAACAAGATTGTTTCATCCTTTTTGTCTCGTTCCCTGTGTCCTGGATCTAAATTATGAGAAGTGAGTGCTTGAATGGCTCCTTGCTAACCCTTCAAAGACCATGTTTAAAATATTTTTTTTTATTGAATTGAAAAGGACTACTGAGAGTGAACTCCTGAAGTACTGAGAAGGAACAGGGGAAAAGCCCCCAGAGAGCACTGCATTTCCTCCTGAGCTGACCTTCCAAATAGCATTCCTTTGATATTCTTGAGAGATGAGAAAGTAAAAAAAAATTACATTAAATTAAATTAAAAGTTTTGCTTAACCTTAATTACTCTTTCAAAGCATTCTAAAGAATGCATGAAAAAGAACAGAAATGTTATATTGAGACATGGTTTGGGGTCTTTAAGAGATTCTGCATTTGAACTTGTGATTTAAAACAAAACAGCTAAAAAAGTCACCTCCTGCTCCTCCTCCTCCTCCATGTTACCTGTAGTTGAGATCCAGTTCTCCTCCATGCAATGGACACCATTTTTTGACACTTGTTCTGTGTAGCCATGATGTTTTCTGAAAAATTCCTTTGCCAGGTTTTTTCACCTGGGAAGGTGAGAGGCCTCAGGAACAAAATGTAAACAATGGTTATCTGCTGCTGTGGAATGCAACAGGTGCATCTGTGATTGGTCTCATGTGGTTGTTTCTAATTAATGGCCAATCACAGTCCAGCTGTCTCGGACTGTCTGGTCAGTCACAAGATTTTATTATCGTTCCATTCCATTCTTTTCCATTCCTTTCCTTGCTAGCCTTCTGATGAAATCCTTTCTTCTATTATTTTAGTATAGATATAACACATATAATATAATATAATATATAATATAAATCATAAAATAATAAATCAGGCCTTCTGAAACATGGAGTCAACATTCTCGTCTCTTCCCTCGTCCTGGGACCCCTGTGAACACCACCACAGTTCTGCTCTGCTGCCTTCAGCCCAGGGTAGGATCTGAATGTCCTGGTGCTTCTTCCTCCTCCTCATTCCCTCTCTGCTGACACTGTGATCCCTGTGATGTCATCTGGTGACCACAGCCTTGATATTCATGGTATGAGGAGCAATTCTCCACTGCTGGGTCTCTCCTTTCCTTCCTGAGCTTCCCCAGAGGTGGCTCTGTCAACACTTCTCACAGAATCATGGAATAATCTGGGTTGGAAGGGACCTCTGTAGATGCTCCAGTCCAACCACACCACCAGGGCAGGGTCACCTGGAGCAGATGACACAGGAACACATCCAGGTGGGGTTGGAATGCCTCCAGAGAGGGAGACTCCATGAATCCTCCATGAAATCCCTGGGCATCCTTTAATCACAGCTAAAAGAACACCTCCTTATCTCCCAGCACAGCTCCTCTCTCCCAGCTGGAATAACCCTCACTCACGCAACACCCAAGCTCACGACCTCCGTGTCATGTTCAACACCTTCATCTCCTTCATACCAAACACTCCCATCTGGAATGCTGCCAAATCTTACAGAATCCTGGCTGAAATTGCTCCCAAACCTCCTGCCATCTCTTCTTGTAAAATACCTGTTTCTGAGTGATTTTATCTTACATAAACTTATATCAGTTTTCACAGTATTATACAAGATCCATTCAAAATCCTGCCTATAAAATTCTTCACTTCTGCAGTGATAGAATCACAGAATCATTTAGATTGGAAAAGACCTCTCCAAGACCTGTCACCAAACACCATCTCATGAAGGAGACCACAGCAGTGAGTGTCACTTCCAGTGGTTTATTGAACATTATCAGGGTTGGGGACTTCATCACGTCCCTGGGCAGCCCCTTCCAGTGCTTAACCTCCTGCTTTTTTCCATGTTTTCACCTTTGCCCTTACCATGCTCAGCTGATCTGAAGATTTTTCTTGCTCCTGCCTGTCCTGCAAGGTTTGGCCAATCCAGCTCAAACCTCTCAATCCGTAGAGCAACATTATATTGTTTTCATACCATGGGAATGGGCAGCAAGTGAAGGTTTAGGGAGGGATACAGTCCTTGCTGTCATTCACCTCCTTTCCCTGGCCCCAAACTCATCCCAAAAGCACAGGTCTTCTAAAACATGTTGGAGTTAAAGCAAAGCTTATATAACACTGCAGTGATCACTCAGCTCCTCAGCTCCATCATTTCCCAGCTTATATCTGATCCTGACCTGGATTCAGATGGGAACGCTGTTCCGTTTGTCCTGCCTCTCACTCAAAAGCAGGTGTGATAAAGAATAGCGAGATTCTTTATTAAGAGGCTTTGCATGCCTTTGAGGAAGCTTTGAAAGTGATAGTGTGTTGAAATGGGTGAGTGGATTGCCAGCAGTATGGGAACAGATCTGGAAAAGTACAGCAAAAAAATACCTGGGATTATCTGTGCTGATTTTTTTTTTTTCCATGGGTTGGCCAAGGGCCACGTTTTTCTGACTCCAGTGTTCACTTTGCCTGAACTTTAAATGGCAAGGGCACCTGCCAAATGTGCTCGTGGGCTCCCTGAGGTGTTCGTGGAGGGCAAGTCAGAACTCCCTCCCTGCCAGGCCTCGTGGCCACATCTCAGTGACACGAGATTGGCTTGTGCAGTCAAGAATCCAGGATGACACCTGGTGAATAAGTCTGGTCCTCTAATGCAGAAAGAATGTGAAATGCAAGAGAAACCTGGGAGCAGTTGGTATGGGACAACTTTAAACAAACTTTGGTGCAGCTGGGAATGTTCCCAGAAGTAGGACAAAAAGTTCCACCAGACTGTTGTAACTTACTGAAGCAGCTGTGGTGGCCTCATTATTCTTAGGTGCAGTTTTAGCACCAAAAGTTGCTGCAAATGTGTTTCTTCCTAGTAACTCTTGATCAAATATTCTACATTTAGGTCACAGAATCGTTTAGGTTGGAAAAAGCCCTCAAATATCATTCAGTCCAACCTTTCCTCCAGCACTGCCAAGGCCACCACTGACCCCCAAGTGCTACAACCACACAGCTTTTAAGTCCCTGCAGGGATGGGGACTCCAGCACTGCCCTGGGCAGCTGTGCCAGGGCTGGACAACCCTGTGGGGTGAAGAAATTGTTCCTATTCTCTGATCTAAACCTCTCCTGGCACAGCTTGAGGCCACTGCCTCTCATCCAGGAACAGAGCCTGACCCCCACCTGGCTACAATCTGTTTTCAGGGAGTGGTGCAGAGCCAGAAGGTCCCCCCTAAGCCTCCTTTTCTCCAGATTTAGCCTTTCCCAGCTCCCCCAGCCACTCCTGGGGCTGCAGCCCCTTCCCCAGTTTACAGCTTTACAGGTTATTTTTGTTACCTGCCAGAGCCCCACTGCTCTCTGGGCTCTGAGGCAGGGTCTCCTCAGCTGTCACTCCCAGAGTCACCCAGTGTCACGACATGTTTTATGAAAAATCCTTTTGCTAAGATCTTTTCTCCTGAGAAGCTGAAAGACCTCAGGAACAAAATGTAAACAATAATTATCTGCTGCTGTGGAATGCAACAAGTGCATCTTTGATTAGTCTCATGTGGTTGTTTTTAATTAATGGCCAATCACAGTCCAGCTGTCTCAGACTCTCTAGTCAGTCACAAGATTTTATTATCATTCCATTCTATTCCTATCTAGCTTTCTAATGAAATCCTTTCTTCTATTCTTTAATATACTTTTATTATATAATTTCCTTTTAATAAATTATATAAAATAATAAATCAATATATAAAATAATAAATAATAAATATATAAAATAATAAATCAGCCTTCTGAAACATTAAGTAAAAATTTTCATCTCTTCCCATGTCAGAGTGACCTGCAAATTCAACAACCCAGTTCAACCCAGCACAGAAACTGGAGGTTAACTGGCATCTGTACACACAAATCCATCAGGCAGCAAAGAGTCCTTTTCTAATTCTGACAGCTTTACTGGCTGCACCTGGGTTAAAAAAAATAAAAATAAAAAAACCCCATGTTTGTTTAAAGAGAAGAACTGGCACAACGTGGCTTTGGGATGAGCATCGTGTCTGTTGAGCAAGCAGGTATAATTTCTACAGATTTATTGGTCGGTTGGATTCCAGCAGTGCTCCAAGGCTGGATGGGGAATGCTCACACTGGGACATGGACACAGCCAGGCAGCACAGGCCCAGGCCTGCTGGCAGGAGCAGACTTGCTGTGATCAGGTGTGAGCACACAGAGAGTCACCTCTGCTGCCCAGGGGCCACAACGTGAGCCAGCCTCCCTCTGCTGGCTAACATCCAGGTCATGCTTGGAGGGATCCATGCATGGATACAGGGAGAATGCAGAACTTGGAGGAGAGAAAGCTCCAGGGAGATCTTAGAGCCCCTTCCAGTACCTAAAGGGGCTCCAGGAGAGCTGTGGAGGGACTGGGGACAAGGGCCTGGAAGGACAGCTGAAGGAAAGTAGATTTAGACTAGATGTTAGGAAAAAAACTTTTGGCTGTGCTGATCAAGAATTGGTTCAGGTTTCTCAGAGAAGCTGTGGCTGCCCCTGGATCCCTGGAAGTGTCCAAGGACAGGTTGGACATAACCTTTGAGATCATCCAGTCCAACTATCAGCCCAGTGCTGCCACTGTAACACCTAAACCACTAAACCACATCAGTGCCAGGTTCAGATGCCTCTTAAACACCTCCACTGATGGTGACTCTAGACAGCCCCTTTCAACACCTGACCAGCCAAACAGTGAAAATATTGTTTTCTCTGATATCTAATCTGAATCTCCCCTGTCTCAGCTTTAGGCCTATACCTCCCTGGACAACCCCTTTCAATGCCTGACCAGCCAAACAGTGAAAATATTTTAATTTTTTTCTGATATCTAATCTGAATCTCCCCTGTCTCAGCTTTAGGGCATTTACTCTTGTCCTCTCAGTGCAGTCATGGTAGGAGAACCTGACCCCACCACACTGCAACCTCCTGTCAGGGAGCTGGAGGGAGTGATGAGGTGCCCTCTGAACCTCCTCTTCAGATTGTGGAATCAGAGTGGTTTGGGTTGGAAGGGACCTTAAAGATCATCCAGTTCCAAACCCCTGCCATGGGCAGAGACACCTCCCACTATCCCAGGCTGCTCCAAGGCCCATCCAGCCTGGCCTTGGACACTTCCAGGGATCCAGGGGCAGCCACAGCTTCTCTGAGAAACCCTGGACCAGTTCTTGATCAGCACAGCCAAAAGTTTCTTCCTCACATCTAGTTTAAATCTATTTTCCTTCAGCTGTCCCTCCAGGCCCTTGTCCCCAGTCCCTCTCCAGCTCTTCTGGAGCCCCTTTAGGTACTGGAAGGGGCTCTAAGATCTCCTTGGAGCTTTCTCTTCTCCAAGTTCTGCATTCTCCCTGTATCATGCATGGATCCTTCCAAGCACATGGTGGATGCTGAGACCCAGCTGAAATCCAGCACATACCACAGAAAACTCGGGTAGCCTGAAGGGCTCTGGGTCTCCCCATATCAGAGCTGTGGAGACAGAAACCTAAGTGATAGTCATAAAATCCTGGAATGGTCTGGGTTGGAAGGGACCTTAAAGCTCATCCCATTCCACCCCCTGCCATGGGCAGGACACACCTTCCACTATCCCAGGTTGCTCCAAGCCCTGTTAAACCAGGTCTTGGACACTTCCAGGATTGGATATCCACAATTTCTCAGAGAATGAGGCAGAAGACGAAGACAGGTTGAAGGGAAAATTGAGGTTCTGGTGGATCAAGTAACCTGCCCAGTACCAGTTGCTTGGACATTGGGACAGCAATAGGAGCACGACCTTTGTCCCCTTGGCCCCAATATTTTGATTTACATTTCTGCATTAAAGCAAAGAGAGAGACACAAACCCAATATCTGACAGAACTCCACTGTCTCCAGGTGAGCTGCTTGGAAACAGCCATGAGAAGATTTACTCTCCCTTCCCCATAGCTCGCCTCTCCCTCTGAGCACGCACAGGATCCTTCTCACACCATCCAGGGCACCAACATCAGTGGAAACACTGAAAAAAGCCAGGCAGCAAACTCAACTTCCATGCCCTGCCGGAGGAGGAAGACTGAGGGCAGCACTGGACAACCACAAGCCTGCAGGATGATGCCAATTTGGGGATGTTTTGGAGAAAACCAGCAGAGTGATTGAGGGGTTGGTGAGATGGAGGGAGAAAAGAAAATGTTGAAAGAACTAAATATACACTGCATGGCCAGCTAATGCCCAAGGGAAAATTCAAGAGCTGGCAGGCAGGAGGGAGCCAAGAGCCAAGGAAGAAGTAGGATCTCCATTGTTGAGAGCTCACAGCCCTTGGAAGTGAACAATGAGGAATGACTGGGAGCCAGGAGATAAGTTAGGCTGAGGGGAAGCTGAGGAGTGGAGGCACTGCACAGAGAGATGAAATCAAGTCTTTTCTGGAACAACACTTCTGGCAGCAGCCAGGCACCTGGGTCTTGATTTTGTCCTGTATTTTTTTATTCTCTAAGTGGTCAAAAATGTTAAGGCTCTAATTTTTCCTCTTCCCGGGCATGCAGAGGAACAGCTTAATGTAGAGCAAGAGGGTAAAAATAGCTCTGATGGGATAAAACTGAGAAAAGGGCAAGTGAGGTCATTGAGATTGGAATAATCTTCAAATGAAGGAGCGGAAGCCCCTTCCCACAGGTTATTTAAAACTAGACTGAGTGGGGAAAAAAGAGATTGTTTTGTTTTCTGGCAGGGGGGAAAGAATCACACTGTGAAGGGAAGAGATTAAAAGATGCCTTGTTTATCTGTCAAAAATGATTTTAAATATATTTAAACCACCTAAGACTTATAAATGTCATTTTATACTTAAATGTGCAGTTTGTCCTTCTTCTAAATTAATTGGCACAAATTACAGTTACAATAACAACTGATAGCAATAAAACTCACCTCTTGGCCAAAGGTTTGTGCTTCTTCAAAGCAAAATAAGAAGACAGCCATTATTACAGGGGAATAAATTAAAACAGAGGAGAAAAAGACCTATTGAAGTTCCAAAGGAGAGCCAAGGGAGATCCAATGAAGCAGGGGGGAAAAACCCAAAATCAAAAAAGCAGCAAGAGATGGAAATGCTATCTTGTGCCCTCAGTTGCTGTAAGGAGCAATTTGGGGGAGTAGAAGATGTGGAAGATAAAGAGAAATCAATCGCCAGCACAACCAATAGTCCATAGTGATTGCAGCCAGGCCAAGAACCTACTCAAGTTTCAGATTTTCAAAAGGAAATAACAAATCTTGATACAAACCCTAGAAGAGTACAGAGGTGCAGAAATTCCCAGATGAGGGGTATGGCCAGCAGAAAACATCCTCCCATAACAGGCAGGTGGAAGCAGCTGGGTTTTCAGCAGAAACAACCTTGGATTGCCAGGTTCTTCTCTTCAAAGGCTCAGTGGGATGCTGACTTGCGGCCTTCTGGTGAATTTATATCAGTTCTCACATTCCCTTCTGTATTAATTCAGTTTATATGCTCCTGCCATGAGTTTCTCAACACAATGTGAAAAGATCAGAAAGCAAAGGAGCTACAGGATTAAATTCAATGCCATTTTCTGTACAAATAGTTACATTTGATTATCTAAACTACCGTTATGTGACCAACAGTATCAATCTCTCTTCAGCCCAAGAAATCAATTCATTTTTTAATAGTAATTCATTAAAGAACTGTCAAGGGTTAATGACCTGAGACTCATGTTAGCCAGAAAAACACAAGGCCCCCCTTTTAGTTTGTGCTTAGAGAGACTGAGGGGCTGCCAAGAAAAGAAAAAGGGAAGGGGAAAAAAAAGGGCCTTGTGGTTATTCAGTTCTTACAGAGAAAATCAGAGCAAAAATTCTGGTTTAGACTCCAGCTGGGGTTGTGGTGACATTGACATCTCTCCCATCAGGGCCTGGGGAAAACCTGGCTCCCTGCCTGGGCAGCACTGCTTAAAATGGACAGGAGTCCCCTCTTTGTGCACAGGAGCATGGATCTTCTTATGGGATTGATCCACTCAATCTCCTGCTGCCCCTAAATAGCAGCAGAGGCTTTAAGTGGCTGCAGCAAGTTCCATCAGGAAAACCAGAATGCAGATCTGGTCAGAAAGGAGACCTGTTTGCCTGGGAAATGCCTCAAAAAGGATGGACCCAGAGTCCTGCAAAGCCTCCCAGGAAAACACAAACACAGCCCTTGGAGGCCTTCCAGGGATAACATCTGCATTGCTCAACAGAGCAAAGCACAGCCACCAGCTATGGCTTGTTCCCATCAGAACCTTTCCCCGTAAGCAGAATTCCTGTTGATCACAGGCACCTATGTCTCCCACGTAACCAACAACAACTCAATTTCCTAGTAAGAAACAAAGTAAAAAGGATGACAGAGCTGCTGAAAAAAGACAATCAGTACTAAGATCACTCCTCCAGCACTTCCCTTGTCACTCCTTTTCCCAGCGTTGGTTTAAGAGCTCATAGAGGCACAGAGAGAGGCAGGTTCCACTCACCCCAGTGAAGGTAATCCAGGTACATAGCTTTGCTCAGGTCAGTAATCCATCCCAGGCCAGGCCTTCCTCGAGCGCTGACAGTGGAGATCAAAAGCCAGGCAGAGAATTCCTCTGGCTCCTGCTCCTCTGCAAGTGAAGGGTGGGATGCTTCTGCTCAGTCCCTGCCTGCACAGGGAGATGGGCCCCCACCTCCCTTCCTAAATCTTTACATCTCTCCCCTTCCTGCAGCTCTCCCCAGTGCCAGGTGCTCCCATGCTCGGCCACTTCTGCAGATAACAAAGCCAGCAGGCTCCTCTGCCAAGGGGAGCTGCTTGGAATGGGATTAAGATGAGCAGAAAGGAGCTTAGAGCTGGGTACCATCTGTGGTGATGATGATTAGCTAATGAGGTTTTAAAGTTGTGGGTTTTTTTTCCTCTTGTTCTCCATGCAGGTTTGGTGACAGAGAATTTTGCATCACTGTGAGCAGCAGCCTGACCCAGTGCCTCCTCCTCCTCCTCCTCCTCCTCCTCCTCCTCCTCCTCCTCTGTCCATGTGTATTCCAGCCTGGAGCTGGAGCACAGGGAAAAGCTGGCTCCTGGTGGCAAAGGCTTTCTTGCCTTCTCTGATCACCAAGCCTATGTTTTAAGTCTTCAGCCTCTGATATGCAATAATTAAATCAGATTAAGTGAATGCAAAAGCCTCTCCCGACCTGAAAAACTCTCATGGGTGGCAAAAAGAAAAATTCAGTATCCAGGACAAAGTTTCAACTATTTCATCAGGGACTCTTAAATTGTATCATAAGCTATAAGGAATGACAAAAAGCAACCCCAGAGAGGTGAGGGTGAGTGTTTTTCTTCCTTCACTGGTTTAATCCTTTAAGTGGAGAAGAGGAATCTTCACATTCTGGTGTTTTTCCCCATAGTAAGGCCAAGTGCAGACCCCAATATCCCAATGCCAAGCTCAACACCCTCACCCCAGATGATGCCTCCATCATTCTTCTGTTTTCTTAGGCTTCATTCCCACTTGGGCACTGACCAGGCTCCCCAGGGAATGGTGACATTCCCAAGGCTGCCAGAACTCCAGGAGTGTTGGACAACGCTCTCAGGAATGCACAGGGTGGGATGGTCGGAGTGTCTGTGCAGGGCCAGGTGTTAGATCTATGATCCTTGTGGGTCCTGTCCAACTCAGGATATTCTGTGATTCCATGATTCACCCTCAAGAATGACCTAATCACTTCAGGGAATAAGTGAAATTTGAGATTTTAGCTCAGATACTGACCTCTGGAATGGGCAGCTGCAATTACATGGGATGGGTGCATCCTCTCATCATGCCCAGTCATTTAGGAGGATAAGCACTTTCCAAAATCCTTCCTCATCCTAGGGTGAAAACTGACTGTAACACAGAACAGCTATCACAGAATCCTAGAACAGTTTGGGTTGGGAAAGACCTTAAAATTCATCTCATTCCACCCCCTGCTATGGTCAGGGACACCTTCCACTATCCCACATTGCTCCAAGCCAGGTAAAAAGTGGTAATATTCCTTCCAGGGCAAGACAGATACCCCTGCAATCCCTGCTTTAGAAAGAGCTGAACCATTTTTCAGGCCCTCTTGACCACGTCTCCTTCAGGAAGAATAACCTCATATGCAAAACATACGCAGTAGAAACATAAACAGTTCAATGTTTGAGTTTATTCAATGAATCCCATAATCCTAAATGAGGTGTGGCTGTAAATAAAAAGTCCCAGAAATTCTTACCTACATTCAGGTGCTTCTGTTTCTTCTAGGGGGAAACAGGGAAAGCTCAGCCAGCTCTGAATTACCCCTGCAAGTGACTCTTGCCTCACTGATGACAGACCAGAGGCTGCTTGTAATTATTCAATGGTTGTAAAAATCTAAATTCAGAGAAAAATCTAAAATTCTGCATGACTGGCCCAAAATAACACCCCAAAAGACAAGGCCACAAGAACTGTGGTGTAAAAAGATTCTCCCTTGGTGCATTGCACTCCCACCTCCTTCCTCACCCCCTCCCTTCTGAGACTCAAAAAAACGGAGCTGATTTCAGCCATGTGTGAGGATTCTACACATTGCAGGCTGTAACTGCAGGCAGGTGTCATGTTAAATCTCCCCAGGGATTGGTGGCTGTTATCATCAGAACAGGCAGAATCTCTCCAGCTTTACCCCGTGCAATGTCTTCATCACCTAAAGCTGCACATGATCAGCTTGACCTCACACTGCTGTGGTTGACTGGGGTTTTTTGTTCCAAAAGGAGATTACACAGAGTTGCTCAGAGTGGGATTTCCAGCACTTTTCTCCTCCGAGACTGTCTCAATAATTAATTGTTTATTATAATTAATTACATTTTGGCAGCCTCCCTGGACTATTTTACCTGTAAATCTCCATGTAACTTCAAGGCATTAATGAAAATAGACTCACCCACGAAGGTGGCTGAGGAGCTTTTATTAAGTGTTAAGGGAGAATGCAGAGGAGAAAAGGCATTTTGGAAAACGTGTTAGGCTTGAAAAAACTCCTGCTGGGACCACTGCTCAAATTCAAGGCTGAACCCCAGGAAAGTCTACAGGGGAGAGAAAGCACCAGAGTGGGTAACTGTTAACCCAGATTCCAGCCTTTTTAATAAAGTAAAGCTGTAGGTCCCAGCTCCTCACCACAGTGGCTGTTCTGACCCTATTTCCTCCCCAGATAAAGAGTTCTGTAAGGTCTTGAGCTCAAACACCCAGTGAACATGACACAGCAGCAACAAACACAGGGGTCCCCTTTCCTAATCCCCTCCTCCCTTGCTAAACACCTCCTGCCCCTTGAGGAGCAATTTAGCAGAAGACAGGAGAAATTTGCTGACTGACATACAGGGAGAACCTAATCCCTTTGACTCCCATAAACCCCTGCTTATGTTTGGATATGATTAGCACCTGTTTCTAATCCATTATTGAAAGGTTTTACACTTAACAGTGAAATTACTGAGGCTGTTGGGTAATTTTTCACTAGAAAAACAGTGTGGTGCAACTGGGATTATTTTGGGGAAATCACTTAGCCCCTGTTCCCATAGGAATATGAGCCAGCACCTCATTTCCAGGAGATGTTTAACATCCTCCAGTGTTTTCCTCTTCTGAATAGGGCCTCACTTTCTCTCTATGGAGTTATTTTCCATGTAGTGAAAGGACCTCAGCCTCCCAGAGGTGTTCATCAAGAGGTGACTGTGCTGCCCAGGAAAAGAGAATGAGCCTAGACCTCCAGTTATCAGTTTCTGCTCTCTACAAAAATAATTTCCAGAGAAAATTAAATTCTCACTGTGTGCATGGTGACACATGAGAATTGTACAATTTTAGGCAGACTGCACTTAAGGACTGCTTTGCTCAGGTGATCCCAATAGTGTGGGACCAATTCTAGGAGGTCTAAAAGCCTGGCTGTTACCAAGACTGTCCTGATCTAGTTGAAAATGTGCCTGTTTGTTGCAGGGGGTTGGACTTGATGAACTTTAAAGGTCCCTTCCAACCCGAACCATCCCATGGTTCTATTCTATAGGACTGCATGAGGAGAGTCAAGAAACTTGAGATATGCAGCTGCAGGCAGACTCCTCTTTGCCATTGAGACTGAAGTTATTTCTTTGCCAAATCTCTCCTCTTTCCTCACCAAACACACATCCTGCTTAAGCCTTGCAGGGTCACTAAGAGAGAGCTCTTCATTTGCTCTGGAATTTTATAAAAATAGAAACACCTGAAAATCAAACAAGCCTGAAAGCTGTGGTTTGTCCTGAAATGTAGCTGTATGAATGCATTAAGCTATGAAAGAAGGGTGGTTGGGCACTGATCAGGCTCCCCAGTGAATGGCCAGGGCCCCAAGGCTGCCACAGCTCCAGGAGGGTTTGGACAAGGCTCTGGGGCACAGGGTGGGATTGTTGGGATGGGTCAGGAGTTGGAGGCCAAAAGCACTGGTCTCAAAACATGGATTGTGTGGAGGTTTGACTGGCAGGACAGTGACATTACCTTGCTTTGGTCCATCACAGATGTAAGAGAAAACTGTGGAGTGCTCAAGCATCTTCCAGATCTCACCTCCTGCCTGAGCCCCTCTTTAAAACCAACCCCAGGCTCCCCACAGTGATCTGAGCAGAACCCTCCATCAGCAACAGCTCTTCTGGGTGAGCCTGAAGGAGACCTGGGGCTTTGCCAGCCTTGGCTGCACTCATCTCACCTGGAGAGCATCGTCTGCCATCTCCTCAGGGCTCCATCCCTCGGTGCTGGCACACGAGCAGCAGATGCACAGGGTGACATCCCTGCCCTGACCACGCTCTCACTGGGGTGGGCTCTGGGATCAGGGTCTCACCTTGCTGTTGGGAGCCATCTGAGGATAAATCTCTGGCCTTTGCACAGTTGCACCTGCAATGGGCAATGCAGTTTCAGGACTGCATTTTTTCACCTTCCAAGGTGCAGCAAATGCAAGGGTGCACTGCACAACACGAGCACAGGACATGAGAGACCTTCTGTCCTAATCCCCTTGGGCCCAAAATTGGTCTAAGAGAGAAGTAACTGCCTTATATGCTGAGGCATTAATGGATTAGCACTAAGAGCATTAGGGACTTGATTAATGATGCAACTCCACGCCCCCGGCCTTTAAAGGGTTCCAACCTTGCCTGCTCCTTGTGCCTTCCAGCACTCATTTCTCATCTTCTAGAGCTTCAGAATCATGGGATGGTTTGGGTTGGAAGGGATCTTCAAGTTCATCTCTTTCCAAACCCCTGCCATGGGCAGGGACACCTTCCACTATCCTGGGTTGCTCCAAGCCCCGTCTAACCTGGCCTTGGACACTTCCAGGGATCCAGGACACAGCCACAGCTTCTCTGGGCAACCAGTGCCAGGGCCTCCCCACCCTCAGAGGGAAGAATTCCTTCCCAATATCCCATCTCTCCCTGCCCTCTGGCAGTTTGAAGCCATTCTTCCTTGTGCTGTCACTCCATGCATTTGTAAAAATTCCCTCTCCATCTTTCCCGTGGGCTCCCTTCATGTTCTGGAAGGCCTCTATTGGATCACCCCTAATCTGCAGCTGTACTCAAATGCAGACATGGACCAGACTGGTATTCCCCATTCTCCTCAGGTGATACAATTTCCCAGCAGGAATCAGCTGCTTTGCCTGATTGCTGCAGCCATAACCCAACCCTTCCACTCTGAGGCCTTGCCTTCAGTCCAGAGGGAATTTCTGCAAAGCAGAGTTTTTCATGGCTCATTTTTTTTCCCATAATTTCAGCTGCATCACCCTGAATTCACCCAACCAAGCTATAGGTATTTACAGAGTAGATGGAGATCTTCCTTAGGGGAAATATTTGCTGGGAAAAAACTCAGGCCATGCAGGGGAGGTGGAGGTGGAGGTGGGAGAAATGTGGAAACCTCTGTATTCTGAGGAATGATGCAACTTCCTTAAACCTTAAACTGAAGATCTGGCCTGTCATGTCAGCACATGGGAAAACCTCTCCCACTCATCCAGGAGGTGTTTGTTTGGACACTTTAACATCCAAAATACAGTGATGGAAATGATGAGTAGGGAGTTTAAAGCTCTGGTGCTCTCCTGGCTGTGCCACAGGCTGGGAATGCTTTAGCAAATCCTCTCAACCTGGGACACACAAACTCTTATTTCATCTCACCTGATCAGCAGCCATGGTTAACCAGAGGATGTAGGAGTTGAAGACACCTTTGGGGAATGCTGGAGCATGTCCTGTGTTCTCTGGGATTGTCCCACAAATGACCACAGGAGGCTGGGAAGGGAGAGGTGGGTAATAATCTCAGAATTCAGATAAAACCACAAAAGATTTTTTGGTTTAGAGAGGTTGGGTGATGACAACCAGGATTTGCTCACTCTAGAATTTTCAAACCTCAGTTTTTAGGATGAGATGCTGATACAGGACAGGAAGGTGACATCTCTACCAGGAAACCAATTCATGCTTGGAGAAATTTTCTGGTCCTGACAACAATTATCAGGGCTGGCAATGCCCACAATATTGAACTTCCTCCAAAATGAAGTGAATGCTTCCTGTCTGGGATCAGGGGTGGGCTTTGGTACCAGTTTGGGCCAGACCTGGGATTGAGGCTTTTACAGACCAGTTAACCCAGTGCTTGTCCCTGACTGTTCTTCTCAGCATCATCACTTTGCTGGATTCAGAGAGCAGAAAAAGCTGGAGACTAAAGGAAAGCCAGGAGCATGATGGAGAGGGTGGAGAACTTGAGGAAAAGGAAATCTGGCTCTGCTCAGGCCCTCAAGTGCTGGAGGGGATGTGAATCAGGGCAGAAATGCTTCCCCAAGGAAATGACACTGTGTGCAAAGTGGAGGTTCCTTCCCTACCCACCACCCAACTCTGGTCCTCGTGGAAAAACTTTCAGGGGATGAGATTTAGAGATTTAATCACAACTGTGGGACATGACAACTCCAGGGAAAGTGGCTTGGATGTCTCCTGGCTTTGCTGAAAAGGGAAATGTATTAAAACTCCCTAACATGACAATGTTACAGGATGCACCATGTGTCCTTTTGGGACTCAAAATCCACTCTCCCAGCTAATTCACTCTGTTCTTCCCAGGCACTCTCTCCATTTTTTTCCTCCCTTTCACTTTTCTTTCACTTTCGGGAAGGAATTTATTTTCTTTTTCCCTGGAAAAGGGAAGAGTGGGAGTCAATAATTTTCTAATGGGGCTCCAGATCTTTGCTCTGCCTTCCCAAAAGCCTCTTGCAGACCCTGAAGACCCCTCCCAAGCACAAAAGGTGCCACTGCAAACAGATTTAGGGTCTTCAGTGCTGTCCTCTACAACAGCAATGAGGAAGATGCAAAGCCCCTCAAGGATATGGAGGACTGATCTTGTGTGGTCCAGCTTGAGCTGTTTGGCCGCTGTGTCTCCTGAGGTGAGGGGAAGTGGGGAGAGCAGACAGGAAAGATGTCTCCAGAGAGGTTTTAGATGAAGAGTGTGGGGAGTTCAGCCCAAAATCCAGGCCATAGCAGGTGGAGGGGGTTTGGAATGAGACGGCCTTGAGGGCTCCTTCAAATCCAGAATTAACTAGGCTGGAAAACACCTGTGAGATCATCGAGTTCCTCCTGCGACCAAACACCACCTTGTCAACCAGATCATGGCACCGAGTGCCACATGCAGTCTTTTCTTAAACACCTCCAGGGACAGTCACTCCACCACCTCCCAGGGCAGCCCATTCCAATGCCCAATCACCATTTCCATGAAGAAATTCCTAACATCCAACCTAAACCTCCCCTGGTGTGGCTTAAATCCATGTCCTCTTGTCCTAACCCCAAACCATTCAGTGTTGTTTCAGAGAGGAAGTGTAAACACAGGCAGAAAAGCTCCACAGCAGTCTGAGAGTGGCCCCAGGCTGGGATAAGCCCAGGAGGGAAGGGTTTGTTGGAGCTGTGGTTGCTGGGGGCACCGGGAGCAGTCATGCTCTGGGTGAAGTGTCTGGGAGCGCAGCCCAGCAGAACGAGTCTGGTGGGGTTGCTGGTGTGTTCACATTGGTATGAAATCCTGCCTGCCCTCACCCTACCTCCCAGTGAGCTGTGAAGAGCTTCCCTGTGTTGTAACAGGGATGACAACATCCATCTGTGCCCTGCCAAGCAGGGATCTGAGAGTGGCAGGGAAAACATCCCCGTGGTGCTGGGCTGGAGGGGTCCGGCCCACGGCCCCTGCACACCTCTGGGTACCTGTGGGGTTTTACTCAACACACACACACACCTCCCAGACAGAGCTCTGTGAGGATTCCTGGGTAAACTGGCTCTTTAACTCCAGATTTGCACTCAGGTCTTGGGTTTTATCCAGCTCCTTTCTTGTCCCAGCCTTTTCAGAGTATGTTCACAAGGTGCAGCAAATGCAAGGGTGTGCTGCGTAACACAAGCACAGGAGATGAGAGCCCTTCTGTCCTAACCCCTTTGGGATTAGGACCACGTCAGAAATGAAAAATTAAATAAAAACCCTGAGACTTCAGCACCCTGTACAGCAGTAAAAAATATTGCTACTGATTTTACTTGTATTGCTTTGGACTTATAGATGTTCTTGGGCGTCAGGTCTGGATACAGATTCTCCATCACAGTAGCATTGATCTGATCAGACTGAAGATGAAGGAGCTACTGTGGCTTTAAAATCATTACAATAAATCCAGAAATTAAAATAAATCCAGAATTCAACCCCTCACTTCATGCTGATCATTATATTCATGTTGGGCATTACAGTCTGTCCAGAGGAGAGAAATTGGCTCTGCTGGGTGGAGTTTGCAGGAGCCTGGTTATGCCATTGCTGCAAATCCCAGTGCAGATGGATTCTTCCCAGAGAACAAGGCTTGCCTTTGCACTTTTTCTCTTCCAAACCCCATGTCTTGATCCGCTGGGCTTCCATCCCTGGTGCTGTACAAATGTCACCACCTTGCCCAGCTCTGACTCTCCACTGAAGTGGTCCCAACTCTTTAATGAGAGGTGGGATGATTCTTAATGGAGCATTTTCTACTCCCTTCCAGTGGTGATCCCCAAGGATCATCAGGAATGCACGGGTAATTTTAAGGAATGAATTAGCCCTGCAGTGTCTCCTGCCTGTGCGTGGATAACCTGACTGCTGCCTTGAGTCATGGGAACTTTGGCTACCTCTAAACCCAGTGTCAAATCCCTGGCAGGGTTTCAGCATGACCTTGCACCACTCTCAGGAGCAAATCCCAGGTGTGGAGGATCAGGAGTCAGCACAGGTCCACCCTGTTTTGAAGGCTGAACTTGACAGGATGGACATGTCCAAACCATGTCAGGTGGATGAAGTCCCAGAGAATGGAAGAGGCACTGTTTGATCTACAGATACTGCAATAAAGGTTTTTTATGTTGCCTCTGTTGGTTTGTGGGTTGTAGAATAAGAATATCTTAGGCACAGACAAATAAGAGTATCCTGAGGGCTTCCCCCTGCAAGAGCCTCAGTGTTCTTGTCTTAATGGCTTCAGGCTGAACCCACTCAGTCCTTCAGTGCTTTGAAGTATCTGCATTGTTGGGCCATTTAAAACCATCATCAGTTTGATTCTTTCTCTCCTGCACTCTCTGCCAAGAAATAATCCCAAGTTAACACTTCCCTTGTTTGCCTGTGAGATAACAGAGAAGCTTCACAGCACAGGATGTGCCCTGTGTGCCCCAACTTGGCTCTCATCATCACCTGTGACCGTGGAGCCTGGTGGGAGCTTCATTAGAGCTTCCCTCACTTGGGATCATCACCTGTGACCGTGGAGCCTGGTGGGAGTTTCAGTAGAGCTTCCTTCACCTGGGTACATCACCTGTGACCCTGGAGCTTGGTGGGAGCTTCCTTAGAGCTTCCCTCACCTGGGGACATCACCTGTGACCCTGGAGCTTGGTGGGAGCTTCCTTAGAGCTTCCCTCACCTGGGGACATCACCTGTGACCGTGGAGCCTGGTGGGAGCTTCAGTAGAGCTTCCTTCACCTGGGTACATCACCTGTGACCCTGGAGCTTGGTGGGAGCTTCCTTAGAGCTTCCCTCACCTGGGGACATCACCTGTGACCGTGGAGCTTGGTGGGAGCTTCCTTAGAGCTTCCCTCACCTGGGGACATCACCTGTGACCGTGGAGCTTGGTGAGAGCTTCCTTAGAGCTTCCCTCACCTGGGGACATCACCTGTGACCGTGGAGCCTGGTGGGAGCTTCCTTAGAGCTTCCTTCACCTGGGTACATCACCTGTGACCCTGGAGCTTGGTGGGAGCTTCCTTAGAGCTTCCCTCACCTGGGATCATCACCTGAGACCGTGGAGCTTGGTGGGAGCTTCCTTAGAGCTTCCCTCACCTGGGGACATCACCTGTGACCGTGGAGCTTGGTGGGAGCTTCCTTAGAGCTTCCTTCACCTCCAGGGCTGGGCAGGACAGCTGCAGCTGGGGCCATGTCCAGGCTCCTCGCAGACAGGAGGTGTCAGATCCAAAACCCAATTCCAAGTTAGATGCAAGTTCAAAGTTACATTGCTCAGGGTCATACTCAACAATATTTTATCTCCAAGGATGGAGAGCCCCTGCAGCATCTTTGGGTGACAACTTCCATTTTTTAATTCTCTTCAATCCCCTAATGTCTACCTGAGATTTCTGTTCTTGCTATTAAAATCAATTGTCTCTTCTCTTCACTCTTGGACATCCGAAGAAAATCTGACTCTGCATTCTTTATACCCTCCCATGGCTGAACAAATGTAGATCCCTCAGCCTCTGCTTCTAAATCCCGTTCTTCCTCTCCCTAAACATGTCAGTATAAATATAAATATAAATATAAATATAAATATAAATATAAATATAAATATAAATATAAATATAAATATAAATATAAATATATGTAAATGCCTGAACTTCTGCCTGACTCTCTTCATTTTGTCAATCCCCTCCTTGTGGAAAAGCTCAAAACTGGGAAGTCTCCAACCAGGCACAGTATTCTGGACATGTCCCACCTGTACCAAAGCCTCCCATAAAAAGGAGAAAAGTCCTCTCTGACACACTGATGCACCCCATTGCACTCCAGAAGGTGTAATAAGGATTCTCCTCCTCTTGGACTCTTTCATATCCATATTTTTGGTATTTTTAATTTGTTTTCTTATTTGAATTGAAGCATGTAAGGCAGGAATCAGATCAAGCTAAGAGAAAGTTGAGGATGATCCCTTTTCCCTTTGTGCCTCCATGGAGAATGAGAAGAGACCAAGTGATGAGAGGAACCAGTGAGGCTCCATCAATCAGTTCAAAAGATTTCCACAAAACAGTTGGGTGAGAAAACATCCCCTGCACTGGATGCAGAGAAAAGAGGGAATCATGCTGCAGCACCATGGAATTTTGCACAATATTCTGGTTTTCTTCCCACCTCACCCACGTTTGGGAGGTGATCCATGTCCATGGCATGGCTAAAGAGGGATAACAGGGGGTTGTGCTGATGCTGGGTAAAACCTTTGCCCACTGGGCTTTTAGGGCTCCTCCAAAATGAAATTAGGATGCCAATAATTTATAACTTGACACAGAATTGGTTCCTCTCCCTAAAAAAGTGCTGGGAGCTTCTAAGCCCTAAGGATCAGGCTGGAGGTGCAGAGCAGAGCTGAAGGGAAGATCCTGTCCTAGATCAGATCCTGCTCAGGGAAGCCAGGTGAGATATTTTGATGCTTACAAAGCTGTTTAATCATAAGATAACATACACAGCCTGTTCACACAAATTAGGGTGGGTCCCGTTTGCATAATGTTGATTCCAGAGACAAATTAATCTCACAGACAACTTGTTGCTGCTGCAGATTTTATCCATTCAGCACATTCGATACGGGGATCAGCTCTCAGGCTGAGGAAATTGTCACAGGGTGAATTTTGAGAGGGAGGAAAGAGGAAAAGGGAAAAGCAGCTGGATTTCACTATGGAAATTGCTGGGTTTAGGTGGATTTTATCCCAGGCTTTATAATTTGGAGGGGATCTTTGCTTCTTGGTGATGTTCCTAATCGGAAGATGCTTAAAAATCATTCATCCCTTATTTATTTTGCAAATAACACAAATTCAGCCATGGATCAAACATCCCACCCCCAACCCTCCTCCAGGTGCTTCTTGCCCCACTGATCTCCCAATCCTAATAAAAAAGTGTCCATTCAGTACTTTCCCAGCACTACACAGGATCAGGGCACCAATTCTCAAGCATTCCCTTTGAAATAGAAATCTTTTCAGGACATCCACTGCTTCTTCACAAATTAATTAAATTTTAATTAAACGTCACTAAGAAATTACATCTCCCTCTGCAGCCAGCTGGGTCAGGAAGGGCCATGGGGCATTCTGACAGAGCTGCGGCTTTTCTCAGCCTTCCAAGGGGAGGGATCTATGCTGATTCATTCATAATCAGCTCACTGAATAATGCATGAGATGCTAATGACAATCCAAAGTCCTGCAGAGGAGCCAGGATGTACTTCCACAACTCTTTTCTTTTTGAGAGGAGGTGGGGAGATGGCAATTAAAAAAAAATAATTTCAGTTTAAGAAATGAGGATGGAAAGCAGAGCCTTGAGGGGTTTGTAAGTTCCTGATGAATTTCTGGCAGTGCATTTTTGAGGGGGTAATTTCAGAAACTGCCTTTTGGGCTCTCACGCTGGTCCTGCACTTCCTCTCCTGTAACAGAAGAATTAATACTAAAAAACAAATCCTGAGGCAGCTCTTGTTCTCACACATCCCCACAAACACAGGGACCAGTGGAGGGGGCAGTGAGAGGAGCTCTGGGGGGTAAGGAGCAATGAAAATTGGGGGTTGGAGGGCTCTGGCAGGACTTGCTTGGGTATTCCATCTGCAAGCCTTGAAATTGTCCCTGTCTAGAAGGGTTTTTTAACAGAAATCCTGAGGGTGATGGCTGTAACCACAGTGTATGGCTTTGATTAAATGGGAATTTTAAGCCACCCTGCATTATTTCATATTTAGAGAGCACAAAGGCTCTTCCTGCTTTGCTCCATTGAGGGAAATCTCCAGCAAGAGGCTGGAAGAGCAAAGTCAGCTGGAGCACAAGAAGCTCAAAGCTTCCAGCAGCCAACGTTCAGATGAACTTGGATGAAAAAGAAAATGAGTGAGAAGTAGAAACACAACATTTCTGGTTCATTCCCTGATCTGTGATGTCTTCCTGCAAGGAAAAGGCAGGATGATCAGTCTCTGGGATGAGGCTCATTAAACTGTGTCCAGTTCTGGGGTCCTCAGCACAGGAGAGACCTGGACCTGCTGGAGAGAGTCCAGAGGATCCATGGAGATGCTCCAAGGGCTGGATCCTCTCTGCTCTGGGGCCAGGCTGGGAGAGCTGGGGGTGCTCAGTCTGGAAAAGGCTCCAGGGAGAGCTCAGAGCCCCTTCCAGGGCCTGAAGGGGCTCCAGGAGAGCTGGAGAGGGACTGGGGACAAGGGATGGAGGGACAGAACACAGGGAATGGCTTCCCACAGACACAGGGCAGGGATGGATGGGATATTGGGAAGAAAGGAGGTTTAGACTGGATATCAGGAAAAGTGTGCCCCCTGAGAGGGTTGACAAGCCCTGGCACAGGCTGCCAGGCTCTTTGCATGGTGTTGGGATTGACTGAACTGCAGGAAACACCCTGGAGTTGGAGAAATCCAAGCTCTTGCTTCCCTTTACACCTTCTGGAGAATAAAATTGAAAAATGGAGTAAGAACAAAGTTGTTAGTTTTTACTTTTCAAAAGGACAAGTTGTCTTATTTTAAATTAGCTGTATTAAATACCCTCACCATGTCTGGAGGTTGTCAGTCCTCCTCTTGGACTAGAGGCAAATTAAATTAGCTGAGACCAGGATTTTTTGCTTATTCATCTTCTAGCAAACCAGGAAGTCCCAAGGCACCAGTGCTGGAGCACTGCTGTCCTGTCTGATAGAGAGCAAAGGCACTGAAATGTTTTTTCTTGGAAAACCAGCACAGACCCAGAATATTCCTGAGCAGATTTTGGGCATTTGCATTTCCTAGGTTGCTTCCCAACAGGCAAAATAGGTGCACCATCCTAAAATCTTTAATATTATGGTTATTTGGGCAAAATAATCACAGCGAAATCATAGAATCATAAAAGGTTTGGGTTGGAAGAAACTATAAAGACCATAGGCAGGGACACCTTTCCCTAGAATATTTAGACAACTAATGGAGATAAAGCTCTGAGTTTCCATAATTTAGGTGGGATGAACAGCACCCTACCTTTTATTCTGTGCTCACAGAATCCATAGAATCCTTAAAGTTGGAAAAGACCTCCAAGATCTTGATCAATAGACAGATGCTGAGGTTTATCCTGCTGTTTTCACTACAGGGGAATTCAGCAATGCTGTGCACAAATCAGAAGCAGGGGGTGGCTCTCTGGCCTTCAGTTCCCCAGAAATAATATTGCTCCTTGTCTGCTGGGAGATGTGTTCAAAGCTGCAGGATTTGGGGACTTCATTCCTGCAAGTTTTTCTCCTGTATAAATGCACAAAGGATGCAGACTCCACTTTTACTCTTTTACACACTTTTACTGAACCTATAATTGAAAAAGGCTGGAGAGAGGTAGCCAGGCATTTTGCACAACAATAACCTGTTCCTCTTCATCCCACAGGATCCCTGAAAGATTTTTCATGCCTAGGCAGGACGAGGCGTACCCAGTCAATTCCTGGTCTCACCCCCTAACCCCATTCCCGGGACATGACTCATTTTTGGACATCCAGCCTGAAAAAAAGTCCAGGAATGAGCCTCCAAGTGGAATCAGTGGGCATCAGGCTCCTCCAGCCTCCTGTAATTAAGCTGTCTCTGATATTCCCCACCAAAAAGGCATCGAGGGAATGTTGGGCTTAATCACCACATCAGTTTATCCAACACTTCCCCAGTGGGCTGGGCTGGGCTTTTGCCAGGTTTTGCCATGGATCTTCCTTCCCAGACAAATGTTTCCATGCTCAGCCTCATCTCCCAGGGCCCAGCCTATTCCTACAGACATCTCTCCCTAAAGAAACCAAGCTCTCTCCAGCTCGTTCGTGTCACCTTGGAGGAAAGCAACAACAGCCTGTGCTCACTTTAGGGCCTTGCAGGGAATAAAAGATGTTCCCAGGTCCCTTAAGAGAGGAATCATCATCCAAGTACTGCTCACAGGTTAGACAGAGCTCACTGGGGTTAAGGGACATGGAAGAGGGTGTGGAATGATTTGTTGGCAGGAACAAAATCATGTAAGTGAAGAGATCTGGTTCCATTACTAATTATTCTCTTCCATTAACATAATGCAGGCTGCAGAGTTAGGAAGCAGATCTCTGTTTCCCTTCGGCTTCCAAACGTATTTTTTATAAATATTCCCTATTTCTAGAAAATAGGGAATATTCATAATAATATTTTAGCCTGTTTGACTGAAGGGACAGGCAAAATAGCAACAAACCACTGGAAAATCCCAATTGTTCTCCCAGTTAAAGTTCTCATCCTTATTTCCTCAATTAAAAAAAAAAAAAAAGCCTTTTGGAAAAAAAAAAATTCTTTTTTTTTAGAGTGAAAATCATCTTCTTCATTTCAGTTTTATCTTTGTTTAATTGAGAGTAATAATCTATCAATTTTATTGAAAAATCTCTTGTTTTTACTCATAGTTTTACACCTGAATATAGTTAATACTAAAATAGAAAGGGTTTAAACTACAGAATCACTGGGCTGCAAGGGATCTTCGAAGATCATCTGTTCTGACCCCTAAAACTAAATAGGTCTTCAAACTGGTAGAATCTGGTGATGAGGATGAAGCTTAACTAGACCAAGAAACTGTTAAGGACAGCTAATGGAAAGGGAAAAGCACAGAGCATGAAAAAAAAGTCTGTTTTCTATGGACATTTTGGAGGAGTTTGGATACTGTTATGAAAAACATTAAAAAAATATACATTTTGTCATTAAAAAAAAATCAAACAATCTCACTCTGACTGGTCCCTCATCGCTTTTATTTTTCTTTTCTATGAGAAAAACCTGAAAAGTTGCATAAAATGCGCTTTCTTTTTAAGTGTGCTTAAGGGAAACAAAGCTAAACTCTAAGTTTTCTTTAAGTTACTGGGCTTTTTTTTCTTCCTTAGAAGGATGTTTTCTGCAAGGAAATCATCAATGGAAAATGTTT
Organism: Molothrus ater; assembly: GCF_012460135.2. Classification (NCBI taxonomy): domain Eukaryota; kingdom Metazoa; phylum Chordata; class Aves; order Passeriformes; family Icteridae; genus Molothrus; species Molothrus ater. The sequence continues at coordinate 111,114,351 of NC_050480.2, read as the reverse complement.
GACCAGCTGTACCCTTATCTGCAGATCTGGAAGCGCAGGCAATACATGGAAATCCCCACCTCACTCCAAGTTTCAAGGGGGTGACTGGGTTTTGTGCTCGTGCCTCTTTCGATGTGAATAAGTGCTCCAGTATTTGCTTTTGTTTGCTATCCATCCACTCCAGCCCAAGGAAAAACACAGGGAAATTTCACCTTGTTCAGGATCCCGGGATCCGCGGAGTTGGTGCCAGGTCAGTTTTGTGCAGCTCCCTGAACACAGCCTTGGGTTTGGCTCCTTCTGGAGCCTTCATGGAATTTGAATCTGGAGATCAACTTGCAGCTTGCAGGAAATGACAGAGACAACCTGGATATGCCTGGATGTGGACTGGACGTCGCCCGTTTGCGCTCCTGGCTTGGGTTTGAGTCTGCTGGAGTGAGCCCAAATGATCCCAGGAGTCAGCAGGGCCCAAGGGCTATTCCTGGGGGTGTTCAGGTGCAGCCACCTTGCTCTGGAAAGAGTTTTGACCAGACCAAGCCAACTGGTCAGCAAGGCAGAGGATGGGCACAGGTTCACATGAGAAGCTGTGTCTGCCCCATCCCTGGAAGTGCCCAAGGCCAGGTTGAGCAGGGCTTAGAGCATCCTGGTCCTGTGGAAGATGTCCCTGCCCATGGCAGAGGGTGGAACTGGATGATCTTTAAGGTCTCTTCTAACCCTCACCCTTCTGATCCTAAGACTTGTCATTGATAGAAGGAGATCTAGTTTTGTTTTCCATCCATTACAAGTTTGGAATTCCTTTGTCCCTCTGTTTTTTTTTTTGCCAAGCTTTGATTGTGGGAACTGATCTGAGGGTGAATTCTAATTCCTGACCTTTCCATCTCCTGTCCATATCCTACAAAGGGACTGCAGTGCAAAATCTTCCTGGTCTTCCAGGAGAACAGCAGGGAAAGTTAAAATTGTTCAGCCTGGAGAAGAGAAGGTCCTGGAGACTCTTCTTCCAGGAGATCAGCACTCAGCAGGAGTGGCAGGAGCAGAATGTCTGTTCAGTTTGGCTTTTCTTCCTAGTCTGACCTGGATTTCCACCTCTGGCCTGCATTTCCACCTCTGGCTTTATTTCATACCCCAGCTATGAAATGTTGATAATGTTTTGGGGAAAAAAAAAAAAGACCAAAAAAAACCCCAAAAACCCAGACACACACACACACACATACACACACACACACACACACAGACTTGCTTGGGCTTGCCTTGCAGGTTCTCCGCCCGGGAGCAAATCACTTGGGAAATTTAATTAAAGTTTAATGAGGCACTTTGATTGCTGGGCCGTACGCCTGCTGGAATTAATGTACAGTGAAGGGGTGTCTCGTCACGCTGCTGGCAAGAGCTGGCAATAGCTGGTAAGTTCATGTAGAGCAGAGCATGTCATCCTAAATCACCTTTTGAACCCGGGAAGGCAGCAGGGAAGAGCAACTAGGAAGGTCTGATGGGTCATTTAGTACAGCAGGTCCTTTACAGGGGAGCCCCATACCTTGGGGAAATTCCCTTGGAGTGGCTTTTGGGGCTTTTCAGGAGGTTGGGGATGGAAGGCAGGCAGGGTGGTGTGGAGGATCTGGGCTGTGGGTTTCCTTCTCTTCTTTCCCTTGAGTAAAAGAAGGGAAGAAAGCCTGGATTGGGAGGAGCTCTGGCATGAGAGATCCTGGGAGAATTGGGATCTCCAAGGATCCTCTATGGGACCACGGTGCTGAGATACCCAACCTGTGTGTTGCTAGTGGAGATATGGGTTGTGTTTCAAGTGAAGGGCCTCTAGGCCACCAGGAAAAGGCATTTTGGAATGCCATGCTGGTTTGGAGAGGGACAGACAACCCCAGGGGAGTCCCACCTCCTTCTGCCTCCAAGCCAGCCCTCCACCTAGGAAAAGATCACCGCAGATCCCATATGGGATCTCCAGAGGTCTCTGAGAACCTCAGCATTTCTGTGAGAATCACAGAATATTCTGAGTTGAAAGGGACCCACAAGCATCATCAAGTTCAGCTTTCAAGGCAATTTCCCACAGAGGGATCACACCCACAACTATGGCATTGTTGGCACCATGTTCCAAACAACTGAGATGAAAACTGCACCAGGATGGATTTGACCTCCAAATCAGAGTGGAGACAGCTGGGCACACCTGGGAGTTAAATACCACCTTTAATCACTGATCAGGCTTGCCCAGTGCAGTCACTGGGAAGGGACCTGGCAGGCCTTGTTAAAACTTAAATGTTGAGTGGATGCACCCAAATCTGCCCGAGCTGATTTGGTCCAAGGGGGGAGAAAAGTTCATTGTGGTCTTGCAATCACAAGATCCACCAGTGCCTTCCAATGCACTGTCACATCCTGGGAACTCCTGCAACTCCAGCTCTCCTGCGATTCCTGGCACCTGGAAGGAGCAGGGAGGTTGCACAAAGGGCCTTTCCTAATCCTGGAGCACATAGTTCTGCAACTGAAACACACCTTCCATCTCCCTGGGCATGAGGGAGGGAAGCAGGAATGTTTTCTAAGGTGGTAAAAGCCCAGCAGACAAATCCATGCTCCAGAAGAACCCATCAAGGAATAGGAGCAGGGTCAGAGGCTTCCCAATGACCTTCCAGTTGGTGGGGGTGATTTTGGCCTAGATCAAGTGGCAGGGATGCAACTGCCCAGCTAAGGTTCAAGGTGAGCAAAGGCCAGGAATCATTCCCAGGACACTGTTTGGGTGCTGTTGTCCTCTTTTGGGAGGCTGAGAGGATGGACCAGTGGGGTTCAGAGCTGATCCCTTCATTTTCCTCCACAGGTGCATCCATGAGGGGTGTTGGAGCCTCTGGAACCACCAGGCCATTGAGGCACAGCCAGAGGCTGTCACCTCTCCCAGCACAGAAGAGGGTGAGAATCACAGAATACTGGAATCATAAAAGATCCTGATTTGGAAGGGACACACAGGAATCATAAAGTCCAACTCCTGGTCCTGCACAGACACCCCAACAATCCCACTCTGTGAGTGTTGTCCAAACGCTCCTGAAGCTCTGGCAGCTTTGGGGCTGTGCCCATTCCCTGGGGAGCCTGGGCAGTGCCCAAACACCCTCTGGGGGAGGAACCTTTCCCTGAACTCCACCCTAAAAGGGTGCATGAGACATGGACTCTGCTGAGAGTTCCACCAGACTGTGCCGAGAGCTGTGGCAAAGGACACCAAGGGATGCTGCTTTCTCTAAGCCATGTGTTCTATGTCCTCTGAGTGAACACACACAAATATGTAAAAAATCATAAAATCATGCAATACAAGAACGGCTTGGGTTGGAAGAGACCTAAAACTCCTCTCATTCCACCCCCTGCCATGGGCAGGGACACCTTCCACTAGACCAGGTTTCTTTCTGATATTTAATCTGAATCTACCCTCTCTTAGTTTAAAACAATTACACTTTACCCTATCATGACTGGCCTTGTTGAAAAGTTTGAACTAGTTTTTCTAATATATATATATATATATATATATATATATAGACAAGGATCTCTTATACATGTATATATGTACATGTATGTGTCATATCTCCTGTATGTATATATCTTTATATTTATATTTTTATTTACATATTTATATTAAAATTATATTTATATGTTATATTTATAGTTTATGTTTGTATGTCTATGGTTTATATTTATATATTTATATTTATTTATGTATATTTGGTATTTCCAGTAAATGAGAGGGGTAGAGTTGGGAGTACCATATATATATATATATATCTATATGTATATGTGTGTGTGTGTGTGTGTGTGTGTGTGTGTGTATTTTTTATTATTTTTAATTTTTTAAAAATCTACATTAATATGAGGGGGACAGTTGGAAATGTCTGAGTTGTGTCAATCACAACCATGTGAAGCACTAGACAAGAAGTCTGGCCCTGAGAGGAGAAAATCAAGTAGCTGGTCCCAGATCAGGGGTGCTGAGGAACCTCTTTAAACTCAGATTTTTGGCAGCCTCCCTGAATTTTGGCCGGGGCCCAAACGGGCAGTGTGGAGACTTTTCCCTCAACAGGGAAGCGAATCCAGCCTTTCCCACTCCAACTTAATGGAAAAAAAGCCCACAAGCCATGCTTTGTTTATCAAAACAAACAAAGCAGGGTGGTGAAGATGATGGTGCTGTAGGAGGATTTTTGGTGCCCCAGCCGATCAGGGGTCGGTGGGACCTGGCATCCCTTGATACCCGATCCCGATCCCAATCCCGCTCCCTGGGATGCCGGGAGGAGCAGCGGGATCGTGACTCAGCCCCACATGAGCCGGTTTCCTTCCTGCACCGCCAAGCCTGCCCTTCTGATGTTTTGTTTGCCGTGGAGCTCTGGGGGCCAAGTGGGAGCTCCTGGAAATCAAAGGGAAAAGAAACAACATCTCGGCCTGGCCGAGGCGGTGTCCTGGCTGGATGGGACACGGGGGAATTCCTGGGGCTCGGGGAAGAGGGACGCTGGAGGAGGGCACAGGTCAGGGCTCCAGCACCAGGCTTCTTGTCCCAAAATTCTCCCTGAACGCAGCTGGATGTGCTCCTTGGATGCCCTTCAGCTGTCGGTGGGCTCCTCAAGCTTGGAGGAGGAAGAACAGGGCTTTTCCCTGGGTTCCTCAAGCTCAAAGGAGGAAAAACAGGGCTTTTCCCTCTCTCCTTTCTTCTCAGCTTGTCCTCCAGTCCTCTCTTGGACACACTGGGTGGGGAATGGGACCTCCAGTAGTCCCTCTTGGATTGAGATGGGAGTAGGAGGCAGCTCAGCTCTTGTTAATCACCCTGGACAGGAGATTGCCAGATTTTGTCTAATATCAGATTTCTCCCTGTTGGTGAGGAAGACAAAACTCTCCATGAAAAGCTGTTCAAAGTCTGGACCCATCCAAATATTGATCACATCCAAACTCTCAGCAAGAATGTCCTCACTTCCCCTGTCCTGGGCCTGGGGCAGGATTTGTGGCCTGGGCATGGCTGTGTTGGGATCTGGTGTAATTTCAGTGGGAATGGTAATGCTTGAGAGTTGGGGGTCTTCCCTGTCCTAATTTTTTCATCAATCTAAGTCTACTACAGGTCTTTCCATGTTTCTTCCATCATCCAGAGGTGGCCCTGGATGTACCAGCCCTCAGGCAGTGCACAGGCTCTGGCTTGAGCCTTGGGGATGTTCCCAGAAGGGTGTTAGGATAGCACAAGCTGAAGAGGATGCTCTGGCCAGCACTGGATTCTACTTAATCATTGCAAAAAATATGGAGAAAATCTGTGTTGTCCTCATTCCCTCCATACCCACTGCACAACTTCCCCCTCCTCCCCAGGCAGACCCAACTCTGCCACTGTCCTCCCTCTGCCAGCATCTCTGATTCCCTGGATGTCAGAAATGGGCAGGATAACCCTGATCTCCAGCTGTGGGGGCTGCCTTGGCTCTGGCCTTGAAGGGGCTCGCCTGAAGGATGAGGAGAAATCCTGATTTGGCCTGGATCTGCTCCAGATGGACACCAGGGGTGACATGCTGGGTTCAGCCACAGTGACCCTGGATTGATGATGAGCCTGATCCCACAGTGCTGAGCATGCACTATCCATCCTCAGGCTCTTCTCCCCACATCCATCCTCTCTTTGGCACATTCCCAAGCAGGGAGAGACCCACAGCCTGCCCACATCCCTCCATGTTCCCCATCACCCTCCTCCTCGCCCGTTTTCCTATTCCCAGCATTTACCCTGCCGCACGTAGCCCTGGGGGAGCCAGAGGATTGTACACAGAGGGAGAAGTTATTTTTCCTTGACATAAACATCCAAGCCTTTCCTCGGCCCCTTCTCTTGAAACGTGGAGGTAGGACCTGGACTCATAACATCCGGCAGGAGGGGTTGGCCTTATCTGCCAGGAAACACTCAGCTCCGGATACATCCTCCCCTGCTCCCGGCACCCCAAGCAGCTCCCATTGGCAGTGCTGGGCAGGAAACCACTCAGCAGCTTGTCTCATTCCCTCCTCTGGAGAGACAGGAGGGAGGGTCTGATCCTGCCCTCCCCACCGTGGAGTGCAGCAGGGTTCGGAGTCAGGGTGGGGTTGGGGGGATAAAAAGGGATGGAGGGGGAAAGGAGTAAAAAAAGGGGGGAAATAGGGGATTTAGGATGTGGGGACTTGGGGGAGTTGGCTGTGTTGAGGGTCTCTCGAGGCTCTGTTGCTGATTTTAAGGTTGAGCTCAGTCCAGTCACCTCACCAGCTTCTCTGCCTCTACTTCTCTCACCTGGTTCTGCTTTGAAAAATCAGGGAAGATTGTTGGATCCCAGCTGATTTTGTAGCAGGATCCAGATCCCTCAAATAGGGCAGGGACCCTCGTGCTAAAGGCAGAACAAGCACTTGGTCCTGTTCACATTCTAGGTAAGAGACAGGTCATGTCCCAGCACTGGTTGGAAGAAGGGTGGGAGGGAAGGAAGAATTATCTCTATTTTACAGACAGGGAAACTGAGGCATGGAACATCCACGTGGCTGTTTGTCACCAGGGCCCACCCCTGTCCAGTGGCACTGGGACAAGCAGAGAGAGGACAGAGGAGTCAACACCTGCTCAAGGGATGCAAGGGAAATTGCCCAGGGCATGACACACAGGGCAGCCAGCTTCTGGCCAGCCCAAATTCCAGCTATCCAGGAAGGTGACCTCATCCCTGCTCCCCATGCCTGGCACCACGACCTGCACAGCCACAGGGGCCAAGGACTGGCCAAGGCCACTGGACACTGGGGGCAGAGGGCTCACACCCTGCTCACCTCGTGGCAAGGAAATACCCCTGTCCTGCCCGAGCTGACGCCCCTGAGAGGAGCCCAAATGTGGTGTGAGGCTGTTTTATCCCTTCCCTTCCTGCAGCCCTGATTTGATTTTCCTGTTGGTTCCCAGGCTGGGGACAGCAGGCCACAAACCACATGACTCCTCAGCATGCACAGAGACAGCCATGGGCTCCTGGATTTGGGATGGGGAAGGAGAAGAAACATGCCTAGGACTGATGCAGAACAAGTCCTGCTTGGGGTCTAGACACCCTCCAACATCCATAAATGGTGATGGCCAGCAGTCTTTCATATGGATGCCCATTTTCCAAGCAAAACCACTCCTTCCCATCTCTGCCAGCCACTTACTTTCCATATGTTCCCTGCAGCAACACTCTGCATCCTAAAAAATTGCTGTGTCTAGAGGGGATTGACCCATAGCATCTCATTTTCCATCCCCCCAGAGAAGGGAGGGATGGTGCTCCTGAATCTCATCTTAGCTGCGGTGTCCTGGAGGGGGGAGCTGGCTGCTCTGGGCTGGAGGTGTGCCCAGATCCGGATGTGTCTCCCAGGGAAAAAATTGCTGTGGGTAGAGGGGATTCACCCAAAGCATCTCATTTTGCATCCCCCCAGAGGAGGGAGGGATGGTGCTCCTGAATCCCATCTCAGCTGCAGTGTCCTGGAGGTGGGAGCCGGCTGCTCCAGACACTGGGTGCGTGCCCAGATCCAGCCGTGGCTCCCAGGGAAAAACTTGCTGTGGGTAGAGGGGATTGACCCATAGCACCTCATTTTCCATCCCCCCAGAGAAGGGAGGGGTGGTGCTCCTGAATCTGATCTCAGCTGCAGTGTCCTGGAGGTGGGAGCCGGCTGCTCCGGGCGCTGGGCGTGTGCCCGGATCCGGCCGTGGCTCCCAGGGAGCCGCACCTCGCCTTGGCTGCAGCTCCCAACGCCCTCGGGGGGCCCCAGCTCCCGGTTGGGGCCTGTAGCTGTTCCTGGCGTGCAGAGAGCACAGGGACAAGATCCCAGCTCTCCTCACGTGGCGCTGGGTTGAGCAAGTGGGGACAGGCTTGGCTGGCAGGGAAGGAAAGTTCCTTCATCCGGGCACGATGGGTTCCTTGGGGATGGGGTGTGTGGAGAAACCCCTTTTCCTGGGGAAATCAGACCCTGGGTTTGTTTCCAGCAGCCCTGCATGGGATGAAAGCAAGGAGGGAAAAGGCTCATAGGGTGGTGCAGTTAATCCCAATGTTGCTCAGGACATGGGAATAAGGAGAAGGACCAGTAGGAGCAGCCAATGTCCTGGAGAAAGGGTCCTATAGGATAAGAATGTGACATCCCAGATCAGGCTGGTGGCAATACCCAGAGCTGAATTTTTGGGGGATGGCTGGGACAGCTGAGCTTCCTTCCCAGGGCAGTTTCACCATTCTCTGCTGTCTCTCAGGCCTGGGGCACCACAGGGATTGCAGGGAGAGATGGAGAAGGGAAAAGCAGCCCCCCTCCTGCTCCTGGCAGGGTCCCACGTGAGTCAATGCTGCTGGGCAGAGAGGCCAAACAGGATCCTGGCACCTCCCTCTCCCTTCAGCTCCAAAATCCTCTTGGAAGAGTCACATTTGGGCTGAGCCACCCCCGTCAGGGAGCCACCACAGTACGTGGGGCTGGCAGGACACCCCAAGGCATCCATTTCCTTTCTAAAAGAAAGACCAAGGGTGAATTTGGATGCCTGAGAGATGGAAGAAGGAAGAGGCAGGATGGGAGACCTGAATCCAGGGGATACAACTGGGGGATAAAGGATAACAGGACAGGGTTCTGTTGGTCATGTTGGTGCCTCCCCAAATAATCACACAGCCTCCACCTTCTGGGATCATGGGCTTCGTGGATCAGTGATGTCATTTTTGGGAGACAAGGGACATGATTGGGCTGGATTGGGTTGGATTGGGTTGGGTGACCTCTGAAGACTCCTCCCAGCCACCACACAGAGGTGGCATCACAAAGGGCACTAAGAAACGCTCTTCTCCACTTTTTGGGACCCAGCCTGGCAGACACTGCTCTGAGAGATGTTTACCCTGCCTTCGGTCCCAGAGGTCCCTTCCAGCCCTAACAACTCTGGGATTCTCTGTGCCTGGCTTAACCTCAAGGACAACAGGGACAGAGCCTGATTTAATGTCTGGCAAGAGCAGGCTGTGATGCTTTTCCACAACAACATGGATTAAGCTTTTCTCTTTGCTGGACAGGCCTGAAGACCATCACTCAACATCACCTTCACGTGCCTCCTCAAATTTGACCCCCACATATTTCTGAGGCCTCATTGCCTCGATCTGCACCTGAAATGAGGACCCTTTTCAAGATCCCCACACTGTGGAACACATTAAAAGGTGAATTACCCAAAATGTGAAAGAAAAGAGAACCTTAAATGCAACTAAAACCCACGCTCCAGGCACTGGCACTCACTCCATAAATTGGCAACATCATCTGTGCTCACCAAGACACCAAAGGCAAAGCTCTTGACTTCACTGTAATGTGGAAACAGGATTACAAAGATCATATCTGAGAGATGGCAAAAGCCATCAAGGCAAAAGCAGAATCAAGGCCAGCACAGTGACCTAAGCCCCGGGACACTCATGAAAAGTGAGGGTAAGCACTCATCATCCCCTGAGTCTGTTTGTTAGAAAGCAATCCACAATTTGTAAAGATAACTACAGATCTTTGTTTTATTTATAAAAAAAATGGAAGTAGAAAAATTTGGCTGAAAATACCAACAACAACGATGACAACAAAAATATAAAAAAATAGCACTTGCACGGGAAATGTTTCTGTTTTGAAAACTGTTGTCAATAGCGACAGCAATTTAAATCATTGAACAATCATCATATAAAAACATTTATTTAAATTAAATATTTTATGCAAACTCATATCTACACTCATTCAAAATGCATAGAGTCACACAAAAGAGATGGAATGTATTAGCTTAAAAACCGGCGAACTTTTGGGGGTTTTTTAAAAGTTTTCTTTGCAATTATTATTAATACATTTTGGGGACTGAAACCAGGAAATCATAACCACGTTACTAACTAATCATTACCAAGTGCCATACAGTAAACACTAAGATTAATCATGTCATATAACTGATTTAAAATAAAGCTTCATTTTTATGGAAAGGAAGAGAACTCGAGCAATACAAAATCCGAGGTGGGGGGGCAGGAGGAATAATGGAAGGAATAAATCAATGTACAGCTTTATTACAAGCAATAAAACGCCAGAGTTAGGAGAGGCATTGGGCACTGTGGCTCCAAACACGGAGCCTTCCCCTTCAAAGGATGTTTGATAAAAAAAGTGTCTGCTACATCATCACCTCTTGGCCAAAATGTTCATCCCAGGACCTGCTCCCATCTGGGGTGGATGCCGGCCGGGTCCTGCCTTTCCATGCCCTGATCTTACCCCGCTCCAGAGCAGGCTCAGCGCTCTCAGGGCTGGCTACCCCACTCCTGGCTGGCGTCCCATCCCCTCTGGGGTTTCCCGAGGGATGAAGCCCCCAATCCATGCTCTGGGGCAGGGGATGGGGGCTTTAATCCCCATTGGAGTGGTCAGGCAGGTCAGGGTGGTCAGGCAGCAACGCCACCACCAGAACCCAAACACAGCTCATGGACCTTCACCAAAATCTTCCCTTCTCCCATTCCTGCCTTTCCCCCTTGCAGGGTGCTGCTGCACTCCTGACTCCAAAGCAGAGCTGGGGATACCCCAAAATGAAGGGCAGCCTTCCTGTGCTCCCAGGAGCATCCCTGCTTTGGAAGAGGGACTTGGCCAAAGGGCTTTGGCGTCAGGAGGTGCCCCCTGGCCACGGTGGGAGCAGAGCACTCCAGGCTTTGCACGGTGGTGACCCAACAACCCAAATCCTTTACCTACAGCACCAAGGAGACTCCAGGGCCCTGTGGTTCGGTCACCCTGAGGGAGCGACGCCTCAGAACAGTGTCGGGTCCTTCCTGGGCCGCTCCAGGCGGCCCCGGCTGGGCTCCTAAGAGACGCTGTAGTTATTGTAGTAGGTGGCCGTGGCATCAGCCAGGACGGAGATGAGGCTGTTCTCGGAGCTGTGGGAGCTGCCAGAGCCCGGGACGTGCCCGTTGGCCAAGGCCCCTCCGTGGTGGTGGTGGTGGTGGTCACCGTGGCCGGGGTTGTTGAGATATTGGTCAAACTCATTGCGGTCCATCTCCCCCAGCAGCTCCGCTTGGCTCAGCTGGTCCAAGGTGTCAAAACCGTGGTGGTCTGGTGGTGGGGAGAGCTGGCCCAGGTGGGCATGGAGGTTGGGAGGGGGCAGGGAGGGGAAGGCGGGTGTGTAGTAGCTGGGAGGAGGAGGAGGAGGAGGAGGAAGGGAAGGGCAGCTGGAGGCCGGGGGGATCATGCAGGTGGCCGGCTGCGGCATGGGGCTGAGCGGGTGGTGGCCGCAGGGCAGGGAGCTGCCCGCGTACTCCGCGGAGAAGGTGGCACTGGCGAGGTGGGAGCGGTGATGCTCCTCGGGGCAGGGCGAGGAGAAGAAGCTCTGCTCGGGGTCTATGGCATCCAGAGGGGACATCTCCGGCGGGGTGGGCAGCCCGTAGGGGTAGGTGTCCACGCTGGTGCTGCTGCCGCTGCCTGGAGGCTCCCGGTACGCCCGCACTGCCGGCAGCCCCGGGCGGGGGGGGTACTCACCCGGGCTCTCTTTGTCCCCCCCGGCCCGGCTGCAGGTCCGCTTTTCCGGCACAGAGTTCTGGTCCCCCCGTGTCAGGCTGCCCAGCAGAAAGCCGGGATCCACCCTCTTCCCGATGCGCTTGACCTGCTTCTTCCGACGGGGCCGGTACTTGTAGTTGGGATAATCTTGCATGTGCTTCACCCGCAGCCGCTCGGCCTCCTCCACGTAGGGACGCTTCTGCGACAGGCTCAGCGCCTTCCAGGACTTGCCTGAAACGGAGGACACGCTCCCTTAGCACCCACAGCCTCCCAAGGGTGCCCAATGTCCCATCTGGCACACGCAGAGGACATATCCCAAAAATCCCGCAGAGGGATGTGGTGGGAGTGGGTGGGAGAAGAAGGGGGGAATTGAGGCTGCTATAGGGTCTCCCTTCATCCCAAGTCCCCACACAAGGTGGGTTTGGGGTTAGTAAATAAATCCAGGCAGATGAAATGAACTCTCCCAGCTCCCTGTGGAGCAGGGACAGCCAAGGCTGTGCCTGGCTGAGCAGAGGGTCAGGACGTGCTGTCCTTTAAGGTGCCCCAGTTTGTGCCCTGCCAGGGCTTGCAGCAGGGCACAAGGAGACCTGGGCACTGTGACAGCTGGTATGGATGGTGGAGGGTGTCCCAGCTCATGGCAGGGGGATGGATTAGATGGTTTTTAAGGTCCCTTCCAACCCAAACTATTCCATAATTCTGTAATCCTATGACCTCGTGCCTCCCTGTTTGAGATAAAATGTCCCCAAGACACAGCACAGAGAAGCAGCATTGGGCAGGGGGGTTTGATCCCACAGTGAGGCTGTCCCAGGCTGCTCCTCAGGGTAAGGGGGAGAAATGAGGATACACATCAAAGCCTTTGATGCCTTCCCATGGCCTGAGACAGCAGAAATAACACTAATAAGCTGAGATGCTGCATGGCAAAGCAGCGAGGAGAAAACCCAAACCACCAAAGAAAACACCACAGAACTGTCCAGGGAAACACAAACTTTGGATAAGAGGTTGGGCAGCAAAGCTGTGTTGCAATTCGGGGAGCTCTTTCTCAGGCTATCTGGGCTGATAATTTTGGTTTGCCCTCTTGGTTTCACATTAAAATGGGGCTTAGGAGGAAGGGAGAAATAGTAGATGGGGAGTGGGAAACAAATGTGTGCTCAAAATGGGTTGTGATCCCCCAAAAGTAACAGCAGAAAAACACACACACAGCCCCTAACCATGTAATACAAAGTGGCACTGCAAGGACAGGCCAGAAAATTTTGGGGGTCCCTCCTTGCAGAGCAGGGCAGCACCCTCAGAGTTTGCAGCAGAGGGGTGGCAGGGTGCCTGTCCCCTGGGATGCAGGAGACCATCAGGCTTTGCACCCTGAGGAGTGGCTGCACACCTGGAGTGTGGGACAGTGCTGGGCTGAGCACCCCGTGGCTGACAGGGCACGGTGCTGCTGAACTCCATCAGGTATTGCAGCCCCAGCGCGCTGCACCCGGGCTGGCTTTGCACCCCAAAACCAGCCAGGTAAGTGTGGGGGTGCCCTCCTGCCGTGTGCCAGACCGGGTCCCCACCTGGGCAGGGTTGGCACCCCCAGGGATGGCCAGTGGCGCTGGCATTCCCAATCTGGGGCGCTGGATCTCGATGGGATTTGCACCCCAGGATGACCGGGTGGGCGCATGGTGCCCAACCCGGGGCGCTGGATCCGAATGGGATTTGCACCCCAGGAATGGCTGGAGAGTTCCTGGATCCCCACCCCAATGCTCTGAATCCGGACGGGGTTTTCACTCCCGGGACGGCAGGTGGGTGCCTGGGGACCAAGCCGGGAGCGCTGGATCCCAGCAGGGTGTGCATCCCAATCCCGGGTGGGTGCCTCCCCCGTGCCACCGGATCCGGGCAGGATTTGCACCCCCGGGAATGCCCTGCTGGACTCACGGGTACCGAATCCGGACCAGGTTTGCACCCGCAGGGATCTCTGGCGGGTGCCCCTGGGCACTGAATCCCCACAGGATGGCCGGGTGGGTGCCCGGGTTCTCCCCCCGGGGCACCGGATCCGGGCAGGGTTTGCACCCCCGGGGATGCCCGGGGTGGGTCCCCGATTTTCCCCCCTCCAACCCGCGCCCCCCGCGCTGCTCACCGAGCATCTTGCTGAGCTCCGCGTTGTGCAGGTCGGGGTTCTGCACCGCCAGCCTCTTCCTCTCGTCCTTCGCCCACACCATGAACGCGTTCATGGGCCGGCGGATGCGGCTCTCGGAGCCCTTCTCGCCCTGCGACGCTCGGGGGGGTGGCCCTGGGGACAGCCCCTCGCCCGCGTCCCCCTCCAGCCGCTCCGGCCAGGGGAATGTGCTGAGCAGCGCAGCCATGGCCCCCCCGGCCCCCCCCCGGCCCCGCCGCGCTGCCCTCGGGGTCCCCGCGCAGTCCCAGCCTCCTGCCCGGCCTCTCCCGTATTTATGAGCTCCTTGGAAAAAGCCTCCTCCAATGACACCGAAGGGACTCGCTGCTCCTCCTTGTTTGCAAACTCCTCAGCCCCGGCCGGGATGGTTTCTGCGAGGAAACTTCTCCCCACCCCTTCTGCCCGGCACCCCCCGGGAAAGCAGCACCCCCAACACCCCCCTTTCTCCTTCCCACTCCCCCCTCCCCCTCGTTTATTATTATTTTTTCTTTATTTTGCTCGCTGAAAGGGAGTGAGGAGAGAGCTGGAGATGTCCCGCCCCCAAACAGCTCCGCTGCCCTCCGGCCCCTCAGGCATCTTCAAACTTTGAAGGCTGGGGGGTAACACAGAGAGAGGAGATAAAGGCACTGAAAACTGGGGAAAAAAGGAAAATAGCACTGAAAGGAAGATCCCACTGGGGTGCAAAGGGCCCCTCCCCAGGCTTTGACAAGATGCAGGAACCCTGTTTGCCAAGGGAAATCGAGGCATAGATCCTACAGACAGGGACAACTTTTCCCCACTTCTGCTTAAACCACCAGCCCAGGCTGTGCTTTGCCCAGCCCACGTGGGTTTTCACCCCAGATTTCCAGATCCCTTTGTATGGGATGGAAATTGGGACACAATGAACCTGCTGGTGGGTGCTTGTCCAGCCTGGTCAGACTCCTAAGGGAGCTTTTAGGGGAAAACAAGGCAGGGAAGGAGCTCAAAGAGGATGAAACATCTCCAGTCGGTCCCCGCTGCCCATCCCTGGACACTGGGAGACAAAGGATCTTTTCCTTGCTGCTGCTTTTTATGGAGTGCTGGTGCAACCCAAAAAGATGGGATGGAAGTCCCAAAGCCACACAGTGGTGTCCCCCACTAGCCCAGCTGGGTGGGAAAATCATCCAAGCAGCATTCCTCTCACTAGGACAAGGGATCTCCAGGAAGGTGATGGCGCGGAAAATCCCCTTTCCCGGCTCATCCCTGCAGCCTGCCCTGGGGAATGAATGCATTTGGTGCCTGCATTCCTGTATGATTTTGACCCGCAGATATGGGGCTGCAGGGAAGCCGTGGGTTTCCTCTCCGCGCTGCCAGAGGAGCAGCGGGACGGGGGTTTGGGATGGGCGGGCTGGGGCTGGCCGAGGCTGCCCCATCTGACCCCAAGGCAGAGGGGAAAACCCCGGCGCGGATCCCAGGCCGGGGAGTTCGGGCAGGTTTCCCACGTGCCTGGGTGTTCCTATTGACTCTTGTCAGATTAGGAGTGATGGAGAGAGCTCATGTAAATGCGAGCCGGGCAGGATCCGCCTGGGCTTCCTGGTCTCCCTTCCCTCTGCACAGGAGCGGGATGGCTCTGGTTTCTTGCGGATTGCAGCGATTTTGGGGTCAGGAGAGCTGGGATCCGACAACTTCGCTCGCAGCAGAAGCAGCAACTTCCCTCCCCGAGCTCTTCCCCGGGACTGAACTAAAACCCTGCGGAAGCAACAACATTTTCCGAAGGAACTGATTAAATCTATTAAGCTATTTACAAGTGGGCTCCATCAGAGCTGCGTTATCTGGGAATACAACAGGAAGGCAACTTCTCTTAAATCTAAAAGGTGCAGGAGATTTCCTGGTCTCGGGACAGATTTATAAACCCTTTCCACACACACACACACACACGGAGGAGCTGCCTTTTATCTGGGGTTTGGAGCTGGGCACGCTCCTGGGGACAGCCTGTTCTGTCCCAGCAGCTCCAGATCTCTCCTAAAATCCTTTGTCACGCCTTGAAGTGCCGGGACGGGGCAGGGAGGGAGGATGTCAAACTCCCCACCCTGCCCTGCACAGGTCTCCCGGGTGCATTTTGCAGGCTGGAGCTGCTGCAGAGGTTGGCAGTGTTATTTTGGGAAGAAAACCTGGAACATCCTTAATTTTGTTTGGTTCCTTTAGGAAGGGTGGAAGTGCCCTGTAAATGAAGCTGCCTGGCGTTGCAAGGTTTTCTTTCGAATAGGATGGTACTTTTGGTATGGTGAATATGTTGCATGGCTCACTGTAACTTTTTAACCCTCAGGATGCTCAGGACCTGGCTATCATGAATACAAAAACACCTCTGTGGAGGTCCCAGAGGCCAGGAATTTTTAGTAGTAGCAGCAGAATTTCCCTTCCTGGGAAAAGGAAAGAGATGGGTGAATTCCAGTTGATGCCTTTTACAGAACTACTTCCACCTTGCCCTGTGTTTCCACATTTTGCAGGATGGGTGGATAGGTTTGGGAGAGGAAAAAACCCTGAGCAAGGACAGGACCTGCACCCACTCCTGCCTCTGCTGCCAGAGCCTGGAAGCGCTTGGAGTACCTCTCTGGGTGTTCCTGATCCTCATTATTCCCTCCACATCCTGGGAGTAACATTTGACCTCCCAAAGGTATCACAGGGGTCAACTCGTGGCTTTTCAGACCCTCCCGAGACCCAATCTGGGGCTCCTGTGTGGTTACAGCACAAAGAAATCCAGCAGAATATTCCTCATTTGGATTTCCTCCCTTCCCAGGGCCCCCACACAGAATTTTAAGTGCAAACACTGCTACTATTATTAATAACCACTTTTTTTTCCCCCCTTCTCCCCCTCTCCTGCAGCACCTGGCATTCTGATGGCATTAGTAAGGAGGGTTTCATTCTGCACCCTGCCTAAAATGCTGGTCAAACCTGTCCTGTCGGAAGCTCCCACGTTACATAAAGGAGGCTGGGGCCATGTGAAAATGCCACCTCTTAATTACCACCGGATCGGGGTAATTAGTCTGGAAAAACCTCAGGATTACCTTTTTTTTGTGCGTGTGTGTGTGTGTGTGTGTGTGTGTGTGTGCTCACCTTCCCCTCTCTGCTGCGAGGCTTCACCTGTATCTGGGGCACAGGAAGCAGCAGAGCTCTCCCAGGGCTTTGGGAACAGGGAAATTACGGCGAAAAGCCGCGAGCGAAAATAGATGGAGCAGACAAAGGGGGGAAGAAAGCTTTGTTCTCCCCCATTTTCATGGATGGGGAACAGTGGCAACAACTCCCATGGGCCAGGCAGAAAATGAGTGGCTGAACCCTATATGGAACGACCACCTCTTTAAAAATATCCCTCTTTTTTTTTTTTTTTTTTGGGGTGGATCCGATATCTGGAATTTTATCCCTGCAAAGGGAGGGTTTATTTTCACCCTCCCACACCCCCACCTCGCCAAACTTCAGGGACATTAAAATAAGTGAGAAAGTGCAAATCCTAAATTAGCTCAATATTCACATGTTCCTTAATTATTGATGAAACTCTTGGCTCCCAAGGGAAGTTTTTGCAGAGAGAGCTGGGGGTTCCCAGCAGAAGATTCCCTCAGTGCTGTAGTTTCCAACTCTGCCCACTGCCCATCCTCCTTGATTCCACCAGGTTTTCCCCAGGGATTGCTACCTGGACCATTTATTTTCTAGGTAAAAAAACCCAGAGCTTTCCCATTACACAAAAATAATGCAGAAAAGCTCCCCTTCCCCGCCCCTTGAAATGCAAAATTTTTCAGCATTGTGCTGAATAGTTCTGCTCTTACTGCTTTTAAAATGCAGTTTAAAGGTTACAAAAATATATATTTTAGTGCCTTTAGGTTAAATGGAACTAGGAAGAGTTCTTCTTACACCTTTAAATTTATGAAGATGGATTAAGATAAGAAAAAAATGTATTTGCGTGATTCAGAAGCGGATTTTGACTTGCTGAGAAATGAAGCTTCAATTTGTTTTACAATATTCCCACTTCTGCCACCACAAATTATGCATTTGTACTGCATTTCGCAGTCCTACATCACTAGAAGTTTGCTGATCCAAGACAAAATTGGTTTATCCTTGGATAGAACAGGTACAGAAACAAAAGCCTTGGTTATTGTCCCAAGTTCTCTGAGCTCAGATCCTTCCTGGGGGTTCCTGCCCAGGAGTGAGGGGGAATTAGGCAAAAGATGGCTTTAGATGCCCACAATCCTCACCCTGTATCCAATAGGATACACTATTCCCAGATCTTTTTTTTTCCAGCCAGGTGTGATGCTGGGCAGTGCTTCCAACAGATTTTGTGTGGTTTCCCTCTCTTCTTGGAGCTTCCTTCCTTCCCTTGCTGTTGGCAGGTTCGGAGGTTTCGTGACGTAACTTGTGTCTTTTGAAGGTGGATGCTGCAACAGCTTCAGTCTCGTGTGTTTAAACAGGAGAAAATTGGTTAATTACGCTGATGAATGCAGCTAATTGTCCTTGCTGAGAGCTGAGGAGCTGGAGGCAGAGAGCACCAGGGCAGCTGAAAGGAGAACTGCAGCCATGGACACGATGCTGAGCTGTCCTCGAACACTTCACAGAGCCACACAATGGTTTAGGTTGGAAAATCCCTGAGAGATCATTGAGTCCAACCATTCCCAGCGCTGCCTGGCTACCTCTGATCCATGTCCCCAAGTGCCACATCCCAGGGCTTTGAAATCCCTGCAGGGATGGGGACACCTCCACTGCCCTGGGAAGCCCCTTCCAATGCCTGACAGCCCTTTCCATGGAGAAATTCCTCCTGGTCTCCAACCCTGAACCTCTCCAGGCACAACTTGTGGCCCTTCCCTCTCCTCCTGTCCCTGTTCCCTGGGAGCAGAGCCCGACCCACCCTCGCTGTCCCCTCCTGTCAGGGAGTTGTGCAGAGCCACAAGGTCCCCCCTGAGCCTCCTTTTCTCCAGGCTGAGCCTCTTTCCCAGCTCCTCAGCCCCTCCTGGTGCTCCAGCCCCTTCCCCAGCTCTGCTCCCTTCCCTGGAAACACTTCAGCCTCTTCAATTCACAAAAGTTACAAAGCAGCTGCATCCCAATAGACTCAAATTCACTTAAACACAAGCACAGATGGTTCTGAAATCTTTAATGGTGTCTTGCATTTATGCTTTAAAAAACCCTGGTTGTTACTAAGGGGCACTTGGGGACATGGGTCAGTGGTGGCCTTGGCAGTGCTGAGGGAATGGTTGGACTCGATGGTCTTAGAGGGGTTTTCCAACCTTAATAATTCCATGATTCTACAAATCTACCTCTGCTTTACACTGGCTGCATGTGAAGCATCAGAGCTGGAACATCTTGGGAGGAAATTCAAGGAATTCTGCCTTTACCACATGTCTGGGCAGTCACTTGAGGTGCTCCAGTGCCATCTCCCATCTTTGGCACCAAGAAAAACTCCACAGACAGACAAAACTCCAAAAGTCCACAAAGTTCACGCAGATTTGGGTCCAACAGTGGTACCAGGACTATTTTTCCACGGTCTCTCCTTCCCAGGGTAGTTTGGTGCCTGCAGGTGCTTACAAGCACAATTGAACCTCCATTATTGCTGCTCTAACATTGCACTTGCCAATCGTGTCCTTGGCCGTGGATCCTGCAGCGAATTCCGAGCCTCAAAGCCAAGAACAGCCCTATCCCTGCAAAGAATGGAGGAGCTCAGGAGAAGCCAGTGTTGGAACGTTCCCAAAGCAAAAAGGAAAAATTTCCTTCAGTCACTGCTGACCCGGGGTTACCAAAACTGAAAACATTTTAATATCTGTGCTGCGAGTGCCTCTTTCCCCGTTGTGGAGCGACAGCAGAGCAGGGATTCTCATTTTCCTTGGTGTCCAGGTAATTTCACTGGGAGCCACCTCATTCTGTGAGGACAATGGATGAATTTATAACAAAAGGCCTCGGAGTTTGAAAGTCTGATTTTCGCGGAAATGAAACCAAGTCGCTCCTTTGTGCTCGCATTCTGCTAATTCCACCATCTGGGCACTGACGTAATTCTTTTTCTTGTGCTTTCTAAAAAAGGCCTTCTTGCCAAACCCAGAGTTGGGTTAAAACAGAACTCAAAACCCACTAGAAGAAAACAAACAAAAAATATATATGTAATTTATTACTCTGAGACATGTTTCTCTTGTTCCAATCATCCATTTCACTGGACAGTATCTGGTAAGAAGAGCTTTTCACTGAGTAATGTTGACCACAAACACAGAGCAGAGCAGTTAAATCAATTGTTTCTGTCAAATACAAGCAATTTATGATTTATGATTATTTATTTATTATGATTTTCCCCTCCTACAACCACATGCAGAGCTTGGGGCACATTAAAATTCCACATTTCCCAGGATAAAGTGCCGTGTATTTATTGCAGAAATAGAAAATCTTCCATTGGTAGCTGATACTTCCATCTGAGCCAGATTTAAGTCTTGGGTATCCTGAATTTAACAGAAGCAACAGCACAAATTTAAAGGTTTATTCCCAGTTTTATTCTTCCTGTAACTGATACTGGAATGTGGCCAAGCACCCACAAGAATCAGCACACAGGAACACATGAAAATTCACAGAGGGAACAAACAAACAAGCCCAGCAATATTTGGGGAAGGAAACCTTATTCCTTGAGTAGCACCTTTTTAAACTGAAATCCCAGAGAGGCTGTAAAGTTTAGTTGGCTTAAGAGTTAAAAAATAATAATTGGAAACAATCAGGCTTTTGGATTCTAATAACAAAAATTCTGACTTGTGGTGAGGAAGAAATCAGGAGGGATGCTTCAGTTTAACATAAAACAGTATTTTGCTGTCTTCTTTCACTGAGAAGATGATTTTTTTCACCTCAAGCACGAGTTTCCTCCCAGTTTGACAATAACTGATGGTATTTGGTGGTCTTCCATTTAAGGAAGCCAGGGACAAGCAGATTATGGTGAATAATAATTGTACACCCTGAAAAGGAGATGCAACAAGGGCTAAAAACCCTGGCATGTGAAATCCAGGGAAAGGCATCTTGTTCTCCTGTACAAGAAGTGAAACTTCATTTTGCTGCAGTGAATGAGCATGTCCTGAAGGCAGGGGAAAAAAAGGTGCTTTGGAAACCAAGAGATCTTAAAAAAACAGAGCTGAGCCGCAACCAAACCATCCATGTGGTCTGGGTGCTGCAGATGGAGCTTCCTCCACTGCACAATAAAGGCAGCTTAAGGAAATTTTTTTCCCTATTAACATCTGCATCTTGACAATGTTCCTCAGACCGTGTTAAGCAACTCCACTGAGCTGAGACAATATAAAAATGTACCCATTTTCTTCAGCAGAGCAGCCAATGGGATGTTTTAGATTTACACTGATGAAATCCAGCCAGGCCTGGGTGAAATGAGCAGCTCATGGATTTGGATTCTGGATTCTGCCAAGATAACTCTCTGGTCTTCAGGGTTGTGCTGTCAGTTTGCTGTGGCCAAAGAAATATCAGAACAGGACACCAGGAAGGGGAATCCTTCTTCCCATTCCACCACTTCCAAGCCCACCCATCTCTCATGACAGCTCTAAATGACATTAAAATGCCAAAATTCAAGCTGAATGTTTCAGATCTCCCACAAAACTGCTTGTGGCAGTGCCCAGTTGCAGCATTCCTTATTTCCAGGCTTATAATGAGAAACAAGCTCTAGTTTGGTTATAAATCCAAATAGCAAGTTTTCAATGTGTGAATGGCACATTGAAACAGCAATCTGACTGTGCTTTTAAAATCTTTTGGTCTCCCACTTTCAGGAAAAAACCTTGCTCTATCCAAGGCAGCCTTCTGGATTCCAGAGGTACCAGTGAAGAGATCCTGAGTATGTCCTGGAAATCAAAGATTTAGGTATGGTTAATAAATGATAAGGTAAATACACATTTCCTTTGGCTTTGGTGCAAAGTTTCAACTGTTTGACAATGGTTTGGAGGCACAGGGAGGTCTTTTTATTTCACCCTTAAGTGCTGACATTTTCTGAGCAAACTTTTAATCAGAGTAAGCATTTTGGGAAGAAACAACATTCATTTTACATGTAAAAAGAGATGAATGTAAAAATTAGACACCACTTTTCAAAAATCAATGAAAAAACACAAACAGCTTTGCAAAACCCCTCTGCTTCCAGAAGGTTCTCACAAGTGAAAACAATTTTAATAAAAACTAGGGAGATTTTCAAATTTTTTTTCCTGGATTGAGAAAAACACAGTCAGGTGAAGCAGAAAGTCATTCCCTGCCTTTCACAGTCTTGGTGTGTTGATCCTCCATGTGGATCCCTTTTGAACATGGACTGAAGCTCCTGTTGGCCCATCACCATGTTTTCCCCCTTGGGAGAGCTGTGTTTAGATAGAGTCTGAGTTTAGATCCAGCCTGTGTTTAGACCCAGTTTTTGTTTAGATCCAGCTGGAGCTGGAGCAGTGTCCAAGCCTGGATTGGTGCTGTGTTTACACAGAGCCTACTTCAACACAGACTCACTCCTGAGCCTGAAAGGGTTAAATGTTCTTGCAGTGCTTCTTTTTCTTTCTGGGTGTTCCTTCCCCACATTCCCCTGTCTCCTCTTTTTGCTTTTTGTGCTTCTTCTTGTGGCGTTTCTTCTGCCTTTCCTCCTGCTCCTCTGTGCTGAGTTCCTCCCCCTCAGACATTCCCACAGAAGTTTCTCCATTGCCTGTATTCTCATCACAACTGATGTTTTCTCCTTCATTCTCCTCTTTATGTTTCCTCTTTTTTTTCCTTTTGTGACATTCATATAGTGGATCATCCAGTTCTTTTCCATTCAAGCTCCCTGTCTTAGGCTTTTTCCCTGGTTTCTCACAGTCCTCTGTGCTTTCTGCCTCATCATCTCTCTTCTGCTTCTTCTTTTTCTTTTTGATTTTGGTTTCCAGCTCTTCTGAAGGCTCCACAGCTTCATCAGCTGCTGGGCTGGAATGATCCACCTTTGGTTCTGTTTCCTGCTGGGATCCCTTCAGCTTTGCCATGCGCTTGGCAAAATATTCCTGGACAGTGAGAGCACTCTTCACTGTGTTGGAACCATCTCCAGGGCTGGAGAGCCACTTGTTCCTCTCCTTCTCTTCCTGGGAGTCAAGATCAGCCTGAATTTCCTCCTGCAAGAGAACAGAGAGGAGCAGGAGTGAGTCAGGAGTCATGGCTTTAAACATAATGCTGTTTTTTTTGCACACTAATAAGGAAAATACTGAAAAGCAACGTGGTGCTTTGAAAATTAACTGTGAAAGTACAGATTTGGGTGGAAGTGAGGCAGTCCTTAATGTGAAAGATGCTGTAGGTTTAGGGAAAAGAGGTGGAAGGAGGGAAGGGAGCAAGAGAAAACAAACCAAGACAATTTTCAGTTTTAGTTTACCTACTCCTACATAACTCATGTCTACCAGTGCCATACATAGTACATTACACTGACTTTACAAAGCACATGTCTCTGCAAGACATAAACCAGCATGAAAAATGATCCACTGCAATCCATTAGCCTGTGGCACAAAGGAAATCCCATGCCTGGAATAACTCTTCAGCAAAGAACTTGTAATCCAGGGAGCAATCCAGCATTGAGGCATCTCTTCCATCTTATCTGATCTTTGGAAATGTTTGTTTCAGAGCTGCTCTGCTGTCAGGGTGTCCCAGATGTTGTTATTTAAACAGGCTCCATTTGATCACACGTTATCAGATGGCACAAACAACATCACAGGTTACATCTTACAAGGTTTCTGCAGACATGAAATAAAGAGCTGCTCATCTCCAGCTGCAGGTGAAGAGTCTCCTTTCTAGAAAGGAAATATCAAACTAAGAAATATCAAACTAAAAGCAAATTACAGCTCTGGAGCTGGATGTTATGGATGGCATGAAGAGAATTGACTGAGAAAGCAACAAATGCCACAAGATGGAAATGTATAATTTGTTAAATTATCTGACATTTACAAAAGAAACAAACCAGAAAGGCAGCTGAAATTAAGGCTTGTTCACATACATACCAAAGCACTCAAAACAAAGCCTTTGTGGTATAGCCTTTTGCTTGGCAAAAGTCACAAATGACTCTTGGAAATGTCCCAAATTTTCACAGAATCACAGAATCATTCAGGTTAGAAAAGAGCTCCAAAACTATAAAGACCAACCTCTGACTTTACCCCACCTTGTCCCCAGCCCAGAGCACTGAGTGCCACATCCAGTCACCCCTTGGACACCTCCAGGGGTGGGGACTCCAAACCTCCCTGGGCAGCCCCTTCCAATGCCTGACCACTCTTTCCATGATGAAATCTCTCCTGATGTCCAACCTGAACCTCCCCTGGCACAGCTTGAGGCCGTTCCCTCTCCTCCTGTCCCTGTTCCCTGGGAGCAGAGCCCGACCCCCCTGGCTGTCCCCTCCTGTCAGGGAGTTGTGCAGAGCCACAAGGGCCCCCCTGAGTCTCCTTTTCTCCAGGCTGAGCCCCTTTCCCAGCTCATTAATTGTTTTTTTAAAGCCTTGTAGAAACCACAGGGAACAGGTACCCCCTCTGGATGGGAAAAGCTGGGAAGGATGGTGTAAAATCCTCACCAATATCTGCCCTACAACCCCTTCCTAAAGGAAAGGGGATCCACAGGGATTACAGTCAGAGATAATTCCTTGGTTTTCCATTCATAAATGCGTGGATGGGTAAGAGCATCCACTCTGCCCACACATCCTGAATCCTGCCTGCCCAAATCAGAGCAGTCAGATTTCACAGCCACTTTCACTGCCATAACCTGATACTAGAGGAAGGCCAGCAAAGAGCTGGGAGATAAAACCCCACTTATCTCAAAACTTTATAGTTATTGTGTGATGCTGCAGATAAGGGACCTGGCTCTCTTGAGGGCATCATTAAACTTGCTGGCTGAAGTTGGGTTTATTAGGGTTTGTGAGTAAGGTTTTCCAGGTCTGGCTCCTTATGCATCCATAACCTTTACTCCCATGAGCAGGAATGCAAAAATTGGTGTCATTAGTGATGCATTAAGAGTGGTGATTTCCTCATCCATCTGCTTTCAAGAGAGCTATTCCAGTGGAACGAAAGTAAGGCTGCACTTGAGATTCCAGTGATGTTTGTGTGGGCACTTATCAAAATTAGGGACTTTTCTTGTAGGGATATGTTGTAGTGTTCCTGAAGGGTTATGAAGTAATTGAAACTATTTAACTTCTGGCAAAGAAGCCTGAAAAGGGATGTGGAACACAGGGTAAAAACAGGATGTATCCACACATGTCTCCACACAGGTTACATTTGAAAGGGGAGTGGCAGAAGAAGTTTAACGAGACAGAATTCCCAGGATAAATCGGTTGAGCTATATTTATATTAAATATTTTTAGTAAGACCTAAACCAACAAACAGAGAATCCCATGTCATCACAGGATCATTTAGCTTGGAAAAGAGCTCCAACACCATCAAGTCCATCCTGTGACCATTCTTGTCCCCAGCACAAAGCACTGAGTGCCATGTACAGGCCTTCCTTGGAAATCCCTGCAGGGATGGGGACTCCAAACCTCCCTGGGCAGCCCCTCCAATGCTTAACAACTCTTTCCACAAAGAAATTCCTCATGATGTCCAACCCAAACCTTCCCTGGTGCAACTTGAGGCTGTTCCCTCTCCTCCTGTCCCTGTTCCCTGGGAGCAGAGCCCGACCCCCCTGGCTGTCCCCTCCTGTCAGGAGCTGTGCAGAGCCACAAGGGCCCCCCTGAGCCTCCTTTTCTCCAGGCTGAGCCCCTTCCCAGCTCCCTCAGCCCCTGCTGGTGCTCCAGCCCCTTCCCCAGCTCTGTTCCCTTCCCTGGACAAGCTCCAGCCCCGCAGGGTCTCTCTTGTTGGGAGGGTCCCAGAGCTGTCCCCAGCACTGGAGGTGCCCCAGCAGTGCCAGCACAGAGGGACAATCACTTCCCTGGCCCTAATGAAGCCCAGGCAAGCAGGGTCATTTTCCTTCCCCCCACAGCAGGATTTTGACACCCTGGATTGCAAAAGGACAAACAGACTCCCAGGTTTTCAGCCAGAACCGTTTCCCTCCCCACCCTGATGTGTAAAACACACTCAGGCTCAGAACACCCATTACTCCCTGGCCAACCAGGAAAGGATTTTCTCATTGCCTTGGTGACTTCAAGTCCTGACAACTTAATTACTGTAATTGAAGGCAAATATTACTTGAACTCTACACATTTCTTTCTTTTCATGAAGTACATTAGGCATAAAAACAAATGTTCCTTTGGTTAAGCAGAGGAGTTCCAAAGGTATGTACAAGTTTAGAAAATAAGAACCTTGCTCAGAAACTCCTTTATTGATAAGAATTTTAATAACCACGGGCCACTGAGCACAGAATTAACAGGGCATGGAGACAAGCAAAGAGGTGCCAACCCTAGAAAACCTCTGAGTTTAGGAAAAGCTTATGTAAAACCATAAATCACCTGGAAGGGCTGTTAAATGCCAAGATATTCCTGCTTCTGTGGTGTACCTGTCCCAGTAGCCATGAGAACACTGCTGAACTCTAACCAGGGGTCTTCTCTAACTCCTCACAGTTTATGTAATTCCTCCCCTGCTTGACCCAACACAGAGAAAAAAATCAACGAAAAATAAGGCAGATATCCCTAAAAGTGGATTGTGCTGCTGAAGCTTCTGAAAGACAAAATTTTCACCAGATAAAGGACAGAAATATTCTTGCTCCAGAGAACTGATGATCAGGTAAAAGGGAAAGAGCAATTATGCTGAAACTAGAGGGAAACCTGAAGATTGGGCCTTGCAAATTATGTTTGTCCATGCTATGAGTTCCAAAATTGCCTGAGATGAAATTAGAAGGAATTGGGAATAGGGAATTGGTAGGATGGTCCCAAGCAGAACAAAAGGACTGCTTGAAATGTGGTGTTAAATGTGGAATGAGTAAGAGGAAACAATAGGAAAATTCAAGGAGAGGTTGGGAAGTGCACAGGAAGAGATGAAGGTCAATTACAGGCAGAAGTTCCCTGTAAATATCATCTGTTTATGTAATTAGTGAAATGTATGGAAAATAATCTAAAGGACATAAAGCACTCCATGTACCACCGTGTTTTTCTCTGCCTTTCTTTGGTTGCTGATTAAATCATTAAGGGAGTGCACTAAACTTACAGAGGGAAATCCTGGTTCCCTTGAATCCTGCAGGATCAGGATTGCATCTCCAGGGCATCCCACTCTCAGAGCACCTTTCAGTTATTTAGTGAAAGGAAAAAACAGGGAGTTATGGTCAATGATCAAAGGAATTCACATCAGTGAAAACAAGAGAAGAAGCCTAAAGGGAGAGGGATTTAGACACTACATGAAATCAAATGGGTCTGCAACCCAACCTGGTCTAGTGGAAGGTGTCCATGGCAGAGGTAGGAATGGGATGAGCTTTAAGGTCTATTCCAACCCAAACCATTCTGGGATTATTATAATTAATATTCAAAAATAAGATCTGCACCTGCACGTTACCCTGGGAGGAAAGTGAGACAGAACCCATGGGCAAAGCAAAGGGTGCTGGAAACATACAGGAGCAAGAGAAGCAACCTGGATTAATTCAGAGAACTTTCCCTCCTCTTCAGAATGCAAGTATTTCCTTTTTCAAACTTAAAATCATAAAACAGGGGAGTAAAATAATCTCTTGTACCATCTCTGTCTGCTACATATGAACTACTATTACTCAAGCCCAGTAATTTCACATGACTTTGCTTTGTTGGTACTAATTCACAATGATTTTGTGAAATCTGATTCACAAAAAGGACACAAAAGGCCAGAAGGGCCTTTTGTCCAGAAGTCCAGAAGGGATGAGCAAAAAGGCAGAATAAAGCTAAACTATTTTAGTAGGGTCTCACTTAAATGACAGTAAGTGGGCTGGATGAGGCACATGGAGCCTGAGTTCCATGGAAAACACAGGATCACTCTTAGCTTTAAAATGGAGCCACCGCTGCTCTGCCTTTCTTACCAACTTCCTTGCTGAGAAACTGTAACAATAAGATTAAAATAATCCTGTTCTCTTCCTGCTGCTTCAGATCCTCACTGAGAGGTTGGTAGGACCCCCATGCAGTGCACAAAACTTGAGAGGCAAGAGCTGAGGGCATCCCTGTATCTTTCCATCCCAGGAATGGCTGCAGATGATTCCTGAAGAGTCACTCTGGAGCTTGCAGACATCAAGGATGACAGAGTCTTGCTTTAAGGAGCTGACAACTTCAAGTTAAGTACAAGCATTAACATTTGGATTGGGATCAAACAGGCGAGAGGGTGAACAAAGACCTGTAGCCTGATGAGTTTAAGCAGGATTAAAATAAATACATGCATAAATAAGGCCACATACCATCAGTTCTGCAGTCAATTCTGGCATCAGAACAGGTACCCAGGAGGCTCTAATGCTTTTAATTTACCTAATTAAAATTGGTTTATTGCAGACAGCATCTTGTGGAGAGGTGATGAGAACAGACTCCCAGCACAGACAGGGCTGATGCAAAGGGAAAACAGGACATTGCTCTGTGCCCATGAGGAAAAGGACAAGCAGCAGGTGGAAATTACCCACAGGAAAGCTTTGCCAGTAGGAGAAATCAGTATGTTTGTGAGGCCTTAACAATCATTGGGAGTCTCAACCACTGAAGACAACTCAGCTACCAGGGAAGTGTTAGGGGGAGTTAATTCTTGATTGGAATGGAAAATTTAAGATCTGGACTCCAGAAGCATCTTTCAGTTCTGTAATGCTTCCAAAACCTGAACAGGGATACAATTTGACCTCCTGGTGATCACGGAATTGTTAAGGTTGGAAAAGCTTTCTCAGACCATTGAGTCCAAAAATTCCCCAGCACTACCAAGACCATCACCAACCCATGTCCCCAAGTGCCACATCCACACAGTTTTTAAATCCCTCCTGGGATGAAGTTTCCACCACTTCCATGGGCAGCCTGTTAAAATAAATGAGGGTTTAATGAAAGAGATGAGAAGCAGGGATACTCAACCTGGACAGAAGTGGTAAAAATTCAGGTCTCCTGCAACTTCTGGTTTTTGTTGGCTATGGTGGTGTAATCACCAGAACATGCCACATATCCATAGGAAGGTTTAATTTTATTGTGATTTATCCTGAGTACCAATAGAACAATGGATCCACTGATGGGAAATGGAATGAGAATCCTGCAGGTCCAATACCTGGGTGACATGACACTCGTTAAAAGGACAAGTTCCAATTATTACAGAGAAGCACTTTCCTGTTTGACTCTGTTAAAATAAATTCTATGCCAGAATATACTGAAACATCAGCTGTGTTGATATTAACTTGCAGTTGATATTAACTTCTACACTCCACATGAGCCATCAGCTGTCTCTAACCCAGCAAGGACAAGAAGAGAGGTAAGGAAGTAATTAACGGAAAGGGGACAAGGAAAAATGTTTTCCATGGAATTATGAAGATCCATTTTTGCTACATTTGCAACTACAAAAGAGCAGATTGTTTCTCTAGCAATCAAAAGGCTGAGGAATTTTATTATAGTAAGTCTATGCCTAAAATAATCTGGAGGTTATTAATAGGATCATTGACCTCTGGAGCAGAACTACTGTGAGTGCTAGACCAGCTCCACTTTTTTTAGTGGAGCTGAACCTTTTTTTGGAGTTAAATCTCCAAAGACAGAGGTTTTACCATCCTTCAGGATATCCCTGTTGTGATTACAGAACCATGGAATGGTTTGGGTGGGAAGGGACCTTAAAGCCCATCCCATTCCACCCCCTGCAATGGGCAGGGACACCTCCCACTATCCCAGAGTGCTCCAAACTCCATCCAGCCTGGCCCTGGATATGGCACCACATCCTAATGAGGAGGTTTTATCGCCATTTAATAGCACCCATTTCACCCCACTGCAACAATCTACAGGTGCTTGATTTTCATTTACGTTGTATTTGCTGATTCCATTTTTATATCAGTTTTAAATTCTGTGGTGATGTGTTTCTATTAAAACCACATCCAAATTCTCCCAGCCTGTCTCGTCCTTCTGTTTTATATTTTTGTCAAAAGCTCATCCTCTACCTCAGCAAGTGGCCAATTTTAGCAATTTTCATTCATTCTTATAATTCACACACCAGAAAACCCCCTGAATACTCCTGGAATGCAAAATGCCATTTGTTTGTGATACAAACAATCCATTTCCAGGGGTGCAGGATGAGCTGGAGCCCAGCCTGATCCCATCAGTGAAACAGGAGCTTCACAATAGAGCTGTGACACTCAGCCAGGTTTTGCCTCCAGCCTGCAAACACCAGCAGAACAGGAAACAACAGGGTTGCAAAAGTGCAACGGATTAAATTTTGGCCAGGGACGTGATTGCAAGGATAGTCCTGGGGATTCATTCCAGCTGTCCTGAGCAGATCCTGGTCAGGCCACAGCACCTGTATTTCCAAGGGCAGCTTGGGAATCCTGGCACTGTGTCCCACAGGGCACACACACACACTTCCTCCTACTGTTCTTACACTTTTCAGGAAAAAGAATACAATTTATTTAAGTTATTGCACAACAAAGGCAGAGAGTAAAGTCCAGGAGCTGAGGCTAAGGGGGAATACACCATGGGATAATTCCCAAGAGGTGCAGAAGGCTGAAAACACATAAGGAATGAGTTAAAAAAAACCTCAGCACATGGCAGAGAAAATCCTTTTCATATCTTGAGGGATACTTAGATATCCCTGTGACATCTCATTCCACTCCAGCTCCTCTGCTGAGGCCAGCACAACCTCTCTTCCTTCACATTTCCCTGCAAATTACATCTGTGCCTTAGACTGGATATAAACAAAACTACTAGGAGAGATTTCCCTTAGGATCTCTCTATTGGCACGAAGCAGAGATCCAAACACAGTGACTTCATCTTCCCAAAAAGCACCTAAATCAATTCTAACTGTTCTGTTCTCACCTTGAATAACAGAGGAAGTGCAGTCCAGCAAAATGAGCACAGGACTGGGAAGGTCACGTTTCCCAAGTTCTCTTCCCAGCTGCTGGGAAACCCTGGAGAAGTTATTCCCTCCAGCTCTGGCACAGGTTATCAAAGCACAGAACATGCCTGATCAACTGCATGAAACTCACAGCAGAGCTAAGAGTTTCATAAAGGGTTTGTAAGGTGCTCTGAGACCCTTCACAGAGGTATCCCAGATGAACAAGGATGGAAATAATCCTGGAATTCCACTCATGTGCAGCTGGGGCTGGGACACAGAACACAGACCTGACCCAGCAGCACTTCTGTGACAGATCTGTGAGGAATCAAACCACCAGGAGTCTCAGGTACTGTATTTTAAAGGAGTAGGCAGGAGAAAAATCATGGAATGGTTTGGGCTGGAAGGGACCTTGCAGCTCATCCAGTCCCACCCCCTGCCATGGGCAGGGACACCTTCCACTGTCCCGGTTTGCTCCAGCCCCATCCAACCTGGCCTTCGACACATCCAGGGATTCAGGGGCAGCCACAGCTTCTCTGGGAAACCTGTGCCAGGGCCTCCCCATCCTCATAGCCAGAGAATTCCTTCCCAAATTCCCATCTGTCCCTGCCCTCTGGCAGTGGGAAGCCATTCCCTGTGTCCTGTCCTCTCATGCTTTGTTCCAAGTCCCTCTCCAGCTCTCCTGGAGCCCCTTTAGACCCTGGAAGGGGCTCTGAGGTCTCTCTGGATCCTTCTCTTCTCCAGGTGAACCTCTCCAGCCCACCCAGCCTGGCTCCAGAGCAGAGGGGCTCCAGCCCTTGGAGCATCTCTGTGGCCTCCTCTGAATTTGCTCCAGCAGCTCCACGTCCTTTTGCTGTTGGCTCCAGGGCTGGAGGCAGCTCTGCGGGTGGGGTCTCACCTGAGCAGGGCAGAGCAGCAGAATCCTCCCCTCCCCTGCTGCCCACACTGGGGATCAGCCCGGGATGCAAATCAGTGCAGATTGCTTTGTTAATCCTGAATCCAGACTCTAAATGTCTAAAAAGTCTTCAAAA
Source organism: Molothrus ater (assembly GCF_012460135.2). Classification (NCBI taxonomy): domain Eukaryota; kingdom Metazoa; phylum Chordata; class Aves; order Passeriformes; family Icteridae; genus Molothrus; species Molothrus ater. The sequence goes on along the minus strand of NC_050480.2, from coordinate 111,082,900 downwards.
GTCCAGGAGAGTCATCCCTATCCCTGTCCCCAGTTCGGTGGGTACTGTGCCATGCTCAGAAGCAATCCAAGCCTTCTCCACATGTCCTGGGCACTTTTTACTCCTTTGCAATGTGTGTGGAATGGGGAGCTGCTATTAAGGATTCAGGAGACCAAACCCTTGCTGATTCTTGAGTTCAGGATTTCTTCCTGAGCTCCACAGATAGAGAAGAACCCCAAAAGAAGTGACAAGTGGGCTTGGCCAGCCAGACTGTGAATATAAGCAAAGGTATCAATGAGGGCTCTGAAGATTTGGGATGCTGAGAGAAAGAATGGAATAAAAACCATTGGAAGCACCCAGAGGAGAGAAAGGAGTTCTGGTAGCAATTCCAAGAGCAAGCACAGTCACAGCAGCACAGCTTTGGCTTCTGACAGAGGAAACTGCACATGCTTTGAAATCTGAAAACAACACCTGCCTGTGTCAAACTCTTCTGGCTCTTTTCTAATAATAAATGTGGAAAAGCAGATCTGTGTACAAATAAAGTGCTTCCAGGAGCATTCGAAGCAGATAATTTAAACCAAAGCTTTGCTCCTTCCCCCTTCCCCTCAGAAAATGCTTCTCAAAAGGAAAATCGACACTTGAGCCTCTTCTGTTCCTCTGTTGTGAGAGGGTGATTTGTGGGAGAGCTGATCCATGAATCCAAACCAGCTCAGACCTCTGGGCAAGGAGAAAGACATTTCCTGTTTTTCAGCACCACCAGTGGCCCAGGAGCCTGAGAAATACCTTGTGTCACTTCGTTGTCACTTTTTAGTGTGCCTTCATCAGGCTTGGTTCCTTTCCTCTAAGCAGGTGCAAAGGGGGACTCAGAGCACAGGGAAATGAATCAGAACTTCCCAATTTGGGGCAGGACAGACCAGAAATACCTTAAATACCAGCAGGACCCTCCTGTGTAGGCTAAAAGAAAGATGCAGAAACACAAACAGCAAGACTGAGAATTAGATTTGAAATAGAACAGCAGGGCTGTGAATGCACATTTTTTTTTCCTTCTCTCCCATCTATAATGGTCTGAAGAAAAGAGTTGGTCTGAGGAATGGGATTTACTTTTTAAAGAAGACCATTCATGCAGTGTGGCTACAGTTCATAAGGATCTTATCCTTGTTTTCAAGGATTCACTACAACCCAGTCAGGTACAACTCTCCGATGCTTCCTTAAACAACCCTTCTGACAATCAGCTCCTCAGATCAATTCCAACTGGGACTCATCCTCCCCTCCAAAAACCAACACAACTCTTCTCCTCTCAGCTTCAAAATGCTGCTCCAAGTGTTTCCCTACCCATCTTGCCCGTGTCCTACCTTACCCTCTCGCTATCTGAGATGTGTAACATCCTGCCCTTGTTCTGTCCATCATTTCCTTGCAAGCTCTCTGGGGAAGCAATTAGCCCACTTGTGAGCACTCTACAACATAATTAACAAATAATAACCACTGAGAAATGTAGGCCAAAAAAGCCAAGTTATCACAGCCCCATTTCTGCAGAGACTTGCATTGTTCCGTGCTCGCTTGCAGCTTCCAAGTTCCTGGAGGCACAAATTCCCCTCCAAGGCAGCACAAAAGCAAAGGTGAATGCTGTGTTTTAAAGGAGATGTAAAATGTTCTGACTTTATTTGGATTTTCAGGCTTTGCTGCTTTTCCCTGCTAATTAACACGACCAGTTGTGAGTATTTACACAGTTTGGTTCTAAATTAACTCTGGCAACGGGAGCACTGAAGGAAGGAAAGACAGGATGACTGTAACCATGAGCAAGATGCAACACCAACATAATGACATCATTTAGGATGAAAAAAACTGCTGGAGGAGACAAGGACAGAACCTATTCTTGGGTTTCCATCCACACATCCCACAACAGCCTGTAGGGAATGGTAACAATTATCAGGGAAAGCCTAAAAATTCGCTCTAATTTCAGCAGCAAATAAAATATTTCCAACTCCTGAGGCTTCCTACTGTAAGACAGCTCTTCCAGGCTCCTGCACACTTCCTAGGGAGTGTTATGAATCCTGGGCATCCCTTCAATACTGAAAAATAAGGTGCCAAAGCAATTAGACAAAGGTTTCCAATAAGGCTGAAGCAGAATGCTGCTGGGGAGCCAAGGAAGCATAAAGGAGGATGAAGAAAGGGAAGAAAAGAATAAATGATCAGTTTGGAGTGATTATTGGGATGGAGAAAGATGGCATTTGGAATGTACAAAGGAATAATATTGAGGAAAGAGGGGGGAGAAAGTATGTGGTTAAATCTCCACATTTTACAGCCTTGAGTACATCAACAATGATGACCATACTCTGAAATTCTGATTTTAGATCCACCCACCACTGATCCTGTCCTGAAACACCAAACTGAGGTGATCCCCACTAAAAACAGGAAAGTGAACAGCACATTTGAGCCACAAAGCAGCTGGAAAATCTGTAATGGAGCAGTTGGCACTAACTAATGAATAATCCCTGGAGCCTGAGAGTGCCAGGATGTCTCACCCAGCCCTGCAGCCTGAGCAAGACAGAGCACGTCTGCTGTGACCTGGGACAAAGGATCCTCATGGTCACTTGGTGAAATCTGCCATCCCTGGCACAACTTTGGCTCTGTTAACCTGCAGAACAACTCACCTGGTTTAACCTTAGGTCATTTGAGGAGAGAACAGCTCAGATCAGCACATACAGGAGAGAAATTTCCCAGGTCTGCTTTAGTGGTAAAGGAAGTCTTAAATGTCCAAGAGGAGAGGTCTTGCCCTTCAAAACTGATAAAAAGCCACAGAATGGCTGGAACTCAGTGATCTTTAGGGACCCTTCCAACCAAGCCCTTCTGTGATTCTCTGATGCTATAATGTTGAGCCACTTTGTAGCCTCACGGTCAGAATCTAATCTCAGCTTTTCTGCTCATGGGCAATATAGATGTGATCTCCCAAGCATTAAAGGTGAAAACATTTGATTTATTCTTGTTTCACATCCATATCTGTCCAACCTGCTCTTGGGTTTACACTGAATTCCTCTCCTGAGAGTAAGGAGCCTCATTTTCCACCTTCAAAAACCCATCCTTGGACTTCTTTGGGCTGCTTTCCATGGTCGACCTTTGTGTTTCTGCTCTGTTTTTCATGGAATCACAGAATGGTTTGGGTTGTGAGGGAACCTAAAGCTCATCCAGTGCCACCCCCTGCCATGGGCAGGGACACCTCCCACTATCCCAGGTTGCTCCAAGCCCTGTCCAACCTGGCCTTGGACACTTCCAAGGATCCAGGGGCAGCCACAGCTTCTCTGGGCACCCTGTGCCAGGGCCTCCCCACCCTCACAGGGAAGGATTCCTTCCCAATATCCCATCTATCCCTGTCCCCTGGCACTGGGAAGCCATTCCCTGTGTCCTGTCCCTCCATCCCTTGTCCCAAGTCCCTCTCCAGTTCTCCTGGAGCCCCTTTAGGCCCTGGAAGGGGCTCTGAGCTCTCCCTGGACCCTTTTCTTCTCTAGGTGAACCTGCTCAGCTCTCCCAGCCTGGCTCCAGAGAAGAGGTGTTTTCCCTTTTTTTTTTATTGTTTTGGTTATGACTGCATCCCTGGTTTTGACCTGGTTGAGTTTTAAAGGCACACTTGTCCTTCATTACACCAAGCACGAGCTTTATGGAACTGCATAAAGATTCTGCAGCAATGCAAAAAACGCCAATGAGAAAATCCCCGTGCCTGCAATTCCAGATAGATTTCCTAGGATTTTATTATTAACACTTTGTGTAATGCCCTGAGGGGAGTGAAGAGCTCTCTGGTTGCCCAGTGAACCACACAAAACACAGAACCTGTGCCCCAAGGGACTTGCAGGTTAAAGCTCAGAGTGGGTACAAAACAATCCAAATAATTGCCAGATAGGCGACCCCGCAGGCAGCGCTCGCGTTCCAAGCCGAACGTCTCCTGGCACAGGAGCTCTGGAAATGGAGTGGGAATGGGATGCTTATCACAGCTCAGCAGCAAACTGCTCCAGGAATAAGCAGCAAAATGAAGACTCAAGAGGAAATGTCAGATTAAAGGGAAAACCAATTTGTTCCCAACGTCTCATTTGGTCCTAATGCTCTGCGGTCTGCAGGTAAGGAAAAGAAAACAGAATTGTGGAATCATTGAGGTTGGAAAAGCCCTCAGAGATCACCGAGTCCAGACATCCCCCAGCACTGCCAAGGCCACCACTGACCTATGTCCCCAAGTGCCACATCCACAGAGCTTTTAAATCCCTGCAGGGATGGGAATTCCACCACTGCCCTGGGCAGCTGTGTCAGGGCTGGACAACCCTCTCCATATTTACTAATATCCAATCTAAACCTCCCCTGGTGGAGCTTGAGGCCATTTCCTCTGGTCCTGTCACTTGTCACCTGGGAGAAGAACCTGTCCCCCACCTGGCTGCACCCTCCTGTCAGGGATGTATCAGCCCAACACAGAGCTGGCTGTCCCCAGCCCCTTCCTGGTCTTCAGCTGTGAGAAGCTGTTGACAGGGAAGTGCTGTTGGTTTGGGTCTCAAATCCATCATGGAAGGCTCAGGAGACCTCAGCAAGAAGTCCTAAGTGTCCTGAAGCAGAGAAAAAAACAGATGCCAGCAAAGGAAGAGAAGAGCAAAGAGCACATTCTTGCTCGATGCTGAGCATTAAAAGGGTGTAGAGAAAAGGGAAATAAAGAATCACAGAATGGTTTGGGTTGGAAGGGACCTTAAAGATCATGGACAGGGACACCTTTCACTATCCCAGGTTGCTCCAAGCCCCATCCAGCCTGGCCTTGGACACTTCCAGGGATGGGGAATGTCCCCTCATCCAGCAGATCTGAGTGGCCCCGCATTTAGCAGGATCACAGAAGCTTCAAGAGACGTTGCTTACCCCCAGTTACACTCTAAAATCCACCTTAAATCTCCTTGCTAATTTTGCTTTGCCTCCTTCCAGTTAATCCTCCGCTGCCCTGCTCTTTCCTTGGGTTTGCTCTCTGCTGACCCCTCCTGCTGCTTCCAGAGCTGGGTGGTCGTTCCACCATCAAGTCATCCCATCTCAGATCCCTGCAGTGACTGAGCAATGCCAGCTCAGGTTCATTCCCTTCATTTCCCCACACTTAATGCCCGGAGAAAAGCAGGAGGGTGGAGCCACGGAGTTCTCCAAGAACTCATTCCAAGCACAGGTGAAGGTCACGGCTGCTCCAAGGTGGGAGCTCTGTTTTTCATTTAGAAAAGGATGGTTGTGGTAACTCTAAGCAAAGAAGCTCCACTCCCTTTGCTTTTGGATATTGTGGCTGGATAATCCTGGACCTGATAAAGCTTCTAGCAGGTTCTGATAGAAGCTGTAACTGTGGTTCTGGAGTTTTTAACACTTTTTCTCCATGTGGATTCTTTGATGTTGAATGACACAGTTGAACCCAGTTGGGAAAATTATTTGTCTTTCCTTTTCATGCAACCATTTATTTTCACAAAGAGTAGGAACTTCATATTTGTCTGCCTTTGTCTGCCTGTGGATTGTGCCTCAAATCAGTGAGAGAGGATGGGATAGAACAAAAAAAAAATCCCAGAATCATGGAATCATTAAGGTTGGAAAAGTCAATCCAGCACTGCCACCATGTTCACCATAAACCACATCCTCAATGCCACATACATGTCTTCCAAACACTTCCAAGAATGGTAAGTGTTCAAAGAAAAAATCATCTATTCTTTAAGTGACGGGGAAGACAGGCTAAAAATGAGGCAGTCTTTTAAGCAGTTGAAATAAAACCAAAATAATTCAGTGTTGATAAATAAAAAGAAATGCACCTGGGTAAAATAGAACCTAATATGAAATAGTATAAAATTAGAAAGTTGGGATGTATTTCATCCAGCCTATTACTGGATGTCATTGGTGCTTCTGCTTGTCTAAAATACCATATCTAAAAGAAGCTGGACAATTTTAAAAACAAGATATCACACAGATAGAGGTAAAAAAGAAATCCTTATAATGCCAATTGGTCCAAAGCTCCCCAAAATCAAGTGTGCCAGAACTATTTACCATTAATTCCAACTACCCTTAACCTGATTTCTCAGACATTTTTCACCTCCTTCATGCAAACAGGACTTGTGCTAAAAGGAGTGTTGATTTAAGGTGGAAGTGAGACTCAATGAGAAACAGGAAAAAAGTAACAACAGTGTAAGTGACCACTAAAGACCATTTAGAAAAATATTTTGTGCTTAAACAGACAAGAAGCAGCCACAGACCCTCTTCCAGAGAGGAAACCACCTCTGGAAATGTGGAAACATCCAAATGGAAGCAGTGAGAGTAAGGTGAGGATGGCAACCATTAAAATGACTATTTTTGCAGCAATCAACACCTCCTGAAGAAAAAAAAAAGCAAGAATTCATGCTAAGTCATAGGTGGTAAGAAGCCAACACAGCACTGAAGAGAAGGAATTGTTCAATTGTTATCCTGGGTATGAGCATTGCAAATGCAGGCACTGACATCCGTGTTACAACCTGTTGGGGACCGCAGCATGTTGAAGGGATTAAAAGCTAATGACAGGCCACCATCCTCTTAAAATCCAGTGCCAGGCCAGGGGCTTCCACTTTCTCAGCTGAAATATCCACAGTTGCAACATCAGCCCGGTGTTGTTTGTTCCCAATGAAAGAGGTGATTCACTTTCTTTCCAGCAGCTGCACTGTAAAATGTTGATTAGAGTGTGAACCGCCCCCAAAATTTAAAGCAGAGTGGAAAAAAGAATACAAAGTGAGGCGTAAAAGGAGATGGGAGTCGAGAGGGAAATCAAAGCAGGGAATTCACCAGGAGGTAGAGATTTTATCAAAGCGATTGGTTCATTAGGCAGAAAATTTCACTGTCATTAAGACGGTGCTGCAGTGCTTTTTGTTAGTGAGTTCTTCAGGGCAGACACCTTTGTATTTCTACTTGTAAAACACCAATTAGTACCTCGGGCAGACTACAAACAAATCAACATTAAAACAAAGCAGTGAAACAGAACCATTTGTATCTCCTGCTAAGCCTGCAGTCACCAGGGCAGATTAAACTCCCTGGAGAGAGACCACATTCTTCATTCCCTAATAGTCTTCCCCTTGTTTGCTGCGCATCTCTAGGAGTTAAAAAGCAGAAATTTGGATTTATCTCTCAGCTTGGGCTCAGAGGGAGTTCACCATGGGATGCTGCTGCGGCAATTCTTGTTACAAGTTTTGTGTGTGTGTATTCAAGCTGGTTTTCAATTAATAACAGTGTAATTGTTGCAAAGCCCACCCAGGACAGCCAGGCATCACTGCTTTCCCAACGTGCAAGTGAAGGTACCTGCTCAACATCCTCTGAAAGGCCACATTTGGGAATTAAAGAACAGCTGGAAGCGTGCAAGGAGCCAGACTTGGTTCAGTCTAGTCCATATGGCTGGAATGGGATGGGTTTCTGACACTGTCTCCAGAAATTCAGAGGGGGTTTCCTCATTCACTTCCAAGCAGAATTTGGGAGGGAATTTACTTCTGTGGAGGATCCATTTCCTCTGATCCTGGTTCTTGTTCCCTGGGAGAAGAGCCTGACCCCCACCTGGCTACAATCTGTTTTCAGGGAGTTGTGCAGAGCCACAAGGTCCCCCCTGAGCCTCCTTTTCTGCAGGCTGAGCCCCTTTCCCAGCTCCCTCAGCTACTCCTGGTGCTCCAGCACCTTCATCTTTCAACCTGCCCTACCCACCTTCTCCCCCCTTCCCACACACACTTTCTAAACAATATTAAATGTCTTTTCCTGTTTAACTCCCTAAAATATGTGCAGAGGAAAGGTCAGACACAGCAACAATCTGCTGGTTCAGGGTCACAGTAATAGTTAAGATGCCAGAATACAGATTCAGAGTCTGAGCCTGCCATGATTCACACTGAGGGCTGGTCAGGTTATACTTGCTGTAAGGAGAAAAATGGTAATTTAGCCTTGATGATTGAGAAAACCTGAAAATCTGCCAGCCTCATCTCTGCCTGGAGTGCCAGTAGCTATTAAACCCTTAACCAGGGACACAGGCAGGAATGCATGATTTGGGGTTTATGATTACTGGAGCAACATGAATGTCAAAGGTTGGGAGAGAACGATGGTCTCACCTCCATGTTCTACTCCCTGGGGTAAAGAAATAATGATTGTAAACAGAAGCAGCAGAGATGCATTTTTTATAGAGCTGCAGAAGCCTTTCCACGTTTAGTCAGGCACTCAACAGCCTGTGGGGTTGATGTAAAAGAGCACCAGGGATTTTTAAATACATCTGTCAAGATTCATATGAGCAGAGCTGATCCCTCTCAGAGGAAAGGTGATGGATTTCATGAGCTCTTAGATCCTTTCCTAAATTACCTCCTGTGTAAAGAAACCAGCTTGGAAATGGATTGAGAGCTCTCCTGAAGGAGTTAACCATTCAAACAGGTAATCTCTGAATTTTGAAAGAATTTGGCCACCAGAGCTCCTTCCCTACAACAGTTCCGAGGAGCTGCTGCCAACGTTAACATCGGGAGGCAGCTACTGACAGGTTTCATTTTGCCCAGTCTGATGCTGCTATTGACACTCATGCAGACAAGCCAGCACAAACAGGAATAAAAGGCCACCTTCCATGGCAACACTTCTCCAGGAACTAAGGAATTTACTGACAGCCCTGAAATCCTTGGCAGGTGGTGGGATTTGCTTCCCAAATGTCCCGGGGCACGGAAAAGCTGATGGGACTCACCTAACAGTGGTTCCTACCATGCTGCTGGGCAGCTCCAGAGATGAGCAACAGCCTCTGCAACATCCAACAGGAATTACTGGGTAATGTGGCCTTTCAGGCAGAGGCCAAGTGATGTGGAAGGTTGGGGATAAATTCCAGTTGCAGAGTACAGAAATTTTTGCAGAACCCACAGCTACTTGAATTTTTCTTCAGGCTCGACAGCAAATGGCAAATTTCTTACACAAGAGTTACTGGATGGGGCTTGGAGCAACCTGCAATAGTGGAAGATGTCTCTGCCCATGGCAGGGGTTTGGAATTAGATCATCCTTAAGATCCCTTCCAATCTAAACCATCCATAACTCTAATTTCTGCCTCTGCATCTTCTACCCCAGTTCACCACCTAAGCAGGCAACTTTGTGCCAGTGCAGAAGGTAAAAGTGATTCAGAGGGAGGAAGCTGAGCTCATTTTGCCAAGTCCAGGGGAAGGGTGAGCTGTGTACAAGAATGTTCCCTCCCAGACTGGGATCTTCACACCCTGTGCTCAGGCCAGTTCCCAGTTTTCCTGCCTTGGAGAAAAGGGGATGTGGGTGTAAACTGGGAGCTGAACTCCCAGCTCCAGCTCCTCTGCTTCTCAGAAAACTCAGCATCTCTATATTTGGGGTTTGAATCTAAAATTTAGGCCTTTAGTCCATCACTAGTTTGAAGACTGCAGAAAAGCCTTAAAATCTCAGCAAATTTAACCTGGTCTCAGATTCACAGCACTTTAGGAAAGCTTTTGCAGCATTCCCCAGAAGTTGTGCTTTGTCTTTAAAGCAGAGCCGACAATAACGTGAATCCTGGAGAGCAGAAAGTCGTGCAAGAACAACAATGTAAAGGTTTGAGGATGTAAAGGTTTGAGGATGATTTTGGAAATACCAAAAGACCTGCAGAGGCAGCTGAGAGCCTGCTATTGATGACAGATTAGCCAACCCCAAGGGGTACAATTTGCATCTGATTCACAGGGACTGGAAGAGAATTAGGAAATTGGGATTATAATGGGATTAATCACATGACTCCAGGGATCCCATTCATCCTGCTGCTGAAGGGTCCTAGAGCTGCTCTGCACTGCCTGAGCTGCATTTGGGAAGTTATTTGAGGTTTTCTGGGACAGGACTGGAAGGAGGGAAGAGATAAAAGTTTACTGGTTTTCCACTCAAAGCCAGCCTTTATCAAAGTTATGTGACCACGAGCTGAGATTAAGGACGGTAGTAAACCTCAAATCCCAGCCTAGAGCTGAAAACCTTTGAGATTTAATGCTACTAATTCCTCCAGTCCTCACATTTACTATAAGTGACTGTTAAAAAAAAAAAATAAAACAAATCAATCATTCTGGAGGAACTGTTGTGAATCCTGAAACAAAGGGAAAGGATGAGATCATTGCTGTTTCTTCAGCCTTGGTGAGGTCTCCAAGTGAACATATGAAGCAGATGAGACTTGCCTCAGCAAGGCCTGCCAATGTCAGAGCAATAAATAAATGTTCAGAGAATGAGGCTGCACCTTCAGCTGATGTGAGCTGCTGTCAGAGCTGGGAAACCTGCAGAGTCCCAGGATTTCTGGGAAAATGAAGATCTGGTGCTGAGTTCCCCTGAAGGGAGACTCCAGAGCAAAGCCACTCTGGAAAGGGTCAGGCTGCCAGGCAGGCACTTAATTAAAAGAAAAACACTTCCAAAGAATTCTTTCCCATTGTGATCCTCTCTGTTGAACTTGGCACTGCCATGGAGTTCTTGGGCTGTCCTACACCAGGGACACCAAGGCCTGGGAAGCACTGAAGCAGCTTGTCCCAAACTGTTCAGCATCAATATTTGATGTGGGGACTCCTGGTTTTCTTCCTGCCTTTCTCTTCCTGGGCTTAGGCCATTGAGGAAGATTTTCACATGGAGCCAGAAGAGCTGGGACTTTCTGTGCCTCTCTTAATGGTGAAAATTAGGAATGAACCCTAACTGTTATGATGTGCAAAAATGAGCTGCTCTAACCAATTCCTGACTGTGTTTACAGTTTTCCAAGAATTGGTTCCCAACCTGGAGTCACAGCCCAGGCCTTGGCACAGCAAGGCTCAGGCATTCCTGGTGGAAGGTTCTCTTTGCTCCAATTCCCACTCCCTCTGCCTTAGACCCCTCATTTTTAGGTCACTTTTAGGTCTTTGTTGTCATAAAGACAATACATAAAAGAATGCTCATCTGTAACAACACTGTCCAAATAACCCCTTCTGTGAGGACAATTTTTATCTGACCTTTGTTCCAAATCTGACAGCAAAATTCTGATTTTATAAAACTCTCTTGGAATACACTTTTTTTCTTTCCCTAGTTTTAAACTTAATTCACCTTCTGGTCAAAGTCTAAACAAACAATCAGAAGTCAGGCTGAATTTACGCCCTTTGGGGGGAAAAAAATCACCACAAAACACCGCAATATCTACAGAGATGCCTATTGACCCAGCAGTTATCAGAACTGTGGTGGGTTTTTTTTTTAATTTTTATTCTTTTTGGCACTAACCCAGCTTTCTAAACAGCCAGTGACCCACTTTCACCTAGCTGGCCTCTGAAGTTGAGAGAAGATTCCTACCCTCTGGACGCTGGAGGCTCTGTTTGAAGTCCCTGCTGTCAGGAGATGGTCAGTTTACGTCTCCTGTCCTAGGACAGGAAAAGGATGCACTCTCAGCTCCATGTGTTGCAGGGAGATAAGCACAAAGATTTCTGTCCTATGCCCTTATCAGCTTTTCCTGCTACTCTCCAGAACAGACACCACCAAGGCTGGCAGTAAAAATTAAACTTAAGCAAGAGGAGGACAAAAAAAAAAAAAAAAAAAAAAAAAAGAGTATTTCTCATAATTGTAATGCAAAAGATTGAAGTTTTGGGGAAAAAACTCTGCTAGGATTTTTAGGAGTACTGAAAACTACCTAAAATCTTCTGTATTCTCAATGTCGACTGACCTACTCTGACACACCCAGGATGACTTAGGGTTTAAAAGATACCTCACAACTTAAATAATCTTTACTACATGAGAATTCTTCCCCTTGCAAATAAAACCAATTAGCTGGCAAAAGGACATTCCCTGCATATGGAAATGATCATGGAATTACAGAATGGTTTGGGTTGAAAGAGACCTTAAAGATCAGCCTGTTCCACCCCTTCCCATGTGCAGGGACACCTTCCACTAGACCAGGTTGCTCCAAGCCCCATTCTATAAATTTAATATTTTTATTTCATGGTTTCCTTTGCTCCAAAGCCCATTCTATAAATTAATAGTTTTATTTCATGGTTTCTTTTGCTTTTCCTTCTCTCTCTACTGCTCCCTCCTTCTCCTTATGTTCCTTCAGTTCTGCCACCTCATTTTCTCAGTGTGCAGAAGACAGGCTAGAGAGAGCCTTCAAGGATTTTGGGTTATCTCCCATCTTTCCATCTCCTGCCCACATAGGATTTAATTATGGGTGCTTCAGCCTCCACCCTCTATAAAACTGGAGCTACTTCTTGTTGAAACATTGTCAGCCATAAGTGAGATGGACTCAACATCATTTTAGGAGGCACCTTCAAGTAAGACTTGAACACAGAGGTGATAAATAAATGTTCCAGATGGAAACTGAGTGTCCAGCTCTCCACAAAGCCTCACCTGGATCTACTAATGTAGAGAAAAAACAAAAATCATCTAGCAAATACCCACACAAAATTGCCAAATGGCAATTGAGAGAATTTAGAAACCTCAAGAATTGCTCCTTTGCTCCTCCCCAGCCCTCAATATCATTATTTAAATCATGGCTGCACTGTCAATCTATAAATTGAAACAATTTTAGAAAACACCCCTCATGTAATTGCAGCAGCTGTTAAATCCATGTCACAGATGTCATAGGGTGCCAAAAAGTGGGGGGAGAACTTAATGGATGTGACAGAGCAGAGAAAGTTCTTGAGAACTTCAAGATTCCCAAATTCTGGACTTATTTTTGCTACCAGTTCTTTGTAGGACAAGGTGTTTGGGGAGACATTTAAAAGAACAGTCCAGTTTCATTTTTAAAAGCACACAAGATCCTAAATTCTACTAACTTTCCAGGTGATTGAAAGAGATTACTCTGTATATCTATACAAAAGAACATGTGAAGACCCAAAAGGAACAATGGTCAATGAAGAAATAATCAATTTATTGGCATTTTAGGCAAACTAGAACTTTCCTCTTAGAAGTTCCTGTTTCTCCTCCTCCTTAAAAGAAGCTTCTAAAGTTTTGCTTTTAAAATAATTGTGTTGATGATACATTTTTAGCCTTAAACATGACTTAGTGTCCCCATTAAATGAAAAACACTGTTCTGTATACATGGAACACCAAAATTTATGCTACTCTTACTGCTGTTGAGTAAAGAATTCAAAAGGTGAATCATGAGGGCTCAGCATTTCTCCACCTTCATTCTGCCATTTCTCTTTAAGTTCTACCACAATAAAGAAAAATTTCCTCACTCAAACCTCCTGAAATAATACAAAAATAAGGAAATTACGATGAAATGCTCTTTGGGCAATTCAGGAATTATAGTGATGGCATAAAAAATGTCAAATGTTCCTTCAAACTGGAATGAAAGAAGTATTTTAAGACTCCAATCACATGAAAGCAGCATTGAGTCCAGGATTGAGGATAAACCAGCATGTGTGTGCGTGTGTTTGTGTGTCTGGGTGTGTTTATCCCTGGATATCAGACAGGACAGGAAAGGAAGAGTTGAAACACTTGTCCAGAAAATGCTCAAAAAGAAAACACAGCCAGGACAAATTTAGCAGCTTTACTTAGCTGGGATATCAAAGGCAGAGCTGACTGGAAAAGCAACCAGCTCTCAAGAATGGCAAAATAAACTCAGCAGAGTCTCGGGAGGAAAACCCGGATCAGAGGCTGGATTTTGTTAACTGCTGCTGTTTTGGGTAAGTCAGGTCCTTTCTGACACTGCTGAGATAATCTTGTCAAAGAACAACAAAAATGAAAAGCTAAAAAAAAAAAAAAAGGACAAAAAGACAGTCAAGACAGACACCAGCCATTTCAGGGGGAATCTGTTTGGTAAAGTGGCTTTGAGGTGTTGTCTGAAGAAACAAAACTTGGAATGAACTTCCTAAACATTTTTTTTTTAATTTTCTTTTGGTCTCCTTTGGAAAAGTGAATTTCAATAGGCTGATTGGCAAGTTATTTGTTGATCAAAGGAAAAGTCTGAAACACATCTGAAACAGATTTTCTGAATAAAAAAAAAGCATTTCATGCTCAATTCAGAAGAAAGCTTCTCCAGCAGAAACTAGGCTATTTGCATTTTTTTTTAAAGGAAGCCTCCATCAACTAAAATGAGCCAAAAGTGACATGTTTTAATAAATTCTGTCTTGAAGACATGCTAGACCTATTACCTGGATATTATACTGAAATCATGGCATAGAAATGTGATTTTCTATCCAAAATTCATTAATTTGCTTGTATTATGCAGAAGAGGATTTACCTCAGACTGGGAAAACCATCTGGACCTTACAGTGACCAGAATCAAAATTTGATGTTCAGCAATAGTCTGGGGTTAGATGGGAGGAGGGCGGCATCTGCCCACCTCTGGCAAAAAAAAAAAAAAAAAACCAACAAAAAAAAACAGAGGAGGAAAAAGTGAAAAAAAAAAAAAAGAAAATTCTCAATTTTTAAGCTGCTGCAACTTTGCAACTTCACCTGGGGAAGTGTTCCTGGAAGATTTAGTACAAGGAGCAAAGGAAGTGTGTCAACATGATCTGTACCATCCAATGGATAAAACTGGCTTTGGAATTCACCTTCCCAGTGCCAAACTGAGATTCAGAAATTGAAGTGATGTCAAGCAATTTCCCTTGGCTCCCAGTCATGCCAGAGACAGACACTCTGACGCCGAGGGAGGATGATGGGGAGATAGCAGGTCCCTCTCATTTTCACAAGAACTCCAGGGAACTGCTCCCATATCTGCTGCAGAATTAATCAAGATAAGTTAATGTGTGATAACATGTATCTGAAGGGGAGAAAGCCTGGACAGCTCCTGCCTCTCCAGGAGTGAATTCAATGGCTCTTCAAGAAACACAAAGCTGTCCTTTTCTGCCCTCATCCACCCCAAAAGCAGAGCTCAGGCTGGAGAGTTGGAAAAAAGGACAAGGTATGGCATAGGAATGTGACACATTAGAGAAGTTTGAATCTCATAATACTGACAAATAATTGATGCTTTTACACCCTGGCACAAGAAACTTTCACCTGACCCACAGATACTCCTCCTGCTGCTACTCTTAAAATACTCCACACTAATAACAAGTAAATGGTTTGTGCATCCACAAAAATGGGTATTTCGAGGTATTTCAGTGAAGTCTAAACTGTGTATGATTGCTACATTGCCACTGTGACATGTTTCATATTAAATGAAAACATCAGAAATGATTGGGACACTTAAATTGTGGAGAAGGTGGGAAATTGGAAAAAGGTTTGGGTTGGGACACTTAAATTGTGGAGAAGGTGGGAAATTGGAAAAAGGTTTGGGTTGCAACCATGGAAACCAGAGTAGGAAGAGACCACTGAGCAAACACACAGGGATGCTTTTCTCTCTGTAACCCAAGTGCATCAAGCAAAGTGCTTTGCTTGATCACAGAATCAATCCCAGAATTCCAGAATGGACTGGGTTGGAAGGGACCTTGAAAACCATTCAGTTCCCCTCTGCCATAGGCAGGGACACTTCCACTATTCCCAGGTTGCTCCAAGCTCCATCCAACCTGGCCTGGAACATTTTCAGAGATGGGCAGCCACAGCTTCTCTGGGCAACTTGTGTCAGGCCCTCCCCACCCTCACAGGGAAGAATTCCTTCTCAATCTCCCATCTATCCTTGTTCTCTGCTAGTAGAAGCCATTTCCTCTGTCCCATCCCTCCATGTCATTGTCCAAAGTCTCTCTCCATCGTTCCTGTAGCCTCCCTTCAGGGACTGGAAAGGGCAATCAGGTAACCCTGAAGCCTTCTCTTCTCCTGACCAAGCCCAATTCCCTCAGCCTTTCCCACAGCAGATCTGCTCCATCCCTCTGAACATTCAGTGTCTCCTCTGGACTTGTTCCAGCAGCTCCAGGTCCTTCCTGTGCTGGGCCCCAGGGCTGGGGCAGCTCTGCAGGTGAGGTCTCACCTGAGTGGGGCAGAATCCCTCTGTACCTGTGCACCTTTATCCATCCCAAATGAGGAATTCTGCAGACTCCAGAAGCCTTCAGGCCACACCACCACATGGGATGCACCAGGAATCAAACACACACACACACAACTCCAGCCTGCTGGAAGTATAAGCAATCAAAATCTGTGCATGGAGCACTCTGAAGTGCTCACAGGGAATTCCCAGGGAGTGCCATCAATTGGATCTGATTAATAAAACATGCCAGCAAGGCACAAGCTGTGAATTTGTGCTCACAAGCACTTCCAGGCACACAGACAAGCACCAGGCTTGTATGTATTACACACAAGGACATCACTTATGCTCAGGTGGCCAAAGGCCTCTGAAAATATCACCTGGTATTTTTATAGGAAGCTCTGTCTGGAAAGCTCTCATGCTCCATTTTCCCACCTGCATTGTTCACAAGGTGACATCCATCAGCAGCATCCCAGATGGATGGCATGAATTAATAGAGCAACTCCAGAGGTTGAGTTCCCAGCCAGGTATTTATATCCCTTCCCTTGTGAGCCAGCTGACTCTACTGATCTAAGAAACTGTAACCCCTCCCAAAAAAGGCAGAAGTGTCAATACATGAAAAAAAAATTTAATCCAATAGTGGAAAAAAATTCCAAATTTGTCTGCTTTGTTTGCAGACATGTCAGATATGCAATAGCCTTCTGAATGGAAGGTGATATGACCAGAATATTTCCCTGAGGTATAATTTGCTTCTCTATTAAAAACAGTAACTTCCCACTGTGCAGCCATGAATATCACCTGAAATAATGCTTATTCCTTTCATCCAGGAATATGTGGAAGGATGAGAAAAGCATTCCCATGTATGACAAATGAACAGCAAAGCAGCAGGGCTGACATCAGAAACTGTCTCTTCTTTGGTACTTCAGTTATCTCACTAGAAACTGGCAGTGAAAACACAAAATTTTTCAGCTCCAGATGTGTGAATTTGGGCTCAAATTCAACTATTTGAAGCAATATGAAAACAGAAAGAGCTGAGGTCTCAGCCATCTCAACCTGCAAACCTAAAATCAGTAAATTTCTACATTGTCTTGTGGGGCAGCTGCACCCAAATTCCAGATTTTGATTTGTTCTGCAGTATTTAACAAACTGTCCTCTACAAGTACCTGATACCACCCCCAGACCAGAAAGGATGAAGATAAAACTGCAGTAAACAACACAGAAAGAATATTCCCAAATCCCCAGTAAAAATATTCCAAATCCCCTCTTCTAAACAGCATTTGAATTGCATTTAGTAAATAAAGACCAAGGGCACACCCTAAATGAAAAAAAAAAAAAAAAACCAACAAAAAACTCAATAGCTGTTCATGATGTGAGTGCCATTTCCAGAGAAACGAACAGCACATAATTATGTCATTAACAATTATGATTGTCTAAATAATTTCATTGTAGGGTTGGAGAGAGTCGAGTTACACAATCAAGCTCAGATTCAGCATTTCTAGGGACTTTTTGTTTGGTGGCTTTTTTTTTTTTTTAACACAAATTGGTATTTTGAATGAGGTTCAGTATAATATGTGGAGAAGTGACATTACAGACAGGAGAAAAAATGATGAAATAAACTATAAAGTCCTGACTGTACAAGAAGGGCATTGTAGAAAGGCCTCTAGTAGACATGGCCTGATCCACTCAACCAACTCCAGCATAAGCAGCCCAAAATCTCTCTGGGAGAATTTGCAATTCCAGCCTGAAGGAAGTACAAAGCACTGAAATCCTCACAATTCCTTGTATGATATCCTCATGTGTCTTACGAAAGGAAAATCTCCCAAAATTTTGATGGATTTTATTAATTGGTATCCAAGGCCCACCTTGATGAGGCCCTGAGCAACCTGGGATAGCAGAAGGTGTTCCCTGCCCATGGCAGAGGGGTGGAACTAGAGGAGCTTTAAGGTCCCTGTAATCCAAACCATTCCAGGACTCCTGAATGGTATTTATTCAAGTATTTTCAAGACAGCCCAAAGGCATAAACTTTTTAAAGAGACATGTCTTTCAAAAATTTGCCATAAAAACCCAAGATCAACATCCTCTCCCTCAAACAAATAATTTTCAAATACAGTGCTTATGACAACAGGCAGACTCTGTGAAACAATCCAGAATTTTGAGTTGAACCAAAACTCAAACATACACTTTACTAAAAATTAGTAATTTTCCAATTAGGAGGAAATTTACATTCAAGGCCAGGTTGGATAGGGCTTGGAGCAACCTGGGATAGTGGGAGGTGCCCCTGCCCATGGCAGGGGGTGGAACTGGATTAACTTAAGGTCCCTTCCATCCCAAACCTTCCTGTGATTCCATGATTTTATGTTAAAGCAATAATGGCTTTTTACATTTAACTATTTCATTGTTTGCTTTACAAATGGATTCTTTTCTTCAAATGCTCTTTTAGGAACTTTCTGAGGGAAATACTCTTGTTCATACTTTGTTCACTCTGAAACTCTTATGGTTTCAGAGTGAACAAATCCTAAGTTTTCCTTCAGACAGAGCCCCAGCTATTCCTCCAGGAGCTGACATTTCCTCTGCCCCAGCCAGGCAGTGCTGAAATCAATATTGCAGGGCTTGCAAAACAGAAAGTCCCTTCCCACTCAGACGGTTCAAACCTGTCTGCAGCCTGTTGGACTCCTTGGAGCCACTGGATGCTCCAATAGTTTTGGCAATGCAAGTTCCCATTTTCACTGGGGTCAGCCAGAACAAGATCAGACCACATTCCTGGTGGCCAGCAGGTGATCTGTGCTTGTGTAAGCTCAGGCACAAAGGCACAAGTTTATCTCTGTGTCCAAAGGCAGCCAGCTCGCTCTGCAGAACCACCTGCAGTGAAAAGAACAGCTCAGAAAAAGATTACAAAAACCAGCAGCCCACTGAGACAAGGTTTGTATGGCAGCAAGATCCTGGCAATGGAATTCATCCACCCTGGCTCCAGAGCCAAGAAAGCCACTTGCACCTCCAAGGAGCTCAATGGTTTGATCACACAGCACCAGGTGAAACAGGAGAGGAAGTTATTCCTTCTCATTTAATGAGAAAGGATTAAAAATGTATTAAAACTAAAAAGTGTCCCAAGAATGATTTTAGCAAGAATTAGGGGGAGCACCCCAATTTCTTGGAGTTGATCTGACCTTCAACCAGAGAAAAGCTGCCTGGAAGGTATCAACCCTAATAATGTTGTGACTAGAAAGTTAACCAATAACAGAATCCCAGAATGGTTTGGTTGGAAGGGACTCTAAAAATTATCCAGCTCCAGTCCTATACCATGGGCAGGGACATCTTCCACTATCCAAGGTTGTTCCAAGCCCTATCCAATCTTGGACACTTCCAGGGAGGGGGCAGTCACAGCTGTTCAGGTCAACCTGTGCCAGGGCCTCACCACCCTCTGAGTGACATTATTAGGTAACCTTGAATAAGATAATAATATTAGAATAAGGTGTAGCAAATCCTTTAAATGCTTTTGAATGTGCCTTTTTGCCTCTGTACTTGAACAGCTCGGGTCCCTCCCAGCTGGCTATAGGGCAGAGGAACAGTATAGAGCAAGGGTAAGCAGAAATTAAAATAAAGTGTTAAAAAAAAAAAAAAAGGAAAAGATACTTTGGTTCCAGTTGAAGCCAGAATGACCATCTTTGTAATCAATTAATTTGGGGAGGCTTTTCTTGGTTTAGAAACCACAGTCTCCTGTTACAAGCTCTGAATCAGTCCCTCATCTCTCTTCTCTCAAATGCTGCTCAGGATAGTTTTGGGCAGCCCCAGGGGATTCATCCAGCATTCCTCACTTTCCCTGGTGGAGGGGTCTAGCAAGTTTATTCCAGGGCTATTAAAGAGTTAATTAGGTAGTGCTTTGTGCAGCTTCACTGTTTCAGCAAGTCTCGGGTGACACCCAATTAACAAATCTCTGATGAACTGTTTCTTAGAGAGCTCAGCACAGTGCTCCACGAAAATCTCCTTTATCATTCCAGCCACGAAGCCCCAATGTCCTGATGCCCCTCTACCCCTCGGTGAGGGGATATCTGTGATTCTCCTGGCTGGCTCTAAGCTGTCAATCCTGCCCCCTCTCAATAAAAGTTTATTTACTAAACTTTGGAGCATTTCGTACAAAGCAAAAAACAGGCAGCTACATCAAAGCCTCCCTATTATCACTCCCTAGTGAACTGTGAAAATATAAATTCAAAGCTGACAAGCTAGTTAGACTTTTAACTAAAATCTGAGGGCAATTAACTTTAACCATGCCACTCTGCTACTGTACTCCTGGCACCAACTTTGAAAAGTGGCCCAAATTCCTCTGAGGAACAGAAAGACCATTTATCTCCTCTATTTATTCAGGGCAAACCTCCTCCTTCGTGTCAAGCTGGGAATGCAGCATTGCTGACTGTGACTGGCAGTGATAAAGGAGCTGGTATGATTTTCAAATGAGCAGCATGTCCTGCTTTCCCAAATATTGGAGAAGAGTGAATAATATGCCCTCCTAAATACGAGCCAGGTACCGATTTAGAGCTGCACACTGGGGAAAAGGTGCCTATAAATTCCTGGACACATAAAGCTTCTGCCTTAAAAAGGATTTCTGCTTGTATCTCCTACAGAAAGGTATTTTTATTTGCAGAACTTGAGAAAGGAAAGCAATCAGAAGTGACAGAAAGATCATTTATCTAAGGATAAGTTAGGAAGTGGCATTAATCTACAGAATAATTTCTGTACATGTGATCCCTTCCAAAGTTCCTTGAGGTCCTAGCCATATTATGGGACTGAATCCTTTTAGAAGCATCAAAAATGTGAACCCTGGCCATGGCAGGGGGTTGGAATGAGTTAATTTTGAAGGTCCCTTCTAAGGTTTCCTTCTAAACCATTCTGCTCTATGAAAAATATAAGACAGAAACTGTCAAAAACATATTGCCTTGCTAAGTATCTATATGGAAATGAAAATAATATAAAGCTTTTATATATTTGCAATATATATAAAAGAACTTTAGGTACAAGAGCTTTGTACCTAAAGCTCAAAACAAATATTTAATATTTAGTGGAAGCTTTACATGTCCTTTAAATCTTCATGTCCAATGGAGAGAGGTGACCCTCAAATGCAGAGCTCACACCTTAAGCAGGTTAAATGGCTCTTCACTGAAGCTTTTCTCTTCCCCTGCTTCTTAGATGTTACATCACTGTATTTGACCTCTCAGTTGGGATTAATCTCCCTCTCCTTTAGGCATTTAGCTTAACTCTGAAACAATTGGAGAATATTGCCTTGAATCAATCAGGATCAAGAAATCTCCACAGCAACAAGGTATCCTGAAGGACAAAACAAGAAGCCAAGTGGGTGCCTCCTGCGTGACACCCTGAAGGTGATTTTTTGTCAGGGCCCTTAAGTGGTGTCAAACCCCACAACTCCCCCTTGGGTGCAATCTCATCTTTTCTTTCAAGGACTTCAGACCCAGGAAAACAGGGTCTGACAGCCTGACAATCTAAGTTCCAGAAAAATCAGTTACTAATTAGGACAAAAGAGTTTTGCAGCTTTCAGTCCAAAACTTTCAACCATAAAAACTTCTTGGAAAATTAGTACCAAAAGTGCTTTACAGATGTCATGGCAAACTTCTAATCTCTTGTTGCCTGACATGAACTTGAGATAAGTTTTCCTACTTCCCAAGCTTCCTCTGAGAGTGTGAACAGTTCCCATCCCTTCAGCCACTCTGTAAAGGTGAAGGGCATTTTGTTCTGCTGATACAGGAAAGAAAGGAGTTTCAAGACTCAAAATCTGTGATTGGAAGAGGATCTGCCACAGCCCTGCAAGGCTTTAGGTCTGAGGAGGCACAGAATTTGGGAGCAGAAGGGCCCTACAAAACCCCACTGTGGGTTAAAGCAGAGGGGCAGCATCTCCTCTAACCTGGAAGATTCCCAGAAAGCAAGAGCAAGCCTGGCCTGGGCAGGGAGCCCTTTATTGTTATCAGTGTTTTTGTACAGCCAGTTGCCAGGAGTGACAAAGCTCTGTTTTCCAGGAGCAAGTGCTCAGATCAGAAGCCCCGGGCCGGCGGTGCTGCGGAGCGAGGGCTCAGCGCTGGGCGTCTCTTGGAGACGCCCATTTCCCTACGACAACGCCGGAAAAAGGAACGGGCCACGCTCCCTGCCTTTGGACCACATCCATCACAGTTGCTACACACAGCATTCCTTTGCCATTTGGTAACTGACAAACACCAGGCTTATTTAAAAGAAAAAAAGGGGAAAAAAACTTGACCCTGCTGTTGGGGAGAAAAACCCCCGAGCCTGCAGCGCTCCGGGTGGGAAAGCTTGGGCAGAGGGAACTGCTGGAATGAGAGGAGGGCAGAGAATCAGCAGCTCAAGGGATACACAAAGTCCTGGCTGTCAAAACAAGGGCTGCTGCTCCACTTGACCACTTACACAAAGGTGGGATACTCCTGCACTTCTTGCCTGAGCTCAACTTCCCAAGATCCATGAATCTCCGGGGTTACACACCCCCACCCTCAGCTGTGCCCTCAGGGGATGCTCTGGAGCACAGCACCCCTCTCCCACCCAGATTTTATGTAAACAGCCCTGCTTCTGCAGGGATTTCAGGAAAGCTGGAGACAGTCACGCTCCAGGACTTTTGAAAGTTTAATTAAGCTGCAATGTCTTAAAACCACAATATGGGCGCCGTGGCTGTAAAGTTCAAAAGGTAAGTAGGGAAGCACAGAACACTTCCAACAGCTCTGCCAGAAATAACCATTGGGAGAAAGCTGGGTGATACACTTTGCACTTCAAAATTCTCAATTATCATCTCACTATTTCAATGCACTTCATGAAGAACCACACACAACACAAATTAGGCTGATACCATGTGAATAATCCCCAGGAGAAACCTGAGTGATACACTTTGCAGTTCAAAATTCTCAATTACCATCTCAGTATTTCAATGCACTTCATGAAGAACAACACACAACACAAATTAGGCTGATACCATGTGAATAATCCCTGGGTTTAATGGTTGGGAAACTGGGATGCAAACTTGACCCAAGGCTGCACAGCAGGTGGTGAAAGGGAACCAAAGCCTGGCTGTGCCTCACCTGAGCCAGATTCCTGGGATCCACTACAGACAAATCCCATCCTCCAAATCCAGAGGGGCTGGCAGAGAGGAGTTCAAAAGCAGTGATTAATAGGAGGTTTAGCAAGGCAGAAGTTAAAACAGGGACATTGTGCCTTCTCAGTGTGCAAGTTCCAACAAAAAACTTCCTCTTCCAGCCGCTTGCTGACGTGTAGGATTACCCAATTTTTCTCTCATCACCTCAAAGCTTGGGCCAGCATTCTCACTGCTCTTAAGATGAAACGTAAATGAATGCTTAAGCTCCCAGCATCAGCACAGACACAGATATTAAAAGGCTGAATTTAGGTCACTTTGGCCAAGGCTGAATTGCTCCCCACAGAATATTCACTCTTTAAGTCAGGAGGAGAAATATTTTTAGGGGAAAGCAATTTGAGAGTTGGATAACTCAACAGTCATGTGTTTTGTTATATCACTGCTCCAGAGTGGAGCTGAGCAGCACCTGGATGTTTATATAATTTATATAATTTATATATTAGGGTGGTCTTCATGGAACAACTGCAGTTTTGAACTGGTGCTACACAGCACTGAGTCCTTAGAAAAGGGAGATATTTAGAAAACTTAATAATCCACTGGGCTAAATGTGGTGTTTACAAACTGATTAAGGAGCTGATACTGGGATGAGCTGAGCCAGGCAAGTCAATAAAGACCTGAAGCTCTAAAATAATTTGGGAATTGTTGGAGGAACAGCTTTTGCTTGGATGAGACAGCAGGGACATGGAGAGTCAGCCGCCCCCAAAATGCACCAAGACAGAATTTGGGATGTTGTCTTTGACATATTTCATATCAAATTCCTTAGTGGTTTAATCCATTAGTAGTTGGAGAGAAATTCCACATCCACTGATACCCAGAGGACTTCACAAATATTTCATGGAACCTGAGAACTTTTCCAGGCACTTGGAGTGTTTGGTGCTTTTTCAATATTTTTAAGAGTTTAAGCAGTAGATGAGATTCGGAGAGAACCAACAAAAACCTTCTGCTTATGTACCTGAACTGTTCATCTTTTTCTCCACTAAATATAAACCCCATATCCATATTATGAGACATCAAAGAATAAATACATAAATTAAAGGGTTTCCTAAAATAATAAAATTGCTTGATTTTTTTCCTCATGTAAGATTTTTTTTACTCCCTTATGAGATATAGTGGTTTAATGAATAATAAAAAAGCACCTTCAAGCTTGCACTTGACCACAGCAAGATGTTTGTAGCAATTCCTCTTTTTGTAACTGCAAATATTCATTGCAAAATACACAAGCTGACAATCTGAAATTAAAATATATTTTTTAGAAATTTTAAGAAAAAGAAATTGTGTTTTCTGTGAACTAGAAAACATTTCCTAATTAGCATTAGCCTTTGACTACCTTGTACTACAGAAACTTTCTTCTGCTCCCAAGCTCAGATATTTCTTTGTAAAAAAATATTGAGAATAAATAATTTTCTTTCAAGTATTGAAACACTGAGTGACATTTAAATTCTTCAATATTCTGGAAAACAGGATTTTAGGGCATGCAATATTTTTGATCTTCCCTTCATTTGTTAAAAAAGCCTGTACCACACAGGTGACACAGGATCAGTGTTACCCTGAGCTGGGCTGGATTTTGCTGTCAAAAACACTTCCCAGAACATGGGAAAAGTCAGCTTCTGGTGAAACAGAGCAGGTTTAAAATAAATCACAGTAAATAAAAAATGAAAAATTGATGGCTTTGGACAGGCACACTTCTCAGCCTCTGTCCACTCTACCATCTGTGGTGAAATCATCTTTGATCCTGACTTTTTGTGAGAGCTGAAAGTTTATCCAACGCATGCTGGTTTTTAACTCCAGCAGAGGTAGTTGCAAGGTGGCCACCAAACCACCCTGGGAATTCTGGATCCTGTGGGACTCCAGAACTTTCCACCAGGATCATCGAAGCAGAACCTTCTGGAGGTCCATCCCAGGCTACAACCAAGAATTTCTGAGGAATTAATGATCACAGACAGCAGCAGCTCGTGCTCCAAAGCCAGAGCAAGCTCCAGCCTCTCCTCCCCACACCCACTGGGTTTGTAGTGCTGTGACTCTGCAAATCCAAACACCTGAGGGCACAACCAACTGGTCCCCAAGGAGAGAAGGGACAAACTACACACCACAGATGGATCACATCCCTTAATGCAGTGCAGGGAAGACTTCAGACCATGCTGCATGCATGGAAATTTTGGGATCTTTTCAGCAGAGTATCCAAACTCTGTCCAACTCAGCAAAACTCTTGAGTTTC
Source organism: Molothrus ater (assembly GCF_012460135.2). Taxonomy (NCBI): domain Eukaryota; kingdom Metazoa; phylum Chordata; class Aves; order Passeriformes; family Icteridae; genus Molothrus; species Molothrus ater. The sequence continues at coordinate 111,057,730 of NC_050480.2, read as the reverse complement.
CTGTGGCTGATTTCAATTATCATGGAATGGGTTGGGTGGGAAAGGACCTTAAATCATCCAGTTCCACCCCCCGCCATGGGCAGGGACACCTTCCACTGTCCCAGGTCGCTCCAACCTGGCCTTGGACAATTCCAGGGAACCAGGAGCAGCCACAGCTTCTCTGGGAAACCTGTGCCAGGGCCTCCCCACCCTCACAGCCAAGAATTCCTTCCCAATATCCCATCTACCCCTGCCCTCTGGCAGTGGGAAGCCACTCCCTGTGTCCTGTCCCTCCATCCCCTGTCCCCAGTCCCTCTCCAGCTCTCCTGGAGCCCCTTTAGGCCATGGAAGGGGTTCTGAGGTCTCCCTGGATCCTTCTCTTCTCCAGGTGAACACCCCCAGCTCTCCCAGCCTGGCTCCAGAGCAGAGGGGCTCCAGCCCTGGGAGCATCCTTGTGATTTTAACATTCTAACAGGTCCACAAGTCCCTGCTCTCCCCTCTCAACAAATCAAAACAGGACAATATTCATCCTTAACCCCAAATCTGAGACCTTTCTCACAGCATATTCCATGAGGGAGAACAGCAAGTCCTCATCACCAGGATCCTGACATGGGACACATCTTTCAAAGCTGATGCTGAAGCCACATGAGCACAAAAGGCATCAACTGTCCCCCTGCATGATTTGTCTTCCCCATCATCCTCTTCATCTTTCCTTAGCTGAGGGATATGCACAGTTATTAACAGATGGTCAAATTTATGACATTAATCAGCACTTTTGTCACATTTGTCCCTCTCTCTATGGAAACACCATTATTGTTCAAAGGAAACACGCTGGGATTGATGGTGGTTTGCAGAGGGAGGCTGCAGATGTAGTGAAAAACAGACACTGGATTTCTTAACCTTGTCTTAATCTTGGGAAAACTCAAATAATGGCCAAGTTTGCAAACATGCCAAGGAGCTGGAGAGAGCTCAGAGAGACAAAGAACCAGTTTGGACACTGGTGGGGAACTTTACCACCAAGTCACTCTCCTGCACCAGATATTTCTCCTAACTGGAGAGTTAAAAAAGCAAATTTTCACAGCTGAAGAAAGAACAATCCAGCAGAGAAGCTGAAATACTGGATTGGAAGTGGAAAAGCTTGTTTCTTTCGATTTTAAGCACTTTCTCAGGCTGAATAATTTCCTTTGCTCCAGCTTCTGCTTTGTTTAACCCATCTGAACCAACCAGCAGTTTCATAACCAGTTTGATGAGGCCAAAATCAGAAGACACCCTTGGAGGAAGGTTAGACACCCTTTAATGACACTGAGTCAGCAAAAATCAGATCGCTGTGAACACCCAGTCCTTGCAGGCTGCTTGAATAGATGGAGGTAATAAAATGTATCCTAATCCCTGATTTCTGAGAGGGACCAAGCTGCTGTTTCCCTCTCATTCCCACAGCAGCATTATCCCCACAAGTTGTCAGCCCAAATTCCACTCCTCCAGACACAGGAATAAGTAAATTCCTGCCCCAAGGAAAGCAGGGCAGGGAGAGAGACCAACTCATCATCAAGAACTTGCCCACCTGGCTTAAAAATCAACAGGAAGCCACCTGCTTACTTCACACTTCCATATACAAATCCTGTTATGATAGGATCAAAAAAAGGTACTTTTCCTTGTTTTGAACTGCTGCACTGCAACTTTTTTTCAATTTTTTTTTTTTATTTTTAAGGAAAGCTCTTTGATCAGACAAATATTTTTAAAAGGAAAAACAAAACAAAGCTGGTCTATAAAGCTCAGGCCCGTGGCAAGGGCTGCTTGAAAGGAAGGGATTACACAGGACAAAAAAAGAGGTGAGGTTTATTCCCTAGAAGCCAAACCCATATTCTTAGGTACTGGTGTGTTACTTTCTCACATAATATGCAGTTAAAAAAAGAAAAAAAAAAAAAAAAAAAAGAGACAATTGCAAGAAAAAAGCACAATTAGGATTTGTTTTGAGCACCCAGTTAAGCAGCTATGCCAAACATTGTTTTGTGGTCCCTTACACGATTCCACTGCTTTAACCCTATTTACCCCATGGATAAAAGTGTTTCTAAATCACATTTTTATGCCATTTAATTTAGAGCTGGATTTCCTTCCTTCCCTTTTAATTTTTTTTCCTCTCTTTTTCTCTAAATCTCAGCAAAAAATCTCACTGGAGAACCACCTTTGCAGCACTAGGTGTTATAAAATATACAGATGATTAAGTCCAGCACAGAAATGCCAAAAGCCAATAGGAAATCAGCTCAGTTAAAGCCTTTTACCAACAAAGACCTACCTCTTACACCACAGATTTTCCCCAATTATTTCATCAGATCCATTTATGGATATATTTTTTTGTCTACGCAGTGCCTGAGGACTGGATATGACCAACTGAGCAACCTCAAGTTATTTAAATGACAAAAGCAACTGAGCCATCCTGATTTCAGACCCACTCAATCTCAACACAAAGCCGTGTCAATGATTTCCTCTTTTTGAGAGGGGAAAAAAATTCCTGAGGTTTTTTTTTAATTCCAAAAAAAAAAGAACCAAAAAACCAGAAGTACTCCAATTGTGACCAAGTTCTGATTGGCCTTTTCCTCTCACAAACTTCCACAGCCTAAAAGCTTCCACGATGCAAAAACAAGCAAAGGCAGCAAAAATCCACCTCCAAAAACACACAGCACAGCTTTCACACCAAGCGTAGTTAAAAAATGACTAAGTTTTCTTGATATATGAATTTGTGGGTAAACCATTTATCAATGACCTGTTTACCTGTGCAGCAGAGTCCCTCAAGCAGAGGGCCATGTCATTCCCCTTTGACTGATTAATTAGCCAATCAAGGGATATTTTTCACTGTGAGGCAGGATGGGTTATTCCAGCTAATGCCTGGTCTCTAATGGTAACACATTAAAGCCAACTTGGCTCTTTAAGCCTCTGGAAGTGACCAAAAGGGAAGGAGAGAAGATAAATCAAAAAGAGCTCCCCCCAGATTTTTTTCTGTTCCTTAACAACACCCCCAAGGAACAAAAGTGGAGGCAAGAATTCTCCAATGAAGAGAGGAAGAAAAAGCACCTTTACTTCCAGATTGGGAGATATCTCCACCTCTCCCTCTCTCCTGATATCTGGACAGCAATAATTTATCCTCCAGTTGATTAACAAGGTGCTTATAGAATAGGCAACAAAACATCAATACCTTGCTCTTCCTCCTTTTTTTTATCAAAAGCACAACTAGGACAGAATGCTGGGTAAAAGAAATTATTCCTGGTATTCCTGAAAGACTCTCGTCTGTATGGAGAAATATTAAATATATGGCTCAAATTAACACCTTGAGCCTAATTAATTTTCTGATTTGCTATGTAGGATGTTGCAAGTCACCAACTCAAAGCAACAGGTCTTTAGATCAGCTTTCCACTGGTCTGTGCTGCCAGATTTGCTCTACCTGTACCCCCTGTGCAGTGGGTTGGAACTGGATGAGCTCTATGGTCCAATCCAACCCAAACCATTCTGTGGTTCTGTGATTTAACCCTTCAGCTGTACTGTCCTGTTGTCCTCCTTGTCACTTTGTGTCACCAGCGTGCCCTGGCTGCTCCTCAGGCAGAGGCAAATGCCTTGCACTCCTCAGTGCTGGCAGAATCTGGTTTGGGGTTGTTTTTTTCTCTTCTTTTTGACCCTTTCGGCTGTTAAGAGTCCATGGTGGGGTGCAGAGCAGAGCTGGAGAGGCTAAAGAGGTTCCTGCAGTACTACAGAAGCTGTAAAAATCCCTTGATAAAAATCACAGAATGGTTTGGGTGGGAAGAGACCTTAAACCATTCCACCCTTTTCCATGGGCAGAGACACCTTCCACTATCCCAAGCTGCTCCAAGCCCCATCCAGCCTGGCCTTGGGCACTGACAGGGATCCAGGGGCAGCCACAACTTCTCCGGGCACCCTGTGCCAGGGCCTCCCCACCCTCACAGGGAACAATTTTTCCTCATATCTCATCTGAACCTCCCCTGCCCCTCATCTCAAGACCATTCCCCCTTGTCCTACCACTTGGGACTGAAATTCTGAAGCAAGTAAAATGTGCTGGTTGAAGCAGCAGAGGTTTCAAAGATATGAAGACTCTGAAATATTTCATGACTGAACAGGGAAGGCCAAGAGATCCACGTGCACAAGGACAAGGATTCCTGCATGAGCTCATCTCCTTTAGCCATACAGAATCCAAGCACAACACACCCACAGGAATCCAACTTCAGTACTGGAGCCACTCGCAGAATGGCTTTTGGGAGCTGTTTTACTTAACATGATCCATCTCTGCCCATCCCAACGGGTCTAAAAGTGTTAAATTCACCTTTTTTCTTGGCGTCACTCACTGAGGAGCTGGGATTTCCCTCAGGAGACTCCTCCAGTGCCCCGCTGACATCACTGTGAGGAAGCCTGCTCAAGAGTAAGTCTGAGTCTTCCTTTTTCTAATTGAAGTTCTCACCCCTCAGTCCCATTCCTGGCTTTTGCCTACTCTGATTACCGTCCCTTCCCTTCCTCTGCTCCTCCCTCCCCATGACCCCCAGGTATTTATAGGCAGAGAGGTCATCTTTTTTCTGCCTCTTTTCTGAGATGAACGTATCCAGTTCCTCCACTCTCTCCTTCTAGGACATGCCCTCTAACCCTGTCTCCCATTTTACTAAATCCTTTTGGACTCTCTCCAGGTTTTTGATGTATTTTTTTTTTCTGTTCTGCTTCTCAGTCCCAAATACCTCATGCTAACTGTGGTCTCCAAAGCAGAACAGTGAAAAATCTGTGTTAATTTGTAACTCATTTTCCTCTTCTGCAGGTTTTTTCTCCTTCCCTGGCATTGCCAAAGAAGGGTGCAGCAAATTAATTTATGTGCTAACCCTGCAACAAATTTGGTCACAGGTAAAAAAAAAAAAAAACAACTAAGATTTAACTTGCAACTTGCCTAAAAGTCACAATTGTGAAACCCCACAAACACCAATATCATGATTGGTATTTTGCAGAGAGAAAGTTGAGGTGCAGGGAATGGTATCAATTCACCCATAACTTTAGGGAGCCCATGGCAAAGCCAGACTTTAATGAATTTTCAGCTATGTCCCTTAAGATTAGCCAACATGCTTTTCTGATAAGTGCTGGGAAATATAAATCAGTTGAGGAAGTTCTGCAAAATGTGTCAGAAGACAATTTCCTGATTAAAAAAAAAAAAAAAAAAAGTGAAAAAGCACCAGGGGTGACAGTTCCATTTCTAATGCCTAACAAGGAAGAAATCACTGCAAGCCTGAGACTTTCGGGCTACTTGGATTGGGTGGCTGAAGGGAACTTACGCAGGTTTCCATCCAAGTTACACAAACTTGGAGGAAGCAGATTACTCATGGAATGGCCTGAGCCATGCATGTGAGATGGATGCAAAACACTCAGGTTTTTATGCATCTCCAACAGGATTTGAGCAAATCAGAGCTGCTCCCCCCCAGCCCCCAGAGTGAAATCAGTGCCAGAACCATGTTGTTCAGCAACCAAGTTGGGACCGTCTGCAACTCATTCCCAAATCCTCAGCTTCACTCAGGAGCATTTTCTCCAGTGATAAGGCTCCATCAGGAAACACAGCTGGATGGAGGAAGGAAATTCTGAGAAGCAAAAAAAATAGTGGGGGTTCCAGGAAGTTCAACCAGATAGGAACTAATGGAATTTGTTTTTCTGTCTCCCCAGCTCCCAGTGTTCCTAAGCAAGTGAGAAAATCACGGGGAAAAGTGGTGGCAAAAAACAAGTCTGGCAGATCTTAGCCTGCAAAACAGGTCCTCACTGCAGGTCTCCAGAGAGCATCATAATTACAATTCAATATTTTCGATCACTTGCTCTCCCTGGGAAAAACTGCAGACGTTTTCAATTTAGGTCCACTCTGAAGCCCAGCCATTGTTTTCTTCCCCACCTCATTTTTTTGACTTGTATTTTTTTTTTTTTTTGTTTTAAACAAAGGTCCCTGTGTAGTTTATTAAGGAGGTTTGAGTTGGACACATGATTTATCAAAAATAATTTTTAAAAAAAGGACTGTTATGTTGAACATTCAGGAGAATTAAAGGTTGCAATTGCCTCTGATTAGTAACACATATCCCAGGACCATCAAAACAACAGCATTGTAGTTTTATTACTTCTAGAGAAATTCCTTTTGACCTCGGGGGCAAACAGCATTTCCTTCCACATCCTTTGCCATTCCCCTCTTTTGCAATTTTTACAGTCCTCTGGCCAACTCCCTCTTCCTTTGATAAGGTAGATAATCCAAGTTTCAGCATTCCCCACTTACTGCTGCAGAGCTGGTGTGGAACCAGAGAAAGGATCCATTACCAGACCAATCCTTGGCCACTGAGACAGATAAAAAGGGAGTCTGAGATCAGCCCCACAGTTCAGAGAGCTCAGATTGCAGAGTCAGGATCACAGAATGATTGCTAATGACCACACTGGAAAAGAGTGGGCAGCACTGACTGGAACAGTGACACATCTGATTTGTTGAGACCCTGCTCATCACTGCAGCAGTTCAGGGGTGACAGGTTTTTGACAAGACTTTCTTCAGAAGAGCCAGGATTATCCTGCTGGTCCAGAGACTATCACTGAGCCTTGAGTTCCCCCACTAATTCCCCTTGGAGCATAAGCACAGATGGAATTCCCTGTGTTTTGCTTTTTTCTTCTCTTTTCCTAACCTTTAAAGGCAGTTTGGTGTGACACCAGCCAACCAGCCAGATCTAGTGCAACAGTGGGGAGGTTTAGATTGGATTTAGGAAAAATTTCTTCATGGAAAAGGTTTGTCTAGCACTGGAACAGACTGCTCAGGGAAGTGGAGGAGTCACCATCCCTGGAAGTGTTCAAGAAATGTGGCTATAGTACATGGCTAAGTGGTTAACAGGCTTGGAATTGAGGATTGTAAAAGTCTTTTCCAGCCCTAACAATTCCATGATTCCATGATCTCTTCTGCCCCTTAGGTGACCTCTTTTATCCACCCCCTGAAATTTTGTCATGGGCTTAAACTGGAGGCTTTAGGGAAGGCTGATAATCAAAAGTTTGGACAAACTCCTGAAGAAATTGCCATAGCTGACCCTGCTGTGAGCAGGTGACTCTTCTGGAGACCTCCAGGTCTCCTCCAGTCTCAGCAATTCTGTGATTCTGTGAAAAGCAGTTCCTACACCTTCCCATGGAGTTACACCCAAGTTTTTCTGATCCCAGACTGAAACAAACAGAAATAAGGGGAAAAGAATCAAGCTGAAAATCTCTGTCAAAAGATCAGGACTGGAATGGTAGCTCTGTGGGGGTCATTCAGTGCACATCAAGTGTGCTGAACGCTTCTCAAACTGCATCTCTGAGGACAGAGGAGGGAGATGGTACCTCAGAAAGAGCCTCAGAGACAGGACTTGAAAGTATAAAATCATGGAATGGGTTGGGTTGGGTTGGGTTGGAAGGGACCTTTCCAACTTTGGGTTGGAAGGGTGCTTTCCAACTTGGCATTATCATAGGATCACAGAATGGTTCAGGTTGGAAGGGACCTTAAAGCTCATCTCATTCCACCACTTGCCATGGGCAGGGACACCTTCCACTATCCCAGGCTGCTCCAAGCCCCATCCAGCCTGGCCTTGGACACTTCCAAGGATGCAGGGGCAGCCACAGCTTCTCTGAGCAACCTGTGCCAGGGCCTCCCCACCCTCTGAGGGAGAATTTCTCCCCAATATCCCATCCAACTCTGTCTTCTGTAAGTTTGAAGCCATTCCCTGCAGGTCCTTGTAAATGGTCTCTCTCCATCTTTCTTTCCTTTCAGGTACTGGAGGGCCACAATTAGGTCACCTCAAAGCTTCTCTTCTCCAGGCTGAACAATCCCAGTTCTCTCAGCCTTTCCCACAGCAGAGCTGCTCCATCCCTCTGATCATCCTGGTGCCTCCTCTGGACTTGCTCCAGCAGCTCCAGGGGTTTCTGGGCTGGGTCATGTCCTGCTCTCATCCAACAGTACCCCCAAGCTCTTCTCCCAGGGCTGCTCCATCCTTTCATCCCCATACTGGATTGATCCTAGGGGTTGCCCTGATCCAGATGCAGCACCAGCACTTGGTCTTTTTAAATCCATGAGATTCCTGTGGCCACTGCTCCAGCTTTTCCAGGATCCACAGGATTACTTCCATGTATCATCTCCATTGCACCCACAGCTGGGAACCTGCAATCAGATTCATGGATAGGAGCAGCTCTGGCTCCTCTGGAAGCATGGAAATCCTTATCCTGTCACCAGGGAAAGCAGCCCAGGGTTGTAGGAGCTGAAATTTGAAGGGAACTGGGGCCTACTACAACCTGCAGGAAAACCCAGGGCTCTGCTGGGCACCAGGGCCCTTCCTTCCTCATCTCCATGTAGGAACAACTCAGTTCCAGGAGAATGGCAGCACCTTCCTGCTCCTGCAGGGAGCTCTGTGCCACAGCAGAGCTCAGGGATTTCAAACCAGAAGGCAAACCCAGAGAATTCCTGCAAAGCCTCACAGGGCACTTCTCTTTGTGCCACCTTAAGGAGCAGGCTCCAGGACATGATGGAAAGGGATCATAAGAGTTCATGGGTGCAGTGCAATGAAACTGCTCAGAGCTGGAGGGCCTGAGCAATGCACTTCTGTTCTGTGCTAACTCCACAGATCTCTGATCCATGAAGAGAAGGAGAAGGGGGAGCTGGGGGAAGCAATTGTGCTGCCTCTGGCTTCCTCCCCCTGTGGCTGCTCAGCAGCAGCCAGAAGACAACAATGCAGCTCCAAATTCTGTGCCCTCCTGCCTGGATTTGCATGAGGAAATTTGGGTGCTTAGGAGGGAACAGTCTGTGACTTTTCTGCCAGAATGTTGAACCATTTCAGGAAATCTGCACAGCAGCCATCAGCCAACCACTGCATCTGTCAAGGGATTGGCAAAAACATGCACAAACTTAAACACCCTTCATAAAATCCGTGTGATTTGCAGTGTTTATCCACAAAAGAGCAAATGATCTGCAGGAAAAAGTCCCAGAAGAAGCAACTTTCCAACTCTGAATTTCAAAAGATGTAGAACATAGAGAGAAAACAATACCAACTACTTGAGACAACTCATGAGTGGGCAAAATCTGCTCCCTCAACCCCAGCAGTGCTGAGCAGATTTAAATCTCAGTTTGTCCCTTTAAATCCCAGTTTGTCCCTTTAAATCCCAGTTTTGCCTCCCATTGATCTGAAGCAAGGGAACCAAGAGAAGATCCAGGGTGTATTTATGTGATCAGAACCAACAGGGCTCCCTGGTACAAGTTTACCCACAGGATGTGAGAGCTCCAACAGCTCTCACAGACAAGTTCCCAAATCCTTATTTCAGCTCCCAGTGACCTGCAGTGAAGCTCCACAACAACTTCCAAGAGCACAAGGAGCAAGGTGTCGCACACTACAAGGTGTGTCTTCTGTATTCCAGAAATTTCCACTCCAAGCCCCATCTTCCCCTTAAAACCAGAGATTTCCAAGAACTTGGAACCAACTGGGCAATTCCTGCAGTATATTCATTTATGCTTTTCCAGGTGGTATTTTTTCCAAAGAATTTTTCTGGAATTATGTTGGTCATGTCACAGTTATTTTATCCACTGATAGAGCTGGTCTGTGCTCTGCAAGTGAAAATGCTAATTAACACATAAATAAAATAAAAACTGGTCCAAACCTGGATCTCATTACCTAAAGTCAGGGGAAAGGTCTTCTCATCAAATATTTATCACTGTTCAGGCCACCTCTGAATCTTTTGCAGCTCCTCAGCCTTTCCCAATTTTTGTGAAAAAAAGGGCACTTTGTGGAGATTGCACAGTTGCTACTGAATGCCCAATTTTATTTTGGATATTCATGGATCTTTCACAGAATCATTTAGGTGGGAAAACACCTCTGAGAGCATCAAGTCCAACCTCTGACCTTTCAGGTCAAGCAAAATTCTTCTTTGTGATGTACATTTCCTACCAAAAAATTAAAATACTGGAGTTCTCCATCTCCATAGAAGTTACATCATGATAATCCATAAAAACAGAGATTAAATTTACTCTCATTTCCTCAGAATTCAAGCACAGCACTTCAAGTAGAAAAAACAAATTGGCAGAAGACATTTGGACATTTTGTTATAAGGGATAATAAAGAAGGAAATAAGAGAAAGGAGAAGATTCTTGTTTACCTGGGTCTTGGCACTCTTCTGCCTTCTCCCAAAAATGCAGGACAGGTCCTGTTCAGTGCGTGATGAGAGATCCTTACCTGGAAGGGGGAAAGAGAGGGAAAAACCCCAAAACCTTCACATCTGAGGATGCATTTTGGTAACAGTGTGACCAACACAGACAGAGAGGAACTGCTCTTGGACATAAACAAAAACCAGGAAGTCCAGGTTGGATGGACCTTGGAGTAACTGGGATAGTGGAAGGCGCCCCTGCCATGGCAGGGGGGTGGAATTAGATGAATTGTAAGGTCCCTTCAAACCCAAACCATGCTGTGGTTCTATGCTAAGGCCACTAAATGAAGGTACACAAGAGGAAATGTGTACATGCATTGGGATCTTAGGATTCTCATGAGGATTCCCCATTTCTGACAGAATTAGGGAGTTACAGCTCCTCCACACAATGAAAAAAAAAATCCATTTTTACCCAGTGGGGACTTTTCTCTGATTTCTGATGTTGCTCCTGAAAAGCAAAACCTCCACCTCTGCCACCCACTGGGTCATTCCAACTCAAAAGTATTTCAAGGGTGAAGCAAAGATTTCCAGGAGGGCCATTATTGCCATCTGATTGTTGTGTGGTGAGCTGGATATCAGACATGGAGCAAGGAGAGGGTGATGTGATTGAGAGATACAGGCAAAGGTTTAGCCAATTCCACAGTGCAGGAGTTGTTGAGCTGTCCACTGACTCCGTCAAAAAATTCTTTGGGAAAAGGTCAGCAAAAGTTAAAGAAACAAAATTAACCCAGACAGGTCAACTTGTTAAGACTATGCTGGGGTCTGAATCACTTGAAAATCAGTGACCTCAAAATGAATCTTGTAATGGCCAAAAAGACCCAAAACAAAACAAAAAAATCCCAAGTCTGACTTCTTCTTTTTCCTGGGATCCTTAACTGTCCCTGGAGGGTAAAGAGACACACCAGCCTAGAGGGGCAAGTGTTCCCCAGCTTCCTGCTACCTCACTGCACCGCCTCAAAATGGCCTTGTCCAAGCAAGCTGGAAGAGACTGGGGTTGTTCTCAGCTTTCTCTTGGCCAAGGCTTGAAATGTGACACCTAAAATCCTCCTGCTCCCATTTTCAGGCTACGCTTCCTTTCTGTGCCTCCCCCTGAACGTATCCCCCGTTTTTCCTTTAACAGAAAACCAGCTCAGCTGACAGCCCCAGTCTCCTGCAGCATCACAGGGGAGGAGCTACTAGAAAAGCAGCTGATTTAATCTGAGCTTGGGGTGTATTTCCCAGATCCTGGGGTGGCTGTTCCTCCAGCAGAGAGGCTCCAAACCAGCCCCGGGAGCGGAAGCCGCGTTTGGTGCCGTCGCTGTTCCCTTCTCCCCCTTTTGTGTGAGCTTGTCTTGTTTAGTCTGAAAGGAAGCAGGACTGGACTTAACAACAAGGGCCATGACAACACGAGTCTTACTCAAATAACTTTTCCTCTTTCCCTGAAAAAGGACAATTTCCCTGGGTCAGGCCACAGAAGGTACAAGCAAATGAGGGGCTGCCTTGTGGAAATGTGACCAAACAAATCAGGGATATTGTGAATATGAAAGCCTTGAGCTGTATTTTACATGCTCAAAAGGCACTTCTTTTTTTCCTCTATATTTAGTAAAAGGTTAAATCCAAATCAAAATAAATCCTCTTTGCTCAAACAGGCCACGGCCTCTGTACTTGCAAGCCCTGAACCAATTTAATTGTTTAATGTCATAAAGTGGCAGGCTCATGTTAACAGCTTGGACTTCAAGGTTGAATTATTTCACCAAAAATCCCAAACCCTGATATGAAAATCTGGCCTCCATTCAGGTATCAATTAGCTCTGTTTTAGCAGAGGCATTTGCTGTCAGAAAACATTACACAGAGCTTTCAGTTTAATAAATCAGCCATTAGTGGAAACTGATCCTATCCATGCCCTGAAACGGGCACACACCGTGTGAAAGGGGAACAGAGCAAAAGGGAAAGGACTCAACAACTGTCAAGGGCCAGAACCTGGCCTGACTGAAATAATCTCATCACTCTAAGAAAGAAAGAAATTACTAAACTCTACAACTTCTTGACAGTTTTTCTGGCTGCCCTAATTTATCCCATGAAGTACCTGGTCGATGTAAGAGGGCTTTCCTCTTCCTTCATGCAGGTTTAATCTGATCCCTGATCTCATCCACATGATCTCTGAGCAGGGGATTGCAGGGGTTAGTGCCACACAGATGCCCAAGTCACTCCCATCTCACCTTTGCCTTCTGCTCCCATCCCTGCTCACTTGGAATATCTGCTGCTCCTTTATTCAGCTCCTTCACTAGGGAATTGCTTTATTCCCAACATCAGCAGCCTAAGGCCACCCAAAATTGCCCAAAATAAAGAGGAACAGCAACATTAGAGCTTTAAGCAAGTAGCTGCAGGGGGTGTTTCTAAACCCAGGTTTTACTTGCCAAATTTAGACTCCACAAGGCAACAGATCACCTTGAGCAGGGTTTGCTCTAATCTTGGCCAGGGCTTATGAAACAACAAAACTCCTCTCACCTTTGGCAAACTTCATATAATGGACACGTTTCTTGGAAGATTTGGATTTTTCTTCGAGGCTGAATGTCTTTTTCTGCTTTTTCACTGAGGACTCTAAAAAAAAACAAACCCCAAGCAAACAGGGTCCAGTTCTGTTAGAGGCACTTAAGCACCAAATTCAAACATCACTGTAATTAACTTTCTCACAGAATAATGAGGTTGGAAGAGACCTCTAAGATCATCAAGTCCAACCTATGCCCTCTCTCAAAATACAGTTAACAACATATCATAAAGTATTACTGAAGAAAGCACTCTAAGTTTTGTCTGAAATAGGTCAATGCTTGATTTTTTTTTTGCCCCATCCCCTTTCTTTCCCATTTCCAATCCAATGTAATTTGAAAAGGCAGATATAGGTACTCCAGGTCAAAGGCAAATCCATCTCTGTGGTATGAAAATAATAATAATAATAATGCTGTTTTTCATAGAGTATCTCCAGCACCAGAGTCTGAGAAAGATGCAAGAAATAGTAGGAAATAAAATACTGATAGAGCAGAAAGAAAAAGGGGGGAACCACCCCCCCAACAGGATTTTCATTTCTAACCCTACACAAAATACCTTTATTTGGACATAAGCTGATACGTCTGTGTAAGGAAACTGAATGGTGACAAAGCTTTTCTGTCCCTAAGGCCAGCTAGGACAAATTGCCACATCCCTATTATCTCATTTTCCAGGCTTCCAGAAGAGGGACTGCATCTAAAGGGTCCTCTGGGAATGGTTTCTGGGGCTGGCTCAGTCCCAGAGTCACTCAGCAGTACTTTGGGAGACTGTGAGCAGGTTAAGGCCACGTGAAGGATTAAGCTCCCTCTTTAACAGCACAGAGATCACGTTCCTCTGCTGTGGCAGGTTATTTTGGGGGTACAAATGTTCTCTTTGCAACCACAGAACCTGTTAATTTACAAAACATTGCCAGAAAGAGAGAGCTAACCTGTTGTACAGTTAATTACTGCCTTACTAGTCCTGAAAAGAGGCACCACAGGAGTCTCTGCTCTGTGACTCCACAGAGGGTTACTATGGTGAGGTGTTTTTTTCCTGCCTGTGGGATGGGTAGGGAAATCAACCCATACCCTGAGGGCCAAGTTGAGTCACCTTTTTCACATGATCCCACCCTGGAAAGCTCTGCTGCCCAAGCTTTTCTGACACTGGAACTCCAGCACTTCCCTGTTTGAAAGGCAGTGCCACCTGATGAATCCCTGAGCTAAAACTGAAATCCCCAGCCTGCAGTGGGAGAGCTGAGGGCCAGCAGGCTGAATCCCACTCTCCCACACTAATGGGAAGAGAAAGGACCAGCAAATCCAGTTTTTAACAAAAAAATCCTCAATAAAAAGGGTCTGCGGGAAAAGCAAGCATCACAGCTAAAATATCCTGACAGCCAGGCAGCACTTTGAGCCTGGTTTCCAATCTCCTGGTAGCAAAAGGAGCATTACACAGCAAAAGGTTTCCACAGAGCCTTCCTCCTCCACGTTATTCCTACAGGGAAAGGGGCAGCAGCACCGCCTTGTGCCTGCAGGGAGGAATTTCACTACTGAACGTGCTGGCACTTGCAGTGGGCAGGGAAATACATCCCTGTGTCTTCCAGGGACTGGAAAATCCTCTGACAAACTGAGCAAGTGCTGCAGGAGTATTAATGTGCTTTTTAAAGCAATTTAGTCGGGGCAATAAGGCCACCAAATGGCATTTTTGCAGCAAATGTGATCGAGGTGGATGTGCCAAAGCACTGCAGGGTGTTGTTCCCATTTTTTATCCATGGGAAAGGGACAGTCACCATCACTGAGGATCCCAGCAAAAGAACCAGGAATTATAGAATGGTTTGGGTGGGAAAAGACCATGGAGTCCCAACTCCCTTCCCCTATCCCAGGTTGCTCCAAGCCCTGTCCTTTGACACTTCCAGGGATCCACAGCTTCTCTGGGCAACCTGTGGCAGGGCCTCACCACCAGCAGATGAATTTCTTCCTAATATTTAATCTAATCTAAACCTGCCCTCACTCAGTGCCTAGCTAGGGGAAAAAAAAAGAAAAAAAAAGGAAAAGACAGCTAAAGCTACAGACACTGAGGGTATCTGAATGTTGGCATCAACCCCCACAGGGCCTTTCCTTTCCAACCTCTAATTGCAATCCAGCTCTGGCAACTGCACCGGTTCTTTAAGAACAATGAAGTTTTTCAGCTGACTTTTAATGCAGTTTGAAACTGGAGGGTGGCCAATAATGTTACATTTGCTCCTGCAGCACAGCTGCAGGCAGAGTCTTTTCCTGGATGAGTTTTGCCAGCTTCAACAATTGCCAAAAAAACAAGTTTCAGAGTGATGCCTTTCTGTAAATCACCAAATGTGACTCTGACCTGGAATTTCGACGGTGCACCCAAATTTGTTCTCAGTGATTGAAAAACTGTCCCAGCTCCCAAAAGGACCAAAAGAACTGAGTGAAAGAGGGAGAAATTAGAGTTCTCAAGGGTCACTTTGCATGAGGTGACCCAGGGAAGAGAGCAGAGCTTAGGGCCAAGCCTTGCTCCCTGAGTCTGCCTCTGCTGACTCACTGTGGCCCTGAGCAAGTCATTTTGGCTCTCTGCTCATCTGCAGGTTTCCCACCAGTTACACCTCCCTGATCTTAGGGCTCAAGTTGCAACTTGGGCAGGATTTAGTTCTCCAGGGAGACAGGAACTTGTGGAATTTCCCCATGAAAAGCTCTCCTACCTCTCCAGGAGCTGAGTGACACCACTGAGTCCTGGGTGGCCTCATGATTTCACAAGGACAGCTTGCACAGCAAGTTAAAGAAGATGTTTTGAGGCATCAGGCTCAAAATTTTAATCCTATTACTCCAGGATTAGAAAACTTCCTTGCTAACTGGTTTTCCTCCTCTTCTTTCTACATTTTCTCTCCTAGAAAAGTCAGTGCTCAAAGGTTAAGAATGAATGAATGAAGAGTTGCTAAATTCACTAATCTGGCAATTCTGCCCTAGCAGCACAAGGACAAGCTGTGTCCAAACAGGAGCCCTTGGTTAAACAATACTCCAGAGAGGTGTTCAGACACAAAACCAGAGTTTAAACTGCATTTAACTAAAGGAGAGATGATAAATCACTTGATAAACCAATTCTTTCTCTAAGCTCACACCCACCACAACTTCCTAACTTCATTTTCACAAAGCAAGGTCAGTTTGTAAGAAGCTTTTCAAAAATAGAAGACTTTAAAAATAGCCCTTTCGGGAAAGTTTCCCCCCTTGTGTGCTCAACACAAGGGCTACAAAAATCACTTAATGCTGCACTCAAAGCAGAGATGTAGAACTCTGAGGCAAAGCTACAGAGCAGCTCTCCAAGGACAGGAAAAGGAGGTATTTAAGAAGCCACTGGAGCATGGAAGCAAAGTGTGACAGTTCATCAACAAAAGGAAGGCAAAGCATTGCAGGCTGAGAGATTGTTGTGAGCCCTCAGGTTCTGGGTGCTTTATAAAGAAGGAAATGTTCCTCTAGGAACAGGCCAGGGAAAGCATCCCCAAATATTGTGATCCTGGATGAAATAAACAGGTTAAACATTTTATGTTTTCTTTCCCCAAGAAAAAACCTTTCTTTGAGTACTGAGAGAAAAACTGATCCACTGAGATCCACAAATCCATGCTCATGGATGGCAACATATCCTTTGGCTCCCAGTGATTTTGGGGAATGAGTTCTCAATCTTATCCAAAATATTATTTGCATCACAAACTGGGCCTCAGGAACTTTTTAAAGACACAGAATAGAAACTCTGCTGAGCTTCCAGCATCTGATTGAGCCAAGCATGAACCTACCTGTTTCACCCTGTCCATGGCAGTTATTCAGCTCAGCCAGAAGCTGGTTGAAGTCATCCTGATGAGCAATCCAGTTGTCCTGTAAATATCACCCACATGAATACAAGGCAGAAGTCTTCAGAATTAACACAAGTTTTACAAAACAGATATTAAGATTCTTAGAACTAAATTAATTGGATATATCCAATCCTTGCTGGTGGGAGGGACCCCACAGGTGGTAACAGCAACCATAGCTCCTACAGCCACCCCAAAGTGAAATGAAATTAAAAGGGTTGTCTTGGAAATCCTAAACAATTCTGTTTGGTACATGCTACCACCAGCTGTGACTACAGGTTTCTCTAATACTCCACTCAAATAATTGTGCTTTTGCTGAAATGGGATCCTTTCCCTGCCCTGGGTCTAGTGCTCACCTCGTGATTGATGGTAGCTCCCAATCCCAGCACGTCGTTTTTCACCTTAACCCTGATGTGTTCTGGATTTCCTTGCTCCTGTGCCCCGAGACCCTAAGGAGGATTTGAGAGTAAAAATGTAAGGATTTCACAGCAGCAATCAGAGCTTTTGGACTGTGAGACAGTTCACAAGGAAATACAGCAAAAAAATAACTACTTCCTGTTAATATGCCTGCTTGTAGCTGAATTCATTCACAGGCATTACCATACAACACATAAAGTTTTTTTAAATTTACAACTTAAGCCTCCAGCAAAGCATTATAAACACTAAAATAGCAACAACATTAAGTAGTTGGGTGATTAATCAGGAAGCCACCTGACATTCCTAAGCCAGCCCAAATTGTTTACAGTTTTCAAACAAGACTCTACATAAGAAGAATGTGCCTCACCCCAAAAATGTCTCTGTCACTGGGAAGGGAAATGGGAATGAGGCAGACCCACACAGAACACACAATCCAAACCAAATTTACATGGAAGGAGGGCAGGGAGGGGCAGGGGAGAAGCAGACTGGAGCCAACTCCCTCCACCTCAGAAGTGGATGAAAATATTGGAGCAAACAACTTTGGGGTTGTTTAATATGAAGCAATATTCAGGTCCAGGGTTATCTTTCTCAACTCTATGGTCAAGGCTAAAAAATTAAAAGGCAAAGCTGTGGGTTTAAAACTTTGTTCCTGGTATTTACCTGCAATTTGCCTCATCTGTCACAAATCATCACCAAATGTGTTAGAATTAATAAACATTTATATGGTGTTGCAGTGGAGAGAAGCCCAGCAGACACATCCTAGAATATGGAAGATTTGAAGAGATGAGGCCTATTTGGAAAATGCTGTTGCTGTTACAAACAAAGAAGAGTTTATTTGGTCAATGGGGTGGAAAATTTGCCTTGAAACTTCTGCTGACCAAAAAGTATGGAAGCAAGCAGGACGCTTGGTCACACATCCTTCCCCGACCCAATTCCCCATTTACAGGATTGGTGCTAAGCAGCCTAATTTCACTGCTCATATGGGCTTTTGCCCCTTAATTGGACCAAGAGAAAGTTCCATTTGTCCAAGTTTGGAATAGAATGGAGACATAAATCCTTCTTGTACAACTGTTGGCCAGGAAGATCCAGTATCTCAAGTGGGAAATGTTGTGAGACAACTGAAGCAACAGTTTAAATCCAAAAATAGGTTTTAAGGCATTTACAGAATTGAGAATGATCCTAAATTTTTTGCCTTTTAAGGAAAGCCTGGAAGAGGAAATCTAGAAAAATAATTAAAGGTAGTGGGGGTTTTGTGGGGATTCTTATCACTAAACACCCTGATGTGCAGCCGCAAATCTCAGCTTGGCTGAGGCACCTCTGTGGAATAAAACCTGCAGTTTTCAGGTGTCTGTGCTGACCTGGAGGTTTTTATTAGTGTAAGGAAACAGTCCCCTCACCCACAGGTCCTGGCTGGAGCTGGGAAGGGACACAGCTCACAGCATTTTGGGGGTTCAAGGAACAGATCAGAAAAAAAATCTTAAAACCAGGTGAAAGACTAAAGCAGGTCCTGGAGTTGCTTTAAAGAGTATCAAAAGCAGGGAGAGAACTGAAGGTTTAAAGGCAGCTTAAAACCTTTAACCTGATTAAATATTCCAACTCCAGCTCTCACTTGGGAATTCAGATTGTCAAAGAAAGGAGAGAAACTGGAAAGCAGGAGAGGCACAAACAAGACTTTGTAACAAAGTGTAAAAATTTATCACTGCTCAAATTCCTTGTGCACCTAAGAGAATAAATCAAAACTGTCCCCTGGCAGTTTTAGACCCTTCATCTACACTGTTCTCCTTTAGATCCTACCTTTCCTTTGGACCAGCCCATCTTTTCCAGCATCTTCTGGCCAAATTTGGAATCATCGTTGCTCCAAGCGCTGTTCCGTGGATCCACAGACCACTTCTGCTTTCTGCGGGCTGCAGCAGGAAAGGAAAATTCAAACAGGCTTTACTGGCATTCCCAGAGAGTTCTTGGTATTGAATCGGTCCAAATAAATCTCTTTATTGCAGAAAAAAATACCCCAGAACTTATGCCAGATTCGATACATTTTGGGGGTTAATTTTACTAAATGAAAAAACACAATAACAACAATTAAAGCTCAGTGAAAATATTAATTATTAATGGAAAGATGCCAAAGTGGGATTGCTGTGGAAGTTGCTGTCCCACAGGATGGGATGCAGTTCAGGGAGGCTTTAAAGATTACCATTTAGGTGTGAATTCCATATTGATTCCAATTTTGTTTTACATCTGGCTTCAACATGGAGTCTACAGAGGAGGAAATTATGAAGCTGCTTTCTCAGTTCTGGACAAAACCAATTCTCCAGGATTCCTTTTAACCAGAACACAGAAATTTTAATATCTGGCTTCCTAACAAAAGCCAAGCGAAAAATCCAAGGTAAGTGATCAGAGAAAGGGAATGACAGAACTGAAAACTGTGGGATTTCAGCTTTTGGATTTCTCAAAAATGACTTATGGGGAAACTGAAAAGCTGCCAGAAATTATTGCAGGAATTAAGAGATCCAAAGAAGAATCAAGGCTCCCTTGATGTATGTGGATTCCTAAAGAAATGACAGATTCCCAGACCCACATGTTGCCTTTCCCACCAGGAACAGCTTCCTTGAAATCAAGGAAGAGCAACCAGCCCAGTTAACCAGTCACTCCAAATGTGCACCTAAGCCCAGGCAGGAAGAGAACCTAAATAAACAAGACAAACAAAGAATGGGAGACAGGAAGATTACAAACTTCATTAAACACCATGGGAAATGCTGGATCAAAAATGACCGGTTAACCCAAGGCCACACAAGGCAGGGAGAAGCCAAATCCAACGAGGTGTTTTCAATGCAATCAGGAAGTCATCGTTCCCTAAAAGACAAGATTTGGGATTTGGGCCAGAGGGATTGAATATTACAGGGATGTTTGACTCATTTTTTTGCCCAGTTTTGTTTCATTTTTAAGGAACTAAGACTGTCAGAATTCAAGGTGGGGGATTTTTTTATCCCACTTCCGAAACTTTGAAGCTCCAAACGGTCCCTAAACAGTTTTTAACTGGGTTAAAGGCTCGAGGGCTGAGAGGGGAATCCAACTTTTGCCTGGTTCATTCTCTACAGAAACAACTTATTAACCTCAGGGGCTATGGCTGCCCCTGGAACCCTGGAAGTGTCCAAGTCCAGGCTGGATGGGTTTGGAGCAGCCTGGGATAGTGGGAGGTGTCCCTGTCCATGGCAGGGGGTGGAATGGGATGAGCTTTAAAGTCCATTCCACCCCAAACCATCCTGGGATTCTGTGATTATTCCCACCAGGAAACCTTGAGAGCAGCAACTCCTCCAAGCCCTGCCTGTGGTGCTAAGAAAAGATGGGGAACCAGCAGTGTGGTCTGTGATTTTAAACTTCCAAATAAACTGGGATTCCCTGCTGCCCCATGGAGAACCACAGGGCTCAGTCTGGAGAAAAGGAGGCTCAGGGGGGACCTTGTGGCTCTGCACAAATCCCTGACAGGAGGGGACAGCCAGGGGGGTCAGGCTCTGCTCCCAGGGAACAGGGACAGGAGGAGAAGAAATGGCCCCAAGTTGTGCCAGGGGAGGTTTAGATTGAACATGAGGGAAAAAATTCTTCATGGAAAAGGTGATTAGACATTGGAACAGCTGCCCAGGGCAGTGGT
Organism: Molothrus ater; assembly: GCF_012460135.2. NCBI lineage: Eukaryota > Metazoa > Chordata > Aves > Passeriformes > Icteridae > Molothrus > Molothrus ater. The sequence goes on along the minus strand of NC_050480.2, from coordinate 111,037,133 downwards.
GGAGTCCCCATCCCTGGAGGGACTTCAGAGTCTTGTGGATGTGGCACTTGGGGATGTGGCTCAGTGGCGGCCTTGGCAGTGCTGGGGGATGTTTGGACTTGGTGGTCTTGGAGGTCTTTTCCAACCTTAGTGATTCTGGCTCAAGGGTTCCAGCAGTTCTTACATTCCCCAGCTGAGCAGCTGCCCTTCTTTTCAATCACAGCTTCAGAAGTGAATTTCTATGTTTTTTCCTGAATATCTCTCCCTATGGAGAAGCCCCTGTGATGTTTTGCTCCCAGGAGGTTGTTGGTAACAAAGCACAAGGGCATCAAACACAAATATTTCTTGAAATTAAGAGACATTTACTTTCCCAGCCAGCATTTTCAATCTAAGTATTGCAACCTTCTTAGCTACACTGTGGGATTAATCCTCATGTTTCTGCCAGGTTAACGTACTCTGATTTTTAAATAGGATGAAAACAACCCCAAACAAACTTGCTTTCATCTTTAGAGAAGTATTTAAGAAAGCCAGGCACAACTCCATGCCATTTACAGAAAACATAAAATCATCTCTCGTTTCCAAACAAACAACAAAATCCACTAATTAGTCAATAATTTATCAGAAATTTAAATTTGTTCACTGATCTCTTTAGAGTGGGAGAAGAAACCAGGCACAAGATTCAGCTCCTAATTTAACACCAATTTTCTGGGCTGCTTCAAAAATGATGCCACAGACAGTGATGGAACTCTGGGAGAGCAGCACCATCCAGTGGAGAAAACCCTCATTTCTTTAGTGAATCACAGAATCACTGAGGTTGGAAAATACCTCCAAGATCACCGGGTCCAAGCATCCCCCAGCACTGTCAAGGCCACCACTGAGCCATGTCCCCAGGTGCCACATCCACATGGAATTTAAATCCCTCCAGAGATGGGGAATCCTCACTGCCTTGGGCAGCTGAGCCAGGGCTGGACAACTCAACTCCTTCACTCAGATATTCTATGATCTGGACAAGATCCATTACTAATCCCTTTTCCAAGATGAATTCTATGCCTGGAGCATGTTTTTAATCATAATTTCTGAAAGCTCCCATCCAAACCCCTGCTGGGTGCCCAGAGATGATCTGGGGGAGCACAAAAAGGACAAGGCTTAGGAGGCAGGCTGGAGAGCTGGGGGTGCTCATCTGGAGAAGAGAAGGATCCAGGGTGACCTGAGAGTGCCTAAAGGGGCTCCAGGAGAGCTGGAGAGGGACTTGGGACAAGGCATGGAGGGACAGGACACAGGGAATGGCTTCCCACTGCCAAAGGGCAGGGAGAGATGGGATATGGGGAAGGAATTCTTGGTTGTGAGGGTGGGGAGGCCCTGGCACAGGGTGCCCAGAGAAGCTGTGGCTGCCCCTGGATCCCTGGAAGTGTCCAAGGCCAGGCTGGACTGGGGCTTGGAGCAGCCTGGGATAGTGGGAGGTGTCCCTGCCCATGGCAGGGGGTGGAACTGGATGAGCTTTAATGTCCCTTCCACTCCAAATAAGTCCATTACTGATATGTCCAATTAAAATAATTGACAAATTCTGAAAAAATTACACCAAAGTTTGCACTGAAAATAACGAAAAAGTTCCATGTGCAAATGCAGATTTGTTTCCCTAAAATCACATCTTTATTTCCCACTGTACACCAGATTTGTTATTTGTGTTGTCCATATTTCCTGCAACCCAGCAAAGAAATTCACCAGACCCTGAGCTCTTGGTCAAGGGTGTCCTGTCAGAAATGGGAAGCCCAAATTCTCAATCCCATCAGAGGCAAAACTGAAGCTCTTTGTTTCCAATGTCAGGGAAATTTCAACAAAATTCACAGAATTATGGAATATCCTGAGCTGGAAGAGACCCACAAAGATCATCTAGACCAACCCCTGGCCCTGTATGGACACTCCAATAATTCCCCCTGGGCATCCCTGAGAGCATTGTCCAAACCCTCTGGAGCTCTGACAGCCTTGGGAATGTCACCATTCCCCGGGGAGCCTCAGCATCCTCTGGGGAAGAACCTTTTCCTGATCTCCAACCCAAACCTGACACAGCCCCAGCCATTCCTGGGTCCTGTCCCTGTCACAGGGAACAGAAATTGGAGCTGTCCCTCAGGAGAAGCTGCAGCCCTGGTGAGCTCTGACTGGGAGAAATGCAGGCTCAGAGATAGAGATGGATACAGAGTTTGATTTAAGGCCTTGGAGAAGGCTTAAAGCTTTAGAATAGAGTAGTGAAACAGATCCAAAATAAGAATAAATATTTGTAGTTTAAGCTGAAATATGTTTTAAGCAAGTAGATATGGGCTTCATATAAGTGAACAAATATGCTAAGCAGGATAGCAGAAAAATATTCAAATTTAACAATAGAACTTGTTGAAGAGTTGATAAAAAGTAGAAGATACAGGAATAAGTTTCTGTGGTTATATGATAGAAATGATAGATACGATATTTATCTTTTTCTATGGCTAGAAAAAGAGAAATTGAGGTAAATGATGTGAAATGTAGCAATTAGCAATTGGTTATTAAGATGCTAATGAACTTTGTGGAAGCAGCTGACTGGATAAGAAATCAGAAATTTGGATAATAAATGTCTTATAAAAGGCATTATAAATAGAATTATAATAGCAATTAGCAATTGGCTATTATAGTATTGGCTATTATAGTAGCAATTAATTATGAAGATGCTAATGAATTTTGTGGAAGCAGCTGATTGGTTAAGAAATCAGAAATGTGGATAATAAATGCCTTATAAAAGGCATTATAACTAGAATTACTGTGGTTTCTGATGTGATGGCTTTGGATGTAAGAACCTCACAGCCTCACCCTTCCATGACTGATTTTGCAATAAATCATCTTTTAAATTCTTCAGTTGAGCCCCTGTGGTGGTTTGACAGGAAATGTGTTTTTTGGGATGCTGTGTTTTTGGCCAATGGATATTCAGACTGTCAAACCACCACAGCCCGTCTTTCTGCACCCCCAACATCTGACCTTGGTCCCCTCCTGACTTGGTCACTGCTCATTTGGTCCCTCCAGACCCTTCCCCATCTCCAAATCCTCCTCTGGAGGTCCCGAAGAACTGGAGATTGGCACAGGGTGAGCTCAGCTCCAGCTCTGCCCCAGAAATGACCCAAGCACCGAACCCAGCACCCACACCCAGTCCTGCCACATCCCCTGGGTGTCCCCAGCACCCACACCTGGCCCTGTCACCTCCCCTCCGTGTCCCCAGCACCCACACCTGGCCCTGACACATTTCCTGGATGTCCCAAGCATCCACACCTGGCTCTGCTGTGTCCCCTGGGTGTCCCCAGCACCCACACCCAGTTCTGCCATGTCCCCTGGGTATCAACACCTGGCCCTGCCACGTCCTCTGGGTGCCCCCAGCACCCACACCTGGCCCTGCCACCACTCCAGTGTCCCCAGCACCCACACCTGGCCTTGCCATGTCCCTTCAGTGTCACAAACACCCAGCTCTGCCATGTCCCCTGGGTGTCCCCAGCACCCACATCTGGCCCTGTCATGTCTCCCTTAGCATTACCCACACCTGGCCTGACATATCTTCTGGGTGTCCCCAGCACCCACATCTGGTCCTGCCACATCCCTTGGATGTCCCCAGCACCCACACCTGGCCCTGCCATGTTCCCTGGGTGTCCCCAGCACTCACACCGCTGTGCTGGAGGTGTCTCCCCTCAAACACACAGCCAGAAATGGCCCCAAGCACTGACAGGACGAGCTGTCCCTAAAGGTGTCCAAGGGACATTCCCATTGCTCCTGCCCTGCCCTGGGACACACACAGGCCCCACAAAGAACCCCCCTGCACCCCCTTATCCTGCACCAATGTCCCCCTAGAACCCTTTTCCATCCTCCCAGCCTCCAGACCCCACTTTTTCCTTAACCCTGGGACTCTCTGGATGCTCCTTCCGGCCTTTCCCAGACCTCAAATCCTCCATTTCCCACCCCCAGGGACCCTTGGAGCCCCTCCTCTGCCTCAGCCCCCCTTTTCCTCGGCCCTGAGATCCCCCACACTCCCATCGTGCCTTTCTCAGACCCCAGTCCGGACCCCTGGGGCCCTTCCTCTGCCTCAGCCCCCCCAGCCTCCCTTTTCCTCGGCTCTAGGATCCCCCCACACTTCAATTCCTGCCTTTCTCAGACCCCAATCCCCTCGTTCTCCAACATCGGGGACCTCCTGAGCCCCTTTTTCCGCCCCGGCCTGGGTCTGCCAGCCCCCAGACCCCCCCGTTTTCCCACACCGGGCTCCTCCGAACCCCGATTCCTGCCTTTCCCACCCCCCCCCCCCCCTTTTCAACACCGGGAGCCCCTGAACCCTTTTCCCCGCCATCCCGGAGTCTCCCCCTGCCATGACCCCCTTCCCCTGACACAGGGAACCCAAATTCCTGCACAGAGGGACCCCTCATCCCACCTCTCCCAGTCCCTGCACTCCCCTTGCCTTAACTCTGGAACCCCCCGAACCCCTTTATCCGGCCCTGGGACCCCCCCCGCACCCATCGGGAGGGGCAGCGCGGCCCGGAGCCCTCAGGCAGGGCTGTGGGGAGGGGCTGAGGCCGCTCCCAGGACCCCGGCTCGTCCCCATTCCCGCGACATTCCCACCCGGATGGGCACTCACGCTCCGCCAGCATCGCCATCTTGGGGACCTTCCTCCATGCAGGGGGACTTTCGTGACTGCAGGCGCGTAAAAAGGGTGGCGTGAGTAGCGCCTGATTAAAAAAAGTTTTAAAACAGGCGAGCGCGGCCGCCACCAAAGTGAAAATTAAAAAAAAAAAAAAAAGAAAATAAAGTTTGCAAATTTGCTACAATTCTAATTGTGAAAAATTCGTATTATATAATTGGCTTTTCGCAAATATTCAAATGAATATTATATGTGTTGTGTTAGAAAGTTATGCTGTATTAATTTTTTTAAGTAGTGTGTTAAATATAGTTTTAGGTTATAACATGTTAAAATGGAAACTATGCAATGTAGGATACTTTTTTTAAAGAAAGGACTCGCAGCAAGATAGCAGCCACAGGACACCTGAATCTTTCAGAGGAAAAGAATTTATTGCTCCATTACCAGAGAAATGAACTTCCCACGTCGCTCAGCCATGAGATGCTGTCAGGATTCAGAGGAAGAAGCTGACACTGACCAGACAGAATCCTGTGTTTGAATGGAATTTATGCATCATGTATCAGGTGTATGAATATGCAACAGGCTGTTGTTTTTAAGGATTAATCCTTTGTTAATGTGTGTCCTTTTTCGGGCTCGTGCTGCCCAGGAAAAGGTACCCAGACGTTCATAACTCTTTGTCTCTATTGTCTCATATTGTCCTAATTCAAATTGTCCAAATAATTATTACTCTAATTATATTGCTATTTTTATAACCATTTTATTACTATTAAACTTTTAAAATTTTAAAAAGAAGTGATTGGCATTTTTCACATAATAAATGTCTCAAAACACATCTCGGCTGTTTCCGAGCCAGGGGAAGAGGATGAGCAGCACTTGCTGTGTGTGGTTGGAAATAAGGTGCAGGATGACTATTCCAGGGAATTTCAGGTGTGGATGTCCCTGGAGTTCCCCAAATTCCTTTGTCATGGGAGGGAACTGTGGACGAATACACAGAGGCATCTTGAGAAACATCCCCTTCCTGCCTTTCTGTGAAATGTGGGGGGGGGGGGGGGAGAAAAATTTTTTCTTTTTCTTTTTTTGCCACAAATTGTGTTTGAGGAGTGAAGCAGCCCCTCTGATGAATTCTGAATCAAAGCACTTCTATACAGGAATCTTTTTTTTTTTTTTTGTAGTTACATTCTTGAGCCCTTGGTCTTTCATATTTTCTGGCTTTTTAGTGTGAAAAATGTGTATTTTATGATTGGCTTTTCACAAATATTCAAATGAATATTATATGTGTTCTGTTAGTTATGCTGTATGAATTTTTTTGAGTAGTGTGTTAAATATAGTTTTAGGTTGTAACATAAGGTTTAAATAGAAACTATGCTATGTCATATATTTTTTTTAAGAAAGGAACGAGGTACTTGCACCAGATAGCAGCCACAGGAAACCTGAATCTTTCAGAGAAAGAGAATTTGTTGCTCTCTTATCAGAAGAAATTGACTTCTTCCCACCTCACTCAGTCCTGAAGACACCGTCAGGATTCAGAGGAAGAAGCTGAGGATGACCAGACAGAATCCTGTGTTTGAATGGAATTTATGCATCATGTATGAGGTGTATGAATATGCAACAGGCTGTTGTTTTTAGGGTCAATCCTTTGTTAATGTGTGTCCTTTTTCGGGCTCCTGCTGCTCAGAAAAAGGTGCCTGGACGTTGGTAACTCTTTGTTTTATTGTCTCATATTGTCCTAATCCAAATTGTCCAGAATTTTTATTACTCTAATTGTATTACTATTTTTATAACCATTTTATTGCTATTAAACTCTTAAAATTTTGAAAACAAGTGATTGGCATTTTTCACAAGGGAGAAGCTCCAGGCCCTCCACCATCCTTGTTGCTGGGCCTGCTCCAGGAGCTCTGTGTCTCTCCTGCCCTAAGGAGCCCAGAGCTGGACACAGCACCCCAGATGTGCCTGACAGGGCTGAGCAGAGGGGCAGGATCACTCCCTGACCTGCTGGACATGCTCTTCTTGGTGCACTCCTAGATCACTTTGGCCTTCTTTGCCCTCTGGGCACTGCTGGTCAAGGACACCTCTCACTATCCCAGGTTGCTCCAACCTGGCCTTGGACACTGCCAGGGATCCAGGGGCAGCCACAGCTTCTCTGGGCACCCTGTGCCAGGGCCTCCCCACCCTCACAGGGAACAATTCCTTCCCAATATCCCATCTATCCTTGGCAGTGGGAAGCCATTCCCTGTGTCCTGTCCCTCCATCCCTTGTCCCAAGTCCCTCTCCAGCTCTCCTCCGGGTACTGGAGTGCCACAATTAGGTCACCCCAAAGCTTCTCTTCTCCAGGCTGAACAAGCCAAATTCCCTCAGCCTTTCCTCACAGAGAGGATCAGGAGAGATTTCCCACTGCTCTTTCTCCATCCACCCTCCCATCTGGATGGCAGATGGGTTGCAGCTCCCCAGCTCTGCTTTTCCCACTGCTTTGCCTCTGTGCCTTTGGATTTATGTAACAGTTCCCTGTTTGCTTTGGGAACACTGTGCAAGACAATTTTTATAAGGTTTTTTGTCTTTTCTTCATAGACAAACCAAACAAACATTTTATCTGTGTCTCTACCTCTCTAAGACCCCTTCTGTCTGCCAGCAAAGTTACATTGGTACGCCGGAGCTTGATCCTGGCAAATCTCTAAATTTATAATTAGCTTGGTGATTTATTTTTAATAGTTCATATTCAGGTCCTATTAAACTGGCAGCTCTGGCTGCCCCACTTCCTCCTTTAAACAAGGGTATTGAACTGGTCCTTCTATACTTTTCTCAAGCCATATCCCACAGCCAGGAATCCTCACAGGGTTTGTTCTCTTCAGACTTTATTGCCATTTATTGCCAGTTCTCTGCACTTTCAGGTCACATTCATCAGGCTTGACTGATGTGAAAACAAGTAAATACTGCCCAGACCTTCACTTTGTGGCAGAGAGATATTTTCCTGTTCAAAAGTTTCACTTAACACTTTTCTCCAGGAGGAAATCCTTGGAGATCAGAATAAACCATAAAGAGCCTTCTTTCTGTGATCACACAGGATCACAGAATTATGGAATTATTGAAGTTGGAAAAGACCTCCAAGATCACTGAGTCCAACCTCTGACTGATCCCCACCTTGTCACCAGCCCAGAGCACTGAATGCCACATCCAGGCCTTGGACATCTCCAGGGATGGGGACTCCAAATCTCCCTGGGCAGCCTCTTCCAATGCCTGACCACCTTTTCCATGAAGAAATTCCTCCTGATGTGCAACCTGAACTGAAATAGGAGTCTCTTTGAGTTAGGTTTTATAAGCTTTTGGAGAATTATTTCACATTTAAGATAGCTTAGCTACTTTAGAAGGCATAAAATTAGTAGGATGGCTTTTGTGGTAGTGTTGGAAACAAAAAGGTTTTAATAAAAGGCAAAATAACAAACTCTTTACAGAGAAAAACCGATTTAGGTGCAAGAGGCCCTCTTGCCCCTAGTAAAACACCTCACAAAAGTGATTAGTTTCTTTGTTATCTTCTTTTTCTGGTAAATTGCCTAGGTGAGACTTTTTGGCTTCTGTCCAATTAGCTATCCTTAAGTTTGAGGCGAAGTCTCCCAAGTCCTATGAGGTGTCCTTTCTCATTGAGGAGAGAAACTTTTAGGCTTATTTCCTTTTTAAAGTGACAAAGGATAGTTTTGTCACTCCATCAACAAGGGGCACATTCCTGTACTGAACCTTCCCTGGTGTAACTTGAGGCTGTTCCCTCTCCTCCTGTCCCTGTTCCCAGGAGCAGAGCCCGACCCCCCCTGCTGTCCCCTCCTGTCAGGAGTTGTGCAGAGCCACAAGGTCCCCCCTGAGCCTCCTTTTCTCCAGGCTGAGCCCCTTTCCCAGCTCCCTCAGCCCCTCCTGGTGCTCCAGCCCCTTCCCCAGCTCTGTGTCACCTCGTCTGCTTTGCAGTGCTCACAGGTCACTCACCAGCACCCTCACAGAATCACTCAGGTTGGAAAAAACTTCCAAATCCAACCATTCCCTCAGCACTGCCGTGGCCACCACTGCCCCATGTCCCCAGGTGCCACATCCACATGGATTTTGAATCTCTCCAGGGATGGGGACTCCAGCAGTGCCCTGGGCAGCCTGTTCCAATGTTTGATCACCCTTTCAGTGAAGAAATTTTCCCTCATATCCAATCTAAACCTCCTCTGGCACAACTTGAGGCCATTTCCTTGTCCTTTGAGGGAGTTGTAGGAAGTCTTCTCCTCCCCTTCCACCATCCCCCAGGCATTCTCTGTAGTGGCCACTCTTTGCTGTCATCTGGATCTGAAATAAAAGAATTTATCCCTCCCTTATCCTTCCACCTGTCTTCCCTGATCCAAGTGCCCTTCCTGGCAGCAGCAGCCATTTCCATGAATTATAGCTCTAAGATCTCTTTTACATCAATGAAATTGTACTGTGTGTCGAGTGTTTGGATGGTCACTTGTGTGATCCATTTCACACCAGCCGAATTCTGCTCTGGTTTTAGTTCTGGAGAGGTTTAAGTCTCCTGGCTGAGAGCTGAGTGCTGTATTTGGTCGCTCCAATAGGGAGCAGCATTCCCCACGTTTGGAACAGCTTTGCTGTGGTATAAAGACATCACTGGAGGTGGAAAATGTGAAGTAATTTCTGTTAAAGGATGCCTTGAGGTTGAGATTTTTTTCTCTTGTTTGGTTTTGGAACTCAATATTCGGCTGCATCAGACCACTTCTGCCTCCAGAGCTCTCACTCCTGGCTGGCAAAGAATCTCAACTGCAAACACAAAGGAGGTCATACTTGATTTAATTATTATTTAAGATTTGCTTAACGGGAAGCTTGAGGTCAAGGTCCAAATTACCCGACACAGCTCTTGCAAATTAGGAGTTTATAAAACAATTAAGTCCACGAATATGCATAGGGGCAGTGAAATTAGGCAGAGAAAAGGTTCCATCCGGGGGCAATGTGTGTTTCCCAATTACATTCCTGACTAAAAGCTGATGTCACAGGAAAGAAAAAAATATGAATGTTTGAATATATATTTTCTGCTATGAGTTATTCCAGCCCTCTAAGAAAATAGCCTAAATTCCTGTTTCCAGTGTGCTTGGGGAGGTTGAGATGTAGCTCTTCTCCGGAAAATAAAAGGATAAAGATGCCTGGTGGGCATTCCATTTGGAGCTCTTCCTTGGAAAGAGCTGTTTCCCGAGAGCCAGCCCCGCAGGGATCACCCAGGGCTCGGGGTCTGAGCAGGGAATTTTCCTCCCAGGACATCCTTACCCATTGCTGTCAGCTCCAGAGTCCCTTCAGGCTTTGGGGGATTCCTTTGGTGCTGCTCCCAGGATGAGTTGGGGTCACAGGAAAAGATCCAACTGGGATGAACAGAGTCAGCAACACGGGAATTGAAGCAGCAGGAAAGTGGAGTGGGGTTGGGAGCACATCTGAGCCTGATACTCACCTTGCCTCTTTCCACCTGGAAGAGACCCTTGGAAGGAGAGAATTAAATTTCCCAGAGCTCTGTGCCCTGCAGAAGGGCCCCACTCCAATGCCCTATAAACCAGGGAGATGTGAGGAGGGAGAAGAGGCCAGGAAAAGAAAAGTGGGGGGGAAAAGGAGGAGGAAAGCCAGGAAAGAAATAGGATGTGAGTCCCAGCTGTGCAACAAGTCCTTTGTGAGGCAAATCAGCCTCTGATGTGCGATAAATGGCCTGAGGCCAGGCTGGAAATGCTTATTGAGGAAGTCCTGGGAGAGGTGTGATGGAAGCACAAGGGACAAGGACTGCCTGGAGACCTTAAAACGACAAGACAGCTCTGATTTCGGACACTGATTCGAGGGAGCACACGGATTAGAGGTGAGCTCTGGTGGGAGAATCTGCCCATCAAGCGCCAGGCAGGGAGCAGGAGATTAACAATGTGTGACCCACGGAGCAAAGGATGTCACAACGAGTGCCCACAGCCAGGAGACACGAGGGGTTCAAAGAACAGCTACTGGGGCACTGAGGAGCACAAACAGGCTCAGGGAGAGGGAGTGATGTTCCTGGAAGTGCTGCCAGCACAGAGCTGGGCAGTGGCTGGCTGGGAACGCTGGAGGGAGTGTGGCGAAAGAGGCAGCAGAAAGGAATTTTTATGATTTTCCTTCTATTCCATGAGTGCAGTGTGTTTATATTCTTATTATTGCTCCTGTTGTTTCATCAGCCTGGGCTTTATGGGATCATGGAAACATGGGGTGGTTTGGATTGGAAATGCTCATCCTATTCCTCCTCCTGCCATGGGCAGAGACGCCTTCCACTATCCCAGGCTGCTCCAAGCCCAACCTGGCCTTGGTCTCACCTTGATGCAGGTGAGGAGGTGAAAAGCCCATAAGAAGCATTGACAGGAGACTGAAGGCTTTGCAGGTTTCTTGTTTTCAGTTTTTACAGTGAAATCTGGAGTGAATTTAATGGTGAGTGTTTGGGAGTAGGAAGAAAATTGATGTATCCACTTGGAGGTTTGTGATTCAAGGAAAGGTCAGCCTGGAAATTCTGAGAACTGTCATGTAGCAGCCTTTGAATCAGTAACGATCGTACTGGGAGGAAGGGTGGTGGAGTTCAGGGAATCGTGGAGGAGCCACTTTGCCTCCAGTCCCTGGGAAAACCCTGCAGAGGTTCTTCCATAAATGGTTCAATATTTGTGCACTGGAGGACAGCAGAGTGATGAAAAAACACCTGAAAATTCACTGGGGACCATCCTCCACAAACAGACCCAATTTTTGTCTCTGACCATGATGCTGGTTTTGGTGACTAAGGGTAAAAAGGGAGCAAAACTTTTCATGTGGGCACCAGCCAAATTGGGAAAGTGGGAATGACCAAGAGGCCCCAACACTGGGGGGAAATAAAAAAGGAGGAAGGAGTAAAGCTAGAAAACAACAAGTGAAATGAGAACCTTCAGTAAAAACTGCTTCAAAAGAACCAATTTCTTTCTGGCCCTATCACCTATGGTGGAAGAGGATAATGGCTCCCAGTCTTGGAGCCCACAGCTGTAACAATGTGCCCAAATCTGGCCACAGCATTTCAGGAATTCAGGGATGAGCCAGGTATGGAGCAGAAAGGAGAGGAAGGGACACAAGCACATGATTGAAAAAGATGGTCTGAGGAAGAGCTTGGATGAACTGGACTTCTTTGGTCAAGAAATGAAAAGCACACAGGTGTTGGAACCCAGGACATCCCTCTGGCTGTCCTGAGCAGCCAAGACCCCTGCCAGGGGGCTCAGAGACCCTGGCACAGAGCCCAAGACCCCTGTGGTTTTGATTATGACCCATGGAGCAAATTACCAACCTTAGATGAAGATCTGCAAGCCACGACAAATTAAGTAGAATGATAGTGAATTTATCATGGGGCGAAAAAGTAGATTTTTGGGGTTTTTTTAGAATGGGGGTTCAGGAGGCAAGATGGAGGGATCTGGGCATGTCCAGCCTTTCTCCTTCTTCTTCTTCTTGGCCTCCATCTTCTGCTGTGATGGTGGCCAGTTTTGGATTGGTTTAGAGTAGAAGCTCACTGTCTAACATAGGTGATAGGTATTGGGAAGTAATTGTAAATATTGTACACGTAGTATACAATATTTTATAGTATATTTAGTATACTATATTTTAGTATAAAGACATAACACCACCCTGGGAGCAGGCAGAGTGCCTGGACTGTCTTGCTGAATGGACCTCAGCAAGGCAGGAGAAAATATTTTATTGATAAGGAACAATAAACAACTTTGAGAACAAGAACTGAAGAGTTCTGACTCCTTCTTCAAGCGCCAGGCTGGGAAAAGAGACTTTCTAACATTTTTCAGGATCACTCTGACCAGCGAGAGGCCCTGAGACACACAGGAGCTCCAGCAGTGAAGGCAGCTAGGGATGGATTGGCTTCCTTGTGCACTGGCACCTGGAAAAGCAGGACCCAACACAATTGAGCATGTTGGAGAGCAGGCAGGGTACAGAACACCTGGGAATGGCTAAGGGGTGCTGGGAGTGTCTTTTTGATGGTCACATTTGTCACGGATGGATTGTTTCACCTGAGCACAGAATGGGGAAGGGAGATAGGTGGCTGCCCAAGGGCAGCTCCTCCAGTTCTCCAGATTTTATCACTTTATGAGTTAATTCAGGAAGCCCTCTGAGAAGGCATCTTCCCTCAGGCCTGATGCAATGGCTTAACCACAAAACCAACCCTGTGGTAATTGCTCCTCTGTAAAGTGCAGCTCACTCTGCAAAATAAAGTGTCCCATTTAATCCCATGAAGCACTCACTTGTTTTGCTCTAACTGAGATGGGAAAGGAAGGGAAAAAAAAATTATTTCCTGCAGATGCTGGTTCAGATTTCAAAATTAATCCCTTTCCACCACCATTGTGGTTTTTTTTTTTTTCTGAGAAGCAAGCGGGCAGCAAATTTCATTTGCACAAGACATTTGTTGCCAGGGGTTTGAGTGTTATTTACCGCACACGTGAGATGAGAAGAAAATGGCACTTTTGCAGATAGAGGAATCACTCCTCTGGTCATGAAGCACAAAAAAATAGTATTGAGTAGCACAAAAGCAATGCCAATGGCTCATTTCAGCAGGACCCACAAAAAAAATCAGGAAGAAACTGGTAAAATAAAACAAACCATCCCTGCCCCAGATATCTTTCTTTTTTTTTTTATTTGCAAACAGTTGCAAGGAAAGTTCATTGCTTTCCACAAGGAGGAGGAAATGCCAGGCCCAGCAGAGCGTGTTTGATATATTATTCATAAGGAATTATGTGCTGAAGACTTGTCAGGATCCAGCAGCAGCAAACAGAGGTCAGCAGTGAAGAAAGCAAATAGACCTGCAACGGGTTTTAAAGGGTTTTAATGCAGCCAATTTCCAGCCCCTTTTATTCATTAGCCCTGGTTGTCTGGGATGTTCTTGTGGCAGGATGGAGGTTCCTTCTAAAGGTTTCAGAACCAGCACTGCTCACAGTCCCAGCAGGGCTCAGCTTTGTAAACACAGCAAATTAGATTTAGGGCTTTTGAAGAGAAATAAAGAGGGAAACCCACAAGGACATTGCTCACTTTTCAAAGTGGAGCTGCACTTTCAAGGCTGACCCAGTACTGTCGTTTTGGGGCTGTTTGAGCAACCACTGGAAAATAAAAGAGCACTAAAAATAGCCAAGATGGGCTCATTAGCTCTTTAATTACACGTTGGTTTTCTTGTCTCTCATCTACGCCTTGTCCTGTGAGTTCCCATTGACAGTGACTGGGGAATGGCAGGTCTGGGGACATCACTGTCATTCACTGCCAGCCCAGGTCCCTGTCCTTACCTTTTCCACACACTGGAAGAACAGGATTCCCTCATGAAGCCCACGGAAGCATCACAAGCATCAAGGAATGATGCTGAATGGGGAAGAGAAACCTTCAGAGAGATCTCAAAGCCCCTTCCAGTGCCTAAAGGGACTCCAAGAAGCTGGAGAGGGACTTGGGACAAGGGATGGAGGGACAGGACACAGGGAATGGCTTCCCACAGCCAGAGGGCAGGGATAGATGGGATATTGGGAAGGAATTCTCCCCTGTAAAGCAGGAGCTGAGCTGGATCTTTCCTTTGCTCACCCATCGTGGAGTCAAGGAGGGAATTTATTGTGGCACACTTATCCCACAGACACTTCCAAATCCACAGCTAAAGGAAGCAGCAGCACTACCAGTGCCTGTAAATACCATTGTTTGTTTAAGGTTCTCAGGAGCTCTTGGGAATGTGCTCAGCTTGGGAAGAAAATCTCCTCTTTACTGCAGCACTCAGGTCCTGGCTTGTTCTGGGGAGAGAGAGATTCACAAACAGGTAAGAGGCACATGAACATGTGGCCAGAGGTTTTGTAAGCTGTAGGCAGAGGATTGGAAAAATCAATTTAATCTATTGAGGGGTACCCCTAACAAACCCTGGAGCAGTGTCCCCTTTACTGCTGCCACAGGTCAGGACAGTGCCACCCACACCAGTCCTGCTGAATCATATCCAGCCCCTTCTCCACCTGCACTTGGGAATGCTCAGCTCCCACCCACAGAACCTTCCCAGGGTCCCTTTGTCCAACCAGGAGAAAAGCTGCTCCTGCTGGCTCACCCCACACTTCTTTTCAGCCCATTTCTTGCTCCTTTTCAACCTATTTCTTTGTCCTGACTCCTTTGTTTTCTAATCCCAGCATGCAGTTTGGGTGTGGCCATGCTGACCCACTCCATGAGTTTTCCTACAGATCCAAAGACTGGGAAATTCCCAAATTCCAGGAAATTCCCACTGAATATCTGGTCTAGGTGGAGGCAGCTGCCACCTACCTTGCGCTGTAACATGGCAGGAGTTCTCTCCTCAGGCAGGTGAGAGACAGCACAAAAACCAGCCAGGTTGTGGGCTGAGCTGCAGTTGTCCTCTCCAGAAGTTGTTTGTTAGCAGCAAACCAGGGCAAATTATTAGGAAAAGTGCTAAAATGGAAGCTTGAAGATTGATGGAAGGGAACAGGGAGCCTGTTTTGTCAGAAGGTTGTCCTGGGATGGGTGTTAGCAGGAGAGGAGTAATTGCTGTGTGAAGTAAATTTTCACTTTTTTTTTCCCCACTCAAAAAGGTGAAAGATGGTTTTCCCAGGATTGCTGCTCTGCTCTGGTGCTGGTTGAAATCCCTCGGAATTCTTCCCTTGGCATTTATTTCTGCCTCCCTTCCCACCCTCAAGGAGTTCCTGGCTGTTTCTATCTTCCCTCAGGTTCCTTCTCAGCCTCTCCCACCATCCCAGGACCTCTTCAGCCTCATCCCTATGTCCTACTCCCATTCTCTCCCTTTTCCTCCATGTCCCAGCTTCAAAGACCCCATTGCAAAAGCATTTGAATATGTTTGTTGCCATTTATATGGAAAAGTGCAGGAATCTCACTACTCCTGACACACCTGGGAGTCGAGGGCATGGAGGGATAAGAATTTTTAATTTCAGGGCTGATCCTTCAGCCACTCCTCATGCTCCAGATCCTTCCTCAGTTCCATTCCCTTCCCTGCACAAGCTCCAGCCCCTTCTTTTCCTTGTTGGGAGGGTCCCAGAGCTGCCCTCAGGCTGGAGGTGCCCCAGCAGTGCCAGCACAGGGGACAGCACTGCCCTGCTCCTGCTGCCACCCCAGAGCTGGCACAGCCCAGGTGCCTTTGGCCTCTTGCCCACCTGGGCACACCTGGCTCGTGTCAGCAGCACCCCCAGGGCCTTTTCCAGCTTTCCAACCTGCTCTGCCCCAGTCTGTGTTTGTTATGACAAATGTCTGTGATGTTGTGACATCCCCAGAGAGGGAAATTTGAGTCAGAATAAAGGACATGTGCAGCAAGTGCCCACACTCCCCTGGTTTTCTTCCAGATGCCCCTCCATAACCCATGAACTCTCTTCTCTGATGGCTCTCAGGTGTGACATTGAGGCTGCACAGCCTCCCACCCCTTCCTCCTTCCTTCCCCATTCAATATCTCCCAGCCCTGCCTTCCAACCAAGCTTTGGCAGATCCTGCCCGGAGCATTTGGGAAGCACAAAGATGTTTGGTTTGAGCTCTTGTTGTGTATGAAACACCTCCTTTCCTACTCTGTTCTTTGATATGCAATGAAATACTGGACCTTCACAGCTGCGGGGTCCTGCCTGCAGCAAACTGGGAGTGTTGTGGTACAAAAAAATTATTTTAGGGAGTTTTTGAAGATGAAACTAATAACTTTTGGAGAAAATCCCCAAGATTTTGGGACATCACTGTACTAGAAGTCCTTTTTCCCAATCATCTCCCAGAATCAGATATTTTACAATGGAACTGATACCAAACTGGCAAATTTGAGGAGGAATTTTCTGGGAGTCTGTACCAGGCATTCAATCTGCTTTGAAATATAGGAGTGGAGAAAACGCTCTTCTCTGATGGCTCTCAGGTGTGACATTGAGGCTGCCCAGTTTTTCACCCCTTCTTCCTTTCCCATTCAATATCACCCAGCCCTGCCTTCCAACCAAGCTTTGGCAGTGTCCTGAAATCCAGATTCTGCACAGAGCATCTGGGGAGCACAAAGATGTTTGGTTTGAGCTCTTGTTGTGTATGAAACACCTCCTTTCCTACTCTGTTCTTTGATATGCAATGAAATACTGGACCTTCACAGCTGTGGGGTCCTGCCTGCAGCAAACTGGGAGTGTTGTGGTACAAAAAAATTATTTTAGGGAGTTTTTGAAGATGAAACTGATAACTTTTGGAGAAAATCCCCAAGATTTTGGGACATCACTGTACCAGAAGTCCTTTTTCCCAATCACCTCCCAGGGTCAGGTATTTTACAATGGAACTGATACCAAACTGGCAAATTTGAGGAGAAAATTTCCTGGAGTCTGTACCAGGCATTGATTCTGCTTTGAAATATAGGGGTGGAGCAATTTTGGGTCCGTATTTCCACTGCCACAAAAAAAACCCACCAGAGGGAAGAGAACAGCAGTTTATTGAGGGGAGCAGCTTTGCACTTCAGTCATGGAGAATATGATCTGCTTTTCCTGAAAATAGCCAAAAAACTGCCACTAGAAATCAGCACCCAGTGGGCTCTGCAATGAATGTCCTCCCTCCCTTGTTGCTGTGTGCTTTGGTCCTCACTACTTGTATCTATAGCAATAAATTAAACTAATTCTGGTTTCCAAGCCCACTCCTGAGCAGTTTTGGACCAGGTCACCTGGGAATGTCCCAAATAATTCTTGGATTTGCCTCAGGAGTTAGAACAGACCATTCCCAATAGGTGGTTTGGATGTGACCCCCTCCCGTCCTCTGGAGTTTTGGGGGCATGGACCTGGCCAGAGGTGCCTCAGATCCCAGGATGGAATCAGCATTTCCCTCGTGCTCACAGAAGGATTTGCTCTTCACATGATACCAACCTCCAGCACCTCCCCAGCAGGTTTCTGTCCTCACAAGAAGATGTCCTGGATGCCCATGGACAGGGGTTACCAGGACATGGCAGACCCAGGTGTGAGGGAGGACAGCTTGCACAGACTGCTTAATACATGGGTTTTCCCTGTGGAGTGATGGACTGAGGGGTCAGTTATCATCAAATGTGTATTTGGGTTCACGAGTGGGCTGGGAGAGGGACTCAACAGGAGGCACAAACTGAGGCTGCAAAACTGGAGTAGAAAATCAAGGAATGGTTTGCTTTGGAAGGAACTCTAAAGATTATCTTGTTCCACCATGGGCAGGGACACCTTCCACTATCCCAGGCTGATCCAAGCCCTGTCCAACCTCCAACTTGACCTTGGACATTTCCAGGGATCCAGGGGCAGCCACAGCTTCTCTGGGCAACCTGTGCCAGGGCCTCCCCACCCTCACAGGGAACAATTCCTTTCCAATATGCCATCTAACCTAAATCTCTCTTTTAGTTTACAACCATTCCTGCTTGTCCAATCACCATCTGTCTTTGTAATAAGTTGTTCTTCCTCTTTTTTTACTAGCTCCTTTTAATCACCACAGTGGACTTGCCTTGGATCCTTCTCTTCTCCAGATGAACACCCCCAGCTCTCCCAGCCTGGCTCCAGAGCAGAGGGGCTCCAGCCCTTGGAGCATCTCTGTGGATTCCTCTGGACTCTCTCCAGCAGCTCCACGTCCTTCTGCTGTTGGGGGTCACCTGAGCAGGGCAGAAGGGCAGAATCCCCCTCCCCTGCTGCCCCAGGACTTGGGGGGTTTCAGGGATGGGTCATGTCCAGCTCTCACCACCCAGCACCCCCAAACCCTTCTCCCCAGGACTGCCCTCAGTGAGTTCCTCTCCCAGTGTGTGCTGATGTCTGGGATTGCCCCAGGACAAGGGACAAGGGACAGAGAAGCCAAAGCACAGCTCGTGGGGAGCAGTAGAGATGTGTCCCCCTGTGTGTGTGAGGGGTTTGTGCACCTCCTTGGGCAGGGGCTGGAGGAGCAGCAGGTGACAAAGGAAGTGAATGAAAAAAATTAGGAATGGGCACTGAATTGGGTGGAGGATAGAGTGAATCTTTAGGGATTGAGTGAGTGGGCATGGGGAGGGCCAGGGCAGGTGTCACACACTCAGTCCCTGTGGGAGTGGCTCAGCTGGGGTCTCAGTGCAGGGACCACACCGCTGCCAGAGGATGGAAATGGGACACGTGGTGTGATGGTGGTGCCATTCCCTGTCTGGGGACTCTACAGGGTGCCACATCACCCAGAGCCAGCAGCAGGCAATTGGATTTCCAGCTGCAGGTGGGAACCCTGGACTGTTCTTATGCCCAGGTCCTCTGCTTTCTCAGGAGACCTCAACCTTTGGTCTGACCCAGTGCCTGTTTGGTTCTCCTGGAGCATCCTGCTCAAGACACACTCATGCTCTGGTCTAAAAAACCCTCAGGATTGCCAGGATCTAAAAGATTTCTTTTGGTTTCATAATCTCTCTGTTCAATGTGGAGTAGAAAGGAAAGAATAAGAAGACACAGCACACTGCAAACATGTTATTAAAATGAACTGTTTATATTATCTCGGTTGAGTCAATACATTATAATGTATTAAAATGGAAAGGTACAAAATTGAAATAAATACTTTCTGATTCATGTATAAATCTTTTGTCAAGATGACATTTTGTTTCTTTTTTTTTCTTTTTTTTTCATCAGTACATGTTTCAATAAAACATTTAAAATGACAAAATATCATTTAAAATATGGTTCATGGAAGAAAAGGTTGAAATCAAACAACTTTTGGCTTGTTTTGGCATGAGATCTTGACACAATCTGGGTTCCCCAAAACCACGTAAATGGTGGTAAAATATAAATGCTCAAACTTATTTAAAAAAATAAACAGGCTTTACAAAACCCTCTGATCCTTGACTTAGCCACTTTTCTGTATAGTCTGCACTTACGATATATACATTCATTATTGTCCAAGGGAAGACAGCCACTGACGTTCACTTAAAGAGCTTGGTGGAGAGGCTTAACAAACATTTTTGCAGCTGACAACAATTAAACACTGGTAAAGAAACTCCTGACAGTGCAAAAAAGGAAAAAAAAAAAACAGCTGCAGAAACCAAAGCCTACAAATGCAACAAGGAAGAGGCAAGTGCACAAGCCCAGATCTGATGCAAAGCTCCAGGCCAGGTCTAACAAAACAGCTTCTTCTCCAAAGGGGAACGCAGGCTTGGAGATCAGCCCTGATGATTTTTGGGCTCCACTGCAGCTCCCAGGGGTGTTCATGATGCCAGGAAAACCCCCCCTTGGCACACAGGAACCTTCTGCAGACTCCTTCCCCGCTGGTGGTGAAGCAAGAGCCGAGCTCAGTGGAATATCCTGGAGTAAGCCTGGCCTGGGAGAGGGTCTGGTGTTGAGATGAGAAATCACAGAGTGAGAGGGGCAGAGGGGGAAGTGTGAGTGTGGGCTTGGGACCTTGGAGGAGAGGCAGTGGGGAGTTCCCTCCTGGGCAGCAGGTTTTATCAGGATCATGGAGCAGGCTTGGAGGTGTGCTTTAATCTCAAGTGTGCTTTTTGTCTTTGTCACTGCAGCCAGGGGCTGTCGTGGTCCCTCTAACCTCTACCATGTGCTTATTGTTCTGGGCAACGGGCAGGGTCCTGCTGGGGGTGGGTGTGGGAGAATGGGCTCCCCTGATGGATAATGGTGACTTCTTCCCAGCTTCAGCATGCCAGGAACTCTTCAAGTTTCACTCGAAAGGGGAAAAGAAACGTGGTTTTGTTAAAACGGAATTAAAGAGAATCTTCCTGCCAACCTCTGGATTAACCTTCTCAAAGCTTGGGTTGTTTTGCTGCCAGCCAGTGGAACCGCACAAAGCAGAGGGTGGATTTTCTTTGTTCGCTTGGTTTGAAGGCAGTAGAAGACTTTGCCACCTCAGAAAGGAGGGACAGCCCCATCCTGGCTGGGTTGAAGGGCGGGCAGGACTTGAGAAGGTGCTGCCTGTGCCGTTCTTGGTGCTCCACAGTCTGCCGGGGATTAGATCCTCTTGGAAACCTGGCTGTTGCCATCCTGTGAGGAAGGATCTTGTGGCACCAGCTGTTTGCAGTGCTCTGGATGTTGTTGCAAGCTCCCATATCAAAGGGAATCCCATTGTAAAAAGAATCCTGTAAATATATGATAGATATATGATAGACGGTCAAGATTTGGGAAGAAAAATTGTTTTCTCTCCCTCCACGAGAAGCCAGTGAGTCACAGTTAAAACTTCTTGGGAAATGCCAACTTCAGGCCTTTTCCTGTTGGAAAATATCACATCCGTTGGGAAAGGAATGACGTGATTTGAAGCTCTTGGAGGTCTTCTTTGACATTTTCTTTCAGTTTGTTTACTTTCCATTTCAGAAAAGCGTTTGTTTCAAAATGCAGGATAATTTATAGATTAAATTTAAAAAAAAAGAGGATGCAAACAGGGAAAGATCAAAACAATCTCCCTCCATGATAGCCAAACTGTTTTTGTTGGCATATACATTGTTTTGCATGTTTTTATTTCATGTTTGCTGTTAGCCTTGAGGTTTCCATGTGGGTTGGAAAAATAAATTCACAGAAATTCTTAAGGGACAGAACAGTTCTTTCCTGTCCAACTCCCCTGTGCTGAAGACTTGATTCACCTTATCTAAAGCTCTCCCCTTCTCTACTTTTGAATTTGTGACTTGGTTTTCAAAGGCAAACGAAGCAGAAGTTCTCTGAGTGCTGCTTTCCAGCGGGAGGGACCCACTCAAAGCTGCTCCAAGAATTTCCACGTATCAGTGTGGCTGGAAGGAGGTCATTTGTCCTACTGTTTTCCCTGAATCAAATTCACATGGTGTACAAGAAGGGTCTTTTGTGGGCTCCTTTTGCACCCCTGAGAGGGCATTTTGCTCTTTTTTCTTTTATTTTTTACCATTTTGTTCCCTAATCCAATTTTCTTACAGCTTTCAAAAGTCTGCCTCAGTGGAGCTCTTGAAGGAGCTAGCAGAAATTCCAAGCAGAAATTCCTGCACTTGAAAAGAATGGTTTTCACCCTGCTAACATTCATTCTGATTAAGATTAAACTTGGGATAAAATAGCATTTTTTGCTGACTATGGGGTAGACTAGATGGTGACAAAGTTTTCCAATCCAGTACCAGTTGCTGGGATTCATGTCCTAAATCTTGTCTGCTGGAGCCCAAATCCATTGACTGAAGTGTGTACAGTCAAGGAGAGGCTGGCTGATGGTGCTAAACTCCTGAAATTATTTTAAAATTACTTTTCCCTGCACATCCTTTCAAACAGCAACCAGCAAACGTTTCCTGAGCTGCTCCTGCAGTGCTGTAGGACAGCCCGGACTGTGGCACAGAAGCACTGGCATCATTTATACAGACAAAATGTGCACTTGCACCATTCTTCAGTGAATTTTGCAATCCAAAGGCTGGGTTTGTGGTAGAAAAGATGATTAGGTGGTTGGTGGTGGCTTGGGAGTGTGGGACAAAAACCCTTTGTCCATGGTTGTGCTGGAAATTTCATGTATTTCAGGAATAAGAGCAGGAATTCCTGTATCTGATCTCCTCCACATCTCACACCCAGCCTTGCCTGTGGGATGTCGATAGAAATGCCCCAGATTTTGGCATCAGATGAAAGGAATGAACAGAACTCCTGTTTTTTGCCAACATGGATGTGTCAAGACAGAGTTTGGGAATGCTGATGAGCTGTTCCATGAATGGTGGGTGTTCCTAGCCCACCTCCAGACAAGGGTCTCACAGCAGCCCTGTGAGGTAGATATTGAACCTTGGCTGGGCAAATGGAGTCACACAGAGAAGATGAAGGGAGAAAGTGTGAGGAAAAACTACAGCAAGGATCCAGGGATCCTGGATACCAGCCTGCTGCTCCAGGGAGAAGAATAGATGTGCCTGTCTGCTGGAAGTTGGGAGGGACACCAAAGAAGCTCTTGGGACAATGTTCATTTTCCTGTTTGAAGTCCAGTTTTTGGCTTGTTAAAGGTCAGAAAAGTACATTGGGCATAAGACCAGTGAAAGAGAGAATTCAGATTTGGGAAGTCAGGTATGGAGTGGGGGCATGAAGAAAAGCACTTCCAAAAAGGGAACCTGTTCCAAAGGGACACCTGTGGGGTCTTCATAAGCACACCCTCAAGGGAGCTTTGGAACTATGATGGAAAGAGCAAAGGGATTTGCTTTCAGAGATTCCAGTAGCTGCCAGTGGGAGCTCCTCATCTCACGAGAAAGAAAGAGGAGGAAGGAAAAGCAAAGAAAGAGGTTGAGAGAGCAAGGCTGGGGAAGATATTTTTTAAAAAAATGAAAGAGGAAGAAAAATAAAAGAAAGAAGAAAAGAGAAATAGAGAAAAATTGGAGATAAAGGAGAGAAAAACAGAGAAAAAAGAGAAAAAAGAGAGAAAGAGAAAATGTGAGAGAAAGAGAAAGAGAAAGAGAAAGAGAAAGAGAAAGAGAAAGAGAAAGAGAAAGAGAAAGAGAAAGAGAAAGAGAAAGAGAAAGAGAAAGAGAAAGAGAAAGAGAAAGAGAAAGAGAAAGAGAAAGAAAGATAAAGGGAGAGAGAGAAAGAGCGAAAAAGAGAGAGAAAGAGAGAAAGAAAGAAAGAAAGAAAGAAAGAGAGAAAGAGAGAAAAAGAAAGAAAAAGAGAGAAAGAGAGAAAGAGAGAAAGAGAGAAAGAGAAAGAGAGAAAGAAAGAAAAGAAAGAAAGAAAGAAAGAAAGAAAGAAAGAAAGAAAGAAAGAAAGAAAGAAAGAAAGAAAGAAAGAAAGAAAGAAAGAAAGAAAGAAAGAAAGAAAGAAAGAAAGAAAGAAAGAAAGAAAGAAAGAAAGAAAGGAAGGAAAGGATTAAGATAAAGAAAATGAAGAAAAAGTAAAGAGAAAGAAAAAGAAAGAAAAAACATAATTTTCCCTATTTGCAATCTGCAAAGGGGGTGTTTTCCCTTCCAACATTCTGCAAAGTGCTGTGAGGCAGAGAAAAAACAGGGAGACTGTCCCATGCAGAAGGTTTGGGAGATAGCACCTGGCACAAGGTTTGCTACAATAAGTTGGTTTTTCTTTATTGCGTTGGAAATAAAACAGTCATGGAAAGTCCTGCATAAATCCACAGCCATGGCCTGCAAAATCCCCACCTCACCTTGACTTTGCTGAATATTTTCAGGGTTTAGGGCTTGAAGGTTTTTGTTGTGTTTTTGGTTTTTTTTTTGGTGTTTTTTTTTTTAATTTGTCTTCAAGGATGGAAATTAGAGCTGGTCATGGCATTTGTTCTTCTGAGGGCAGGAAGGGGAAATTCTGTCTATACAGAGAGATTCTTCTGATGTGTTTCTAGTGAGGGTAAGCAAAGCATGGGCCTTGTAATCCAGGTCAATATTTTTAAGAGGATTTTTATTTTATCCCAAAACATGTTCCTGTTGAGCAAACCAAAGGTTGGGGGACAACTGGAAGATGAACAGCTGGTGGAGATCTGTGCCATGAGATATTTCTGTGGGATTTTGGTAATTTATGTCAGTTCTATGGTTAATTAATCAAATGGAAGCATTTTCATGCTGGCCTTGGGACAGGGAAGGAGGATGGACTGCTGGAGACTGACTCTGCAGGAGGCTGCTCTGAAAGCCAACTCCTCTTGATATCTGTGGGACCACAAAGAGGCAGATGGGCCAAGGGCAAGGGGACACTACAGGTCCATAAATCTAGATGGCATCTCTCAAGGAATAAACTTTTTCCTAGCAGGGCACGGCTCCTTCTCCCAGATGTGCTGGAGATACAGAAGGCCAGCTCTGCAGAAAGAAAACTGATGGGAAAAGCTCCTGTAAGGGATTGAGTGCTGATGTTCTCCATCTGAGAATGCTCCACAACCCTGAGGGGTCTGGAGCAGCTGAGGTCACAGCCTTTGAAAGCAAAGCTTGATTCCAGCACCAGCTCATCTATATAAAGAGCTTGGACTTGGGATCAACTGAATTCCTTCTGGGGAGAAAGATCCACTGAGCACCACACCCCGAAACATCAACCAGGAGATCTCCTCCTTTCTCCAGAGAGCCAGTGCTGAGGCATTTCCACTGTTTGACTGCAGTAACTCTGGACCTGGAACAAAGGAAGAACAAAGCTTACCAAGCTGGGGAGATGAGCACCACGAGCAGCTTTTCAGAGATGCAGCCAATCCTGCAACAAATCACAGGATTTGCAGTCAGCAGCAAGGCCAAAAGCCGGCATCCATTGAGCTGTAGGATTTGGCCACAGGACAGTGCCTATATCTGCATGCCAAGCAAGGATTCCTGCCAGTGCCTAGTGTCAGGCTGTTTATTTCTGTCCGGATTAAAACCAATTAGAACATCAAGCAGCAAAATCAGAGTGCAGCTGTCGTTTAAAAGATGTGGTGGAGATCAGGGAAGACGGGATGTTAATTGGTCAATGACTAGAAGGAAGGTAAGCAAAGAGAGAGGTATGGAGTTGTTCTATTTCTGGAGCTGAGAAGGAAAGATTTGTTCCCTATCATCCTGTGTGAAAAGAATATTTAAAAAGCTTTCAGGAAGGAAAAAGCTGATGAAAGCAAACTGGAAAAGTTTAGGTTACTTGGACTGCTTGTGGTGTGAGGACAGAAAAGAAGAGGATGACTGCCCAGAAAAGGAAAACTAAATGAATCAATCTGTCCTCTTGGGTCTCAACATGGGTTTAGCTGGGATTTGTGCATGTTATACCTTTGCCAAGTCCCCCCAAGGGTGTGATCCACACCTCTTGCACCAGACTGTTGCATAGAGTGGCCGTGAGCTGGCGGGGTCACCCCAGAGGTGGCTGCAGGTCGCTAACAGTGCTCTGCCACTTTACAGGCTGCACGAGTAAGATCGTGTTATGCTGGAAAAGCCCTTGGAGACCCTCTGGGGTGAAGGACTTGAAGAAGTTGGATAGCTCTATATATTCAAGTCTAGCTCTGTCTTATTTTTGGGAAAGGCCACCGGAGATTTTTCAGGCATTGAGACAAGAAGACCTGTGTGGGCATTGCCCAGCACAGGGAGGGCAGTCACACCAGCTATTAATGGTCAATAGCAAATTTTGTTGTTTCCTGCTGGAGGCTTGGAAATGTCCCCATTCTGGTGGTTCAGCAGTAGCAAAGCTTGGAGAGAACTGGGAAGAGGTGTGGTGGGGGCAGGAGATGTGAAAATGAACCGTGACCTTTGCCCGCGTGGTCGCCTCTTGGACGTTTGGTCCTAACTGTCACGATGTCCATCAGCTCTGCAGGATGCAGAGCCAGCTCCTCTGGAACATGGAATTTGTGCTTCTGGAAGGGAACATGGAGCTTATTGCAAGTGCCGAAAGCTCGTTGTGTTTCTCACGGTGGCAAGGGCTGGTTGTCCACACTCCGCTGCTGCCGGTACCCTGTGATTTCAGCAGTGTGGAACGGCTGCCACAAAAGCCAAATTCATCCATTAGAGAGCTGGGAGAAAGCCCAGGGCATGCCTGCTGTGATCCTGATAAAACACGTGCTGCCGAGAGGAAAAACCCAGCCTTTGTTGGTTAAGGATGGACCAAATCCTGCCCTCCAACCCCTCCGTGGTCAGAGACCGCCGGGCCTGGCGCTGGTGTCCCACTGGAGCCACACCCTCGGATCCTCCTGGTCCCAGTGGCACCTGCAGCCCTGGCCTGGAGCATCTCCCCGCCGTCAGATCCCAAGGGAAAGTCAAACCTGGACTTCACAGCAAATCAAATGGAACGCAACTGAACCACGAGCATGATGCGAAAGATTGTTTTGGCGGACGGAACGCAGTTTCCACAACCTGGTTTTAAGGAACAGTATCACACAGAAATAGATACACTATGCTAGGTCTGGAGGAAAGAAAAGAAACCAATATGCTAAATAAACTAAGACATACAGTATAGGGGATATTCTGATCAACAAACCAATCACCATTAGAATCAAAAAGTAAACCAGCCTTTCACTTAGGACCCTAACAACATTTCTCAATGCACTAAGTACATTTTAAACCATGCAAGTTTACACAAACATCTTAACTAGGTTTTTTTTTTTTTTACTTTTTAAAACACCAACATTATGCATTTCTTTGTTAATTATATTGGTTAAAGTTGCAGCCGTTCACTGCCAAATATCAGATACATCATATACATATTTTTATACAGAATCTGGACAACACAACATTACACAGCCTAAATAGAGAAAAAAAGATTATTTGTTCCTTTGTTTGTTTGTTTTTTTCAGTTTTGTAAAAAATATGAAATGGTGATAGGAAGGAGGGAGAAGGCGTGGGAAATCTTCTACCAAATTAAAGGATTATATCAAAATAATTCCCAAATCACAGTACAACAAGGAAAAAAATGGTTTGAACTCAGCTCCACATTTAAGATTCTCTTAGCTAAGAAACAAGACTTTACACACAGAATGTATCAGTATTTAAAAATAGAAAGAATTGCAACACCATGCTGTGATTCCAAATACATCTTAGTTCGAAAAAATGTTCAAAAGGGGAAGGTTAAAAAAAATAAATAAATAAAAAATCAAACAATAAACTCAGTGATTGCAAAGTTATCTGGTTGGTTTGGATTTCCTACCTACTCACGATGCATTGCCGTGGGATGGAGCTGGACAGCCACGGCGGCCGGAGCAACGCCAGGAATAAAGGAATGACTCGGGAATCGCTTGCTGGGTTCTGTTGGGGCAGCTGGAACTCGGAACGGGATCTGAAACCATCCCAATGGTTTGGGGGGGGGGGGTCTTTGCTTTTCCTTCTGCTCGACTCTGAACAAGAGCGGGGCGGGGACCCACGTGGCTCCCCCACGGCCATACCCTACCCATCCACACGGAGCAATGCATGGGCTGGATTAGACGGAAAGGAAACGGAACTTGGAAATCAACCGTGGAGGATGCTGTGGTTGACATGGCAAGTATACAAAAATGCTAAAATTTCAGATATAATCAAAGATACAAAATCAGTTCTGACAAGAGGTTTTTTTTTTGTAGTTTTTTTTTTTTTTAATAGCAACCATTACAGTGCAAGGTTTTAAAAGTTATTATTACAGTAAAAGGTGTGTATCTGGTTTTACAGTAACTGTAGCACTGATTTTTGTTATGTATAGTAGGTCCCTGATGTAAAGTGTATGCACCAGTTTGAGAGAAAACCCCGCACAATAACGGCTCTTTAGCTTTAAATACATTTTTCTTTTTTTTTAAACAGATACAAAATAACACATCAAGTTCACAATTTCACAAGCACGGACTTTTGCCTTAATAAAAAGCATGAAAACTTGGTTGAAACCCCGACATTTAAAGAAATGTAAAAACCATTCAATGAGGGACGCGAGTGTGTGTTTGAGTCACGGCTTTCTGCCACCCCAGCTCCTGGATGAGTCTGTGCTGTTCAAACTGCTGCTTCTTGCTCACCCACCAGCTTTATTTTTTGGCCAGGCAAAGTGGTGTTCAGCTTCCCACAGCTGGGATTTGAGTTTGTGCATTTAACATTATCAACAATCTATTTTTTGGGTGGATGAGTTCTCAAAAAGAAGGATCATCCACAGAGGGTCTGATAACTCCAGGCCACAGGTTCGTTTGAAAGGGGGCTCTTTTTTGGAATGATCAGGATGAGATGCAAATGACTGGCAGCCCTGCAATAATCCTTGGAAACTGGTTGGAAAAGACATCTACAATCATCAATCCAGCACCATGTTCACCATTAAACCATGCCCTCAAGTGCCACATCCACTCCGGTCTCACTGCACCCAGCTTTGACTTTTCTGAGTCAAAGAAGCTTCAGAATCATAGAATCACAGAATATCCTGGGTTGGGAGGGACCCACAAGGACCATCAAAGTCCAGCTCCTGGCCCTGCACGGGACAGTTCCAAGAATCCCACCCTGTGCCTGCAGTGTCATGGTAACTCGCTGATTTAGTCAAACACATTGATTTTACTTCACAACCAACCTGACTTGTCTGAAAACAAGAAAACAGTAATCAGAAAATAGCCAGGAAAATCTGATGCTGCGGTTTAAATCCCAGCTCCAGGAAGAGGGATCCAGCTGACATAACCACCAAAAACACAGGCTTCCAACAGCAATGTTCCTGTCCCTCATCATTGTTTCAGGAATTTATTTATTGCATGATTTTACAATGTCTACCTTCTCAAGTTGTCTTTTCTCAGGTAAATAATATATTTTTCATCTGAGTTCCAGTTATTGAAAGACCCAGAAAAGTGGTGGGGAATACCTCTCCAAAACTGCACATCTCCTTCCACTGATGGTGGAGGAAGCAGGTGCAAAGAACTCAGACCAGACTCTTTAAGGGAGAGAAAGTTAAGTGGGATTAATCCCTCTTTTGACTTCTCTCTCCACTCCAAAGGGGTGGGTTAAGTAAATATGCAGTACTCAGGTGGGAAAGGCTGCAGAACTTCTTAAAAGGAATGTCTTATGCAGAAAAACACCCAACATATTTTGAAAATTGCATCTGCAATCCTTAACAAAATGCAGTCCTAGCCAGAGGCTGGAGGGGGTTTGATGAACATTGTGAGCTCAAAGGAGATAAGGACAAATGTTTTATCAAAGTTCTTCCATCTCTGCCTCCCTTTAGATTTTATTCTGGACATTTGAGGGACTTTTAGAAGCAGCAGGAGTCCAACACACGAGTGGGATGCGCTTGGTTGTGTCAGTCACTGTGTTTTAGTTCTGTCAGACACTACATCCTCCCAGCAGATTTCTGCAGTCAGCTCCACCACTGCCCCTCAGCTCCTCCTTGCCAGTTCTGTAGGAATTCCATGTAGGAATCCCTCCTTTTCCACAGCACACCTGCACCTTGTCCTGAGGAGCTTTTCCCCATGGCAAACCTGCACCTGGGTTTCCCAATTTTTAAACACTAAATGCTTTTTGAGGAGAGCCTGGCTCTGCTGGTGGGATCTACCCAGCACTGGGGGAGCTCATAGCAGTACAGCTCATGGAAAAGTAAAGAGCTTGACAAAATCCCTGGTCAGGAAGAATTCATCTCTTTAAATAGGAAAGTTCTCATCACAGTGCTCCTCTATCCTAATCTTTAATTAACAAGACATTCTCTGGAAGCTTGATGGACCACTGGCAGAGCAATTCAAGCATCAAGGCCTGTGGTAAGCCAGGAATCCAAGCATGGAGGCCTGTGGTGTTTTGTGGTGCCCCAGAGAAGGAGGGATTTCTTTATGGTCATTTTTCCAAAGCAAAAAATGCCTTTAACAGACTAATTCAACAAAAAAACCTGCAACCTTGTCAAAGGAAAAGCACTGCTCCTCCCAAACAAGCCTAACTACAAAAGGCTGAAAAGTCAGGAATTCCATGAAAACTTCATGGCCTGCCCAGAAAATACTTGGACAATTAAAGCCCAAGCTTTCAAGCTGGGAAAGAAGTGGTGGAAATCAGATAAGCCAAGTTGCTTCTATCAAACTATGTCAAGGTTTGAGATCTGAGACTGTAAGGCTTTTTGAGAGGGGTAGGCTTTGATTATTCCAGGAAACAATGAAGACCTCTACTTTTTACAGTGATTTTGCCCCTTGGTGTTAATGTCTGAACTTCTCTGATGAATTGCAGATGGAAGAAGGACAGCAGGAATGTTGCCTCATTCCTACACAAAGGAATTTGCTGCATGAGTAGAGAAAATGGCCTGTGATCTCTACATTGTGTTAGAGGATCACCCCTGTCTCCTTCTGTAGTCAGTGGAAGGAAATTGGCATTTCCAGAGCTTGATTGATCTCTCCTGCTTTAGATATCTCTGCTAGGAGGGGTGAGTGTTCTTCTCCAAGGATCAAAGACAAAGTTAAGCAGCACCAGTTTGAGTTTGGGGAGTTAACTTTTAGTTATCTAAGTCAGATAAAGTGAATTTTACCAGCAATATTCAGTCTTAAAGCTTTATGGAGGTTTGGATTTTTTAAAGTACCGACACACTTCCATGCTGGCTTATTCCATCCTGAATTTATTCATCCATATTGGAGCAACAGCCATCTTAAATTTGTGTTCCTTCATTTCATGCCAGGGCAACAGAGCTGCTTTTCCCCAGTGTTGTCAGCACAGTTCCTCTCATCCCACTGCACCCGTAGTTGTTTTCCCACTTGGGTCTCCCATGTGCAGCCCTGGCCAGTGGCTTTGGGAACTGAACACCTCTTGTTCTGTGAGTCATAGCAGTGGTTGCTGGAGCATCCCACAGAGTCCAGATTCCAGAGAAGCGCTCACAAAGGAATCGGCAGGATCTGTGCTTTTTGGAACACTGGGAATGTCTCAGCACTGGCTTATTGACATTAATCCTCTAAAATCTCTTTGGAAGGTGGAAACAAATGATGCCACTTGCTCTGCCAGAGAAAAGATGTTGGCTTTGGGCAAGAGATGTGGGTACACTGAAGGATTCCTTCTTCAAAACCAAGGTACCAGACGTGGCAGTTCAAGCCTCTGAACTGTTTTTGCATGTTGCAATAAAAATCTAGAAGAGGAGCTGCAGGACCTTGCAGTGTCCCTTTGGAGGGGCTTGGCAAGCTGATCTTGTTCAAATTTATCTGAATTCCCAAAATGAGCAAAATTGGCTGTGGTCAAATCTGGACAGAAGACCAAGACTGAAAGCAGCTCGAGATTTTCAGCAGGTGACACATCTCTACTGATACCCTGAGCTGGGGAAGAAGATGAAAATGAGGTTGTTTGGGATGAAAATGAGATTGTTTGGAGGTGCTGCTGTATAATTATGGTGTTAAGTGGCCATTAAGGTTCCAATGAGATCTTTTACAGAAATCAAACTTTTAAATATTATCAACTTGAGCCACAGAGTTAAAAGTGAGAAGTTCTTTTCCTCCCATAAAGATTGGAAGAAATAGGAGATCACCTTGACAGGTGAGAAGTCTGCAGGGCACACTTTAAAAATTGATTTGATCTTGGGACACTGGAGCCTCATTATCTGAACAAACAGAGATCGATGCCTGTGTTTGAGTTGGTATCTCGGACTCTTCTAAAGTCAAGACAGATGCAGACATTTCTAGGTCATGATTCACCTGACAAAGTGCAGGCAGCTGCTTTACAATGACAGGAATTGCATCCAAGAAAGGCACATTCCTTCCTAAATGTGGCATCCATTCATTAATCTGCACAAGTGGGACAACCACGCTGTAAATGTCTAAAATTGGGTGAGTCAAATTTCACCTTCATTTCAAAGTTATTCATTTTCACATCTTTTTTTTTTTTTTTCTTTTTTGCCTCCCAAAGCATTCAGGATATCATGGAGCAAACACAAATCTCAAGGACCAATCCTATTTCTAGGGGGACAGTCAAAAACCTTAAAACTTGAGAGATTCCTACTGCAGCTTTGTGGGAGACCTTTTCTGGATAAAGAGCAAGGGGAAGAAATTAAATTGCCCTGGAAGAATGACAGAGAATTATTATCTTGCCTCACACACCCATCCAAGTTTTACAGGGGTGACAAATTGTCATGGGAATGTAGATGAAAGATACCTTAATAAAGAACAGAAAACAAACCATGTGCTAAAAACTTCTGCCGTTGCTGCTAAGAGAAATTTTCAAAGGACAAAACCAGCTGGGTATTCTCACAGGTTTCTTCAATGATCCCACAATCCTATCATGATAACCAGGCCTGGACACACCTGGGGAAGGACATCTGGCTGCTAAAGCCTGCAGGTTTAAGGGATTTATCTTCTGGAACTCCTCAAGTAGCTAAATAAATTATAAATGTAGCCATGGGATGTGAAAACAACCAGATTTCAATCATTGTTTAGATATTTCCAGACTATACCAAATGAGAAGCGAGCACAGAATAGTTTTTTTAAATACCTAGTGTAGTTTTTAATACCAGATTGATTCTAACTCGTTTTGCTTCATGCAAACCAGGTTCTTCTTTTCCTGAGAAAAGAACTGAGCTGCTCAAATAAAGGGTTACAGGCGATCTCTGCTGTTTGAATTACCAAAATTTGGCTGATGTGGATGGAGGTTGCTCTTGTCATAAGAAGATGCAAATACATTTATTTTTTTTCTGATAAAATGTGACACTTTTATAGAAAAACCCTAATATTGCAAAAGCATCTGATGCACTGAAGACAGGAGCTGATGAAGCCAGCACAGAGGTGATCCAGAGAGTTGTGCAGCCAAATCTGATTTACCAAATCTGTGGAATTTTAACCCAATCTGAAGTTGCAAACACCTCCCCAGGCCTCACTTGATGCAAATTCTTTCAGTGCTCTAGGCTGTGAGTTTTAAGAAAGCCCAAGGCTGAGTTCTTAGAGTGAGCATCAGAGCTGGGGAATCAGATCCCCCATCAGATTTGGGGGAGAAAATGAAGAATTATATTTTAAGTCAGTTTTGGACTGCAGGAAAGCCAGAAAAAATAGCCAGAAAAACTCCCCCTAACCTGAAAAATAAGGAATTATTGCAGGAAAATGCAGCCAACTCTGAAGGTGCTGAATTCTGCAGAAATATCTCACTTGTTAAAGGGAAATGGACATAAGCACAGCACTATTAAAAGTCAGGCAGCGCTGTGGAGTCGTTATTTTTTTTTAAAAAGCAAATGTAACAAGGCCATATGCTGTCCTCGAGGCTCTGCTGGCAGCATAACAAAGGGAAGGTATGGACCAAAAAAATTCTGGGCTCTTCTTGGAACATTCTGATCCCCTCAACTCCCATAGAAAGCAGGGATGGTATTTTGGGACTTAATAAGAAACCTTTGGCACCTTGCAAAGTTGAAGCCTCTTGCTTTGGTGTGGGATAAGAACAGGGTGCAAGTCAGAAGGATGAAATGGGCCACAAAAGTTTGTTAACAATAGAATGATAACACTGGGATAAAATCCATTTTTAGACATTTCTGAGCACTTTCCAGTCACGTTTTGGGATCTGGCATAGTCTGAGGTGATACAAGAGGCATGGTTTGAAGGGGGAGGTATTTTATTAATAAAATATATATTTCTTGTAAAAGATATGACCTCTTCCCCAAACCTTGGCTCTCTCTTATTAAGCAGGAACTTGTTTTCAGGTTCAGTCTGATACCACCTCCTCTTGACTTTTGCACTGTTGCTTGTCATGACATGGAACCAAGAGCTGATAAGGTTTGTGGTGACTTTATCCATAATAAATTTAAAAAATCACTGAGACAGTGACTCTTTCTCCCTGTGACAGTGTCCCTGAGCCTCCACAAAGGGGTGCCCACAATCAAAGTTGTTTCCAGACCTGCTGCTAAATCCCCATGTGGGGTCAATATTCACTGACTGCAGCCAAAACTGTGCCAAAAACTGAAAAACTTTTGACAACTAAGTGCCAGATCCTGCTCTGTGTAATTCATTAGTGTGAGTGAAGACAAGGGATGCAACAGGAATGGGAGAATAATCTGGGTGTCTTATTAAGTTTAGAGTTTTTCCCACTTCAAAGCACATCCAAAATGTTATTCAGCCCCTCATCCTGCATCTCAGGGATGGTGATGAAGAGACCCCAAGCAATTCCATCAGGGAAGGAGTTTGGTTGCTCAACTTGAAGACTGAACTTGGCTGGGCAGTGAAGCTCTCATCTGGTGCTCAGGAAGAGCTGTACCAAATTCCCTGCCAAGTGATGTCATCGGGGCTGAGCTAATGATCCAAAGAGGGACTGGCACCAAGAGCTGAGTGTCCGCACAGCCAATGCCATTAACACCTCACAAAAGTCACTCAGGGTGCATTTTCAAGACTGGAGCCAGCCTCGGAGATGGGGCAGGGCCCCCTGAGGAGGAGGAAGATCATCCTTTGAGCTTCTACCAGCCTTACACCTCCTCCTGGCATACCTCGTCCAGGCCAGGCAGGACTGTGTGTTGATGGTGTGACTGCTTTGCTGAGTGCAGGCTAGTTCTCCTCAGGTTCAAGATGATCCATCACTTGTTTGAACAATTAACTTTTCCTGACAGTAGAACAAACATAATTCACAGTTGCCCTATCGGGCATTTTGTCCTCAGCTGAGTCCGTATTTCAGAGGAGAATTTCAGTGGGCTAAAATTGCAGCACTTTTTCTATATATTTTAAGCTCTTGTATGTTTTGTAGATCTTCTGATGGTGCACTGATCTGTCCTTCCTCGTGAGAGCCTGGGCATGTCCTGGTGCCCAACCCTACAGCCATGAAGGGACCCTTTTAGTCATGGTTTCACTCTTGTGCCTTGGACAAAATTTTGTTTCTTGACTTGAGCTGAGGAGTGAGTGAGCCAAATCCAGCTCTGTGCAGGGCCTTGTGCCTTCAAACCTCAGGAGTAACAGACAGAAAATAGAACTGAGTCCTGCAGCCTTTCTCACTGCTCTGCTGCCTGAAGGATCTCAGGAAAAAGCTTGATCCAAATCAAATGAGTCTTGGTTTCTGTAGGAGCTCCATGGTCAGAACCTGCTCAACATTTTACCCAAACCTTCTCTTTAGTAGGTGAGACTGCAGAAGACATTCCCAGTGCTGTTATATCCACTTCTTATAGCCCATCTGCCATGCAGCAGGAAACACAGAGGTAATTCCTGCTCAAACAGCACACCCCGCTTACTGATGTGGGCTCTGCTCTAGGCCAGGGTAAAAGCTGGCTCAGCTCCATGGAAGCTTTCCCACATTTAGCATGGTGGAATAAGAGAAAAATTTTGCTCAGGAGCCTGCTTCCAAAACAAAGGGATCTTTAGAGAAATTAACAGTCCTGAAACATGGAAAGGAGCAGACAGCCCAGCGGTGAGCATGAAGCTCCTCCACATACATGGAAGAGACACAGGAAGATTCTCAAAAAAGCAAAGCTGATGCTCCAGAAGAACCTAAAACCTCAGAGCTGGCATTAGGAAATCATTGCAATGTGACCACAGTAACAAACCAACCAGCTGGGACAAGGAAATGCTTCCATGACCAAAACCAAAGGCATCCCATTAGCACCAGTGGAAATAATTGTGGAAATAAGGGAAGAAAACCTGAGCTCCCTTCAAAGAGGTGAAGAAGAAGGAATGCTGAAGAGTTCCCCAGTTCATCAAACCACCACCAGCCCTCTGAACATCTGAGGACATTCTTGATACTGCTTCAGACGTGAGGTTCATCCAGCACCTGCAGCTCTGAAGGGCAGAGAGGATCCACCAGGAACCTCGTTAACATTAATTAGTGTGACCCAATCAGATCCACCAGTGATTCCACGACCTGGTCCTTCCCAGAGCACATTTCACTGCAGATGAGAGAAAAGCTGGGCTGTTCCTTCCATTTACTGGACAGACTCTTTGCCACTCAATTAAAAGGGGACCTTTTTGACTTCACAGCAGGGATTGAAGACAATAACCACAAAATACAAAATCCAACCCTATTTCTGAAGCAAATAAAGAACAAATAAGGCCAGGAGTTCCATGTGATTTCTGAGCAGAAATGAAACAGCTGCATCTCTCCCTTCTGCCTAATGCAAGATGATTAATGAACAGATTGAAAGGATTGCGTATTTTATGTCAAAATTTGGGGATTATATTAGGCAAAGATTGAACTACCATAATGGACCCTCAATCAAATTATAGCAGTTTAACAATAAATTGTGCTTTTTGGTATCTCAAGCTCGTTTCAAACTTCAGAAAGTCTCATTATCTCAAAATAAACCTTTCAAAAAGCTCAGTAGAATGACAAAATGCCCAAATTCAAACACACACATTGGAAGCATACTTTTCATATAGGTATTTTTCTCATTGTTAGATTAATTCTTTTTCCAATTCAACTCCAACCTGTAATTCCATCTGCTATACAACTTCATGAACACATCTGTATTTCATTCCAGATAGACAAAATACTACACCATAAAAATAGAAATAGGTGGGAACAGGCAACAAAAATAATTAAACCAAACCAAAGAACAAGCCAGATTTGTACAGACACCAGATCAGAATGAGGAAAAAAAATGCTGTTTGTACTGAACAATTGTGCCAGTTTTAGAGAGAAGACTATGCAGAAGGGGTCTCCTGAAACCCAGTCTAAATCTGTGCTTTGCAGTCCTGTCTTGTGCTTTAAGTGAAACCCAACAGCATTTTCTCCACAGAGATTTATTCATCTTTGGGTTTCATTTCCTGCTTCTTTCTTTATTTCTTTTTCCTTTCTAAATTTTTTAAAATTTTTAAAATACTTTTATTTCCTAATGGAACAGCTGGATTTATATTCAGTAATAATTCTTCTCCTTGCTCTTAAAATATGTCATATTCCATTTGTGTCCAATTCTTTCTGGTCACTAATTTTTAATTTTCTTTGACAAAGCAGTGGAGGAAAATGTTACATTCCCCACAGTCTGGCGGAACTAAATGGAGAGGATTTTCCTCATTTTACTCCCAGTAAAGTAAATTACCTGTCAATATTTCCTAACCAAGCTAAGAATCCCAGTATTTGAGGCTTGGTGCTTTTTTTGTTTTCTAACTCCAGCCTATGGGAGCGGTGGGGGCATTGAAAAGGATTGCTCTGAACAGATGTGGGCTTTGTGTCCTCACATTTCTGGCAGGAGGATCGAGCTGTGAGGCTCCTAGAAAGGCTTTCCTGGGAATAAACCGTTGAGAGGTCCCATCCACCTCAACAGCCCTCTCTAATGCTCCTCCCCACACTGCAGGACTCTGCCAGAATTTCAGTGCCAGAGGTTGGTCATTGCGGTGTTCCTGGCTCCAGGGTCCAAGGACATTTTCCACCAGATAAGCACAGGGCAAAGTCTTCCTCACTTTGCCAGGAGCTCACACATTCCTTGGGCTTCCCTTGGGCTCCCTTGTGCTTCCATTGCTGGAGCACGAGGAACTGTGTGGCTCAGAATGATGCATGTGACCAAAAAATGAGGGTTTTTCACTTCCCAGGATATTTGTGCTCTGACCATGGGAATTTGGCTTTAGCCCATCAGGGTGAGATCTCCAAGAGAGCCTCAAATCCTCAATTCCAGCCATAGTGAAGGAGGTTCATCCCATGTGCCTCAGCCAAGTGGTGATTTGTCCTAGGGAGCTCTTTGTCTCTCTCCACTCCCACAGAAAAGACCTGGATTAGTGACTCTGGGTCAGTGGCTGCCATTAGATGGACAAATCTTTAATAAATGCAGTCCCATGGCTCAGGGAAGTGCCACATTCCAATTATTTCATATAATGGACCCCCTCTTCACCCAAATGAAAGAGATGAACATATTTTTCCTCCATCAGCCCTAAAAGCACCTCTTTGTCTGCTCCCTCTCTACCTCCTGCTAAATTCAGTGTTGAGATCAGACAAACCAAAATTGAAAGATCAGGACTGCAAATTATTTTCTTTCAATTTTGCTGTTTGATTCCAGTTACAAACAGTCTGTATTTGGGGAAAAGAAAAATAGTAAATTCATGTTTGACAATTCTGGTGTCTATCTCACATCTCAAAAACATCACTCAATGGAAAAGGAACAGAAATAATAACCATTCACTCATGAACACAATATCGATTCCAGTGTACAGGAAAATAGGATCCAGACAGGATTTTACAACTAAGAAGGAAACATTACAATAAAGATTATGACATTTTATGAATATTCGTGTTATAGCTTTGAGCTTTATTGCAAAGCAAAAAATATATATTTGTATATATATATATATATTTTTATCTACATATCACCTCTGACATTGTATACAACACTAAATCACAAGAAATCAAAGAAATCATAGTGAGGTAGATACAAAACAAAGGGATGGTGAAGAATCCAGCTGCTAAATTTGGCTTAACGCAACTGTCATTAACATCTGTATATCCACCACAGCAGTGAGCTTTGATTCACAGCTTGATCAATGGATCCTACTAACATTGATATTGATATTGATATTAGAGCCCATTTAGGGATGATGCCATTTGGGGAATGGGGAGGAAAATAAATCAGAAGTGTTTCCTACAAACCAGTCATCTCTGAGGGAAAATTTTCCATTGATTTTTCATGACTTTTAATGTTGATAAAACAGATCTGAGAAATAGCCTGTGATCTAGGGGTACTGGTGGTGCTGAGGGCAAAGAGGGAGAACTCTCCAGCAGGGGAATCTACTGGGGTTGAACATAAGCAAAAGCAAATAAACCATTCTCCCTTCCTTTCAGGTGGCTGAGAGGAAACAGCACACCCGGGAATGCTGGAGGCTGCATCCACAAAAGTGTGCTCTGGAATATCGGCTTGGACTTGTTGATGATGGCCAACCAAACAAGGCTTCAGCAGAAGGGCAGCCCCTGGATGGATCCTGCTGCTCTTTTCAGGCAGCAGCAGGTACGTGGCAAGAAAATTGGTACCACTGAAGTGACCGGCGCTGCTGGGACCGGTGCTGGCACCTGGTGGGGTCTGGCTGCTTGCTCTGCATTCCCACAAGGAGACTTGTTAAGGCACCTGGATGACTGGGGCTCTATGGGTTATTCTCAGCACAATATCCCAGAATGGATTTGGGACAGCCTTGGGCTTTTAAATTTAGCCTTGGGCTTATAAATTTAGTCTGTCAACCCAGGACAAGATGTACCTGGTGCTTCCCTCCATGAGTGGAAAGACAGATATGAGAAGCTGTGGGTTTAATGTTAGCCAGGTGGAACCAGGCTGGATCCAGGAAAGATTTCCAATGTGTTTCCAGCACAGGGATGGTTGGTAAAAGTTCTTTAGGCCATTGGGCCACCTTTATCCATTGGGTGGCATGTGCAGAAAAATATAGATATGGCACCCTCATATCATTCAGGAACCATGAATTATCAGTGGTGTAAGGAGCTCTCAGTGCTCTATGTCCAACACAGACAAAAGCAAGTTGGATTTTCTGGACTAGGAAGCCCCATTGCTGCTGCTCAAACATCTCCTAATCTTCTTGCAAAGGGAGGAAGTAACACCCTGGAAGAAGCACGATTCCCCAGCTTTCTGCAAACAGTGGCAATGCAAGCTTGATTCTTCTATCATTTACAATGTCATGGCTGGATTAAAGAAAATGAGGAGAATTGACCAGAACAAATTGCAAATGAGCAGGAGGAGAAGCCAGTGTGACTGCTACCAGCTCTCTATGTGAATTGAACAAGTCACTGTCAGAGAATGACCTTATCCTTTAGGAAAACATACAGAAGGTTATTGCTTGTGCATTCATTTCCAAGAGGTTTTTTGGGAACCCCTACAGCGACCAGAAGACAGTCACAGAAAGTCTGTAGCACTTAAGAAAATCAAATTCCCTCATTTCTTTAATTCCCCCATACCTTTAGTCCTGTCAGGGGAATGCCTGATGTGGATGTGCTACTTTGGCAGGGGCTGCAGACCCAAATTCCTGATTCCAGAGCTGTGTTGAAGGAGATAATTTTGAATGCTTATTAGCAGAATACAAAATTCTCATGAGAAGCTATGGTGGAGAGTATCTTGCAAACATGGTAAATCCTGTCCAGTTTGGATGGGATTCAGCTCACCTAAACATAACCAAATAAAGGCCACACGACAGATCTGAAATCAGCTGGGATGAGTCCTCACCTGGCAGTCTCCCTTGAGAGAATGGATCTTGATAACTCATGGGATACCCAGATCTTCTGGATAAATTAGAGGATTGGATCCCCTTCACATAAAGCCAAGGAACTTTGGACAAACCTCCTCATCCAAGGGAATCTGTCAAAAAATGCACCCTAGTCTTAAGCTCTGGAAGCCCGAAGTGGCTTTATACTTGTCCACAAAGTGAATTTCTCCTGTTCTTTCCCAAAGACACTGCTAGAGATTTGGGTTTTCATCTCACCAAAAAAGCCATTTGCAACTGAAACATGGGTGTGCTTTTATTGATACTCTAAAGGCTGCCTTGCTTTGCTTTCAAGAGGCTGGGTAACACAGAAAGGAAAAAAGTATTGCCAAGCATCTTCCATGCATTTCTTTTCCCTAACAGATTTTCTTGGTGAGTCATGGAACAAGCAGCTTTTGCAAGTTACTTGCTTTAGGAACTGGAGTGTTCTTAAGTATGCACTTAAAATATTTTAGCTGCAGGATTACAGATTGAGTCAAACTTACCTTCCAGGTTCCTCTGCTCACTGAATTTAGCCATTAGGAAGGTATCCTAAATTTTTTCCTTAAAACTTTAGAAGAAACTGGGGCAGAAGATGACTCCACTTGGCCTCTCAGCACTGTGTTTTCAGGAATGGAAATTCTAACTTAAAGTGAGCTGGGGAGTGGGGGGAAGTACTCTCTTTGAAAAATACTGATTAATCATGAAATTAATCATTAATAATCATTAACACAGACTGCAGATGCTGGCATCCACCTTTTCCACTACGGCTGTTTTCAGGTAAATGTGGCTGTAACTTGAGCAGGAAGACTCACATCAAGTTCTTGGTGAGGATCCAAATGCAAGAAGATTGGCTTGAAGAAGCACCTTTGATACCACAGAATGGTGTGGACACTTGTGTTCCCACTGATACATGGAAGAGATGCCACAAATCCATTCCCTTCATCCTCCCCACTTCAGAAAGGGCCCTTTCTGTATCTACAGCTGTTCCTTGGTCACGTGGAAGAACTTCACTAAGTTAGGTGTCCAATGAGTCAGAAATGGGATTTTATCTGTCCCACCCCAAGAAATTCAAGGTCACAAAATCATTGAACTACAGAATATCTCAAGTTGGAAGGCATCCATCAGGATCCAGACCATGGGGTCTGTGTGCAGGGTATGGGATAAGAGCAAGCTGACAGAAGCAATCCAGGATTTTGCCCTCGGCCAAGCTGTGGCTGAGGAGAATCCGATAAAGGGATTTGAAGAGTGTCACCATGGTGGGCCATGGCTCCAAGGACGGAGAAGCCTTGAGTGGAAGGAAGAAGAAGCACAGCCAGAAGATAAAGATGAGGTGATGAGGGAAGCAGCAGTGAGCTTCGTGAACAGAAGAGAGCTGGAGGACAAGGGGAAGGTTGGTGAAGAACTCACCATAAACTGGCCCGAATCTCCTCCCGCC
The DNA here is from genome assembly GCF_012460135.2 of Molothrus ater. Taxonomy (NCBI): domain Eukaryota; kingdom Metazoa; phylum Chordata; class Aves; order Passeriformes; family Icteridae; genus Molothrus; species Molothrus ater. Next base: position 110,995,800 of record NC_050480.2, on the reverse strand, counting down.
GGCATGGAGAGGGACCCCGCGGGGCGTGCCCAGGAGGACCAGGAGTGCAAAGTGCTTAAAGGCTTGGTCAGCATTGGCAACCCCCGTGTGACAGGCACAGAGAGGTGGGAGCGACGTGCTTGAAGCCGCAGGGAGCCAGTGGTGGGCATGGGGGGACAGGGCGGCCTGCCTCTGGGGGCCGCGTGGTTTCCTGAGCTCATCACTAGGACGACCCTGTTTCCTCACCAACGCTCTCTCCGTGGCGAACTGGGGCGGGGGAAGAAAAGTTATCAAGACTGAATCACTGAATCCCCCCCCCAGGAATATTCACTGTGGATAACGGGTTGATTTTCTACCTTTCACCTAAGGACAGGGGGAATTTTACCCAGTAGAGCCAGGCTATTTATTACAGCTGAAAGAACTACAAAACCTCTGTTTGGATGGTGTAGATGGGTATGATCCTGGGTTTGGATGTGTGTCTATATTATACACACCCTCATGTGGACATAGGCTATTATATATTTCTATAATATATAATATAGTATATAATACACACACACACGCACACGCACGTGAGATACTCAAACACCTGAACTCCTCTTAAGTCATGGAATCAAAAGGCTCTTCTTTGAGGGGGACACTCACTACATTTTCTATATAGACAACTTTGTACATACAAGTCGTAAAGTGCGTTAAAAAGCGCATAAAATTTTCTATGTAGAAAACTATGTACATATAGCACACACATGTACTAAAACACTTGGAGTTAAGCCAAATTTCACCTTCATCTTCACATCCCCAATACCTACAATACAAAACCAGAATTAAAAAAAAAAACAAAAAAACCAAAACCAAAACGAACAAAAAAACATAAGGAACCAAATGAAGAAAAAATTTCTAAAACCCAAGAGAGAGAAATGAATCAAGAAAGGAAACCAAACCCAAAAAACAGTCAACAGAAGCCTGGCACATGTAGAAAACATTGATTCACTTAGAGAACATAAAGAGGGTCATGTCCGAACCTCCTTTTTCTTAAAAACAAAACCAAACCCCTTTTGTTTGTCTGTTTGTTAGCTCTTATTGTTTGAGAAAAGTCACAGTAGCACTCTCACCTTGAACCAGAGTTTGGAACTTTTTGTGTTTCTTTGTACAAAAGAAAAAACGGTTTAGGTTATGGAAAATAGTTGGGAAATTTGAGGTTGGAGAGAGGAGATAGAGAGAGAAACTGGAAGATTGCATAGTTGTGAACAGTGGCTTCTCATCAAGGTGAAAAAGTGCATCATCTGATAAAATAGCATTTGATTATTATTCTTTTTTGTTCGGTTCCATACTTTTTTTTTTCCTCAGTCAACTGTACATGTCACACATGAAAAGGTATTTACAGCACACACACATGCTAACATTAAACGTCTGACACTGAAACAGCCATTCTTTAAAGGTTCCATCAGAGTTTGTTCCATGCAAATTTGTATTCTTTTTAAATACATTTTTTGCTACATCCTAAGACCACAGACTTGTCTAAGCCCATCTCATGTAATTGTGATCATTAGCAACGCAAAAAGGGGAAAAGCACCAAAATGGCTCGGTTTGATCACCAAACCTCTGCTTTGACTTCTTTCTCTTTTAATTTTCATTCCTTCATCACTGCTGGTTGTTTGCTTTTTAAATTTTTTTTTTCTCTTTGTTGTTGTCATTTGTTTACATTAATTTTCCAGAGATGGGAAAAAAAATTGACTTTTTCTTTTTTTTTTAAAGTTTTCTTGAGGTAAGAGTTATGCTCAGAACCTGGGGCAGGCAGCAAAGCTTTCAAAAGCATTTGAGATATGACGTGTGAGGCCAAACACTGCCACCAACATTGTAAACTGACAATGAAACAAAACAAAACAAATAAAATTGAGATGAATATTCCAGGTTTCTGTCCCAGCTAAACCTCCCACCCTCTTTGAACCCTCTGTCCTTTTGCAAAAAATCTCAAATGGAATGAAAAGGAAATAAAAGCAACTTGGCACATTCCCTCTTGCCCCAGCCAAATGAAAAAAGACAGGTGTTGTACATTAAAAAAGATACTTCAAAAGCTTTTCATGCTTGCTGCCTGTCTCAAGTGCATTTTAATATATGTCTGATCATTTACATTTATATAGGAAAGTCATATTTGTTACACTTTACACAGGATCACTTCATTTTTGTCCTTTTTAAACCTTTTCACTTTTTTTTTTTGTCTTTTGGATAATGAGTTGGTTATAACAATCTACAGTAAGGCTGCACAGGAAGAATACTGTGTGGTTTTTTTTTAATCTCTAAGAACCAAAGTATATAAAATGAGGTTTGATTCTAGCACCTTTTACAGTATTATTGGTGTTGTTCCCTTTAGGAAAAAAATACCTTCACTCCACATCTGTTTTATCATCTCTCTTTAGTTTCAGCAATACTTCAAAGGTAACAATAAGGGGATTATTGACCCAAACCAGCAGTCCTTTGACAAAAAAAACCTCTCCCCCCTGAAGTCAGGCAGAACTGCTCATGTGAGCAAAGCCTTAGCCAGCTTCCCTCCTGCCTGCCAGCGAGGGCTGGGGCAGCAGTTTGCTCTGAGCAGCACGGAAAACCGAGCATCCAAAGAGGAAAAGAACCACACCCAAGTTGCTGGGGCAGCTGAGATGGAGAGGCTTGACAGCAGATGGTTTTGCTTGGGGTGGAGGCAATAACACTGCTTGCCAAAAGGTGCAGAGGACGCTGCCCTGGGATGCTCCCCTGGGATGCTGCCCCACCGACCCCACCGTCCTCCTTCCATGGCAAGGGGAGACCTCCCCATCCCACGTGAGGAGGAAGATGTGGCCTGGCAGCATCCTCTGGGGAGATTTGGAGAAATTTTTATAAATTTCTATGATGTGAAACAGCATCTTTCACTGAGAGCGTTTCTGGGAGCTGGGAGGGGAGAAGGAAGCTGGAAAAATAAAAAACAAACCGTGGGAAAGAAGAAGAGAAAAAGAGGAGCTCCTTGCCAAGGTTGTAATGTTTTACAGGATGTTTGTTGGTTTCACTCGAGCAGTGTTAATCCTGCAGAGGAATGGTTCATTCCCCTGACAGCGGCATCAGAACCTCAATTATATATATATAATTATAACTATAGCAATCTATCTATCTAGCTATCTATCTATTTTTATTTATATAAGTATACATTAAAGTCTGTTACTGCACTGGCACCTAATACAGAGGAAAAGTACTGGCGTTGCTGCTGGATGCAAGTGGTTGCCTTGACTGAAGTCCTGTGAAGGGTGAGCACCACAAGGAAAGGCACCACGAGGCTTTGAGAGTTGAAATGTTGCTGCCCTAACATAGCCATCACCAACAAAAATAAAGAGCTTGGTGGAGTTCATGAGGGCAGGTGGGGCCAGGCTGAATTCTGGCCTCGCTGATGACAGAAAAAAACAGAGTTTTCCCAGAAAAAAATACTGGGGTTTACACAGGGTGGCTGATGGTGAAATTGAGACCAGAGTTTGGTCTTTTAAGGGGCACGTTGATTTTGCGAGCTCTTATGTAGCACTTTGGACACTTTTTATCAGCTTTCCTAAATTCAAACAGCCTCTTTGTGCCGTGTTCAACACACCTGCACAGATGGAAGAAAAGCAGGATGGAACTTTGAGCACTCGGGAAATAATCTAACACAAAGAGGGCACAGCCTGCCGTGGGCTGCCTCCTGGGATGGGCTGGATGCCTTCAGCTCCCACTAAACCAGGGGAAGTCGAAGGCGCTCAGCGAGTCTGATCTCATCCCTCTGCATAGCCCTGTCCTGAATATCTCAATCCATCACACCCCAGGAGCCCAGAGAATAAATTGTCCTGGACACAGGCAACAATTTTGATGGGTTGGCAGAAGTCCTGCCAGGCTGAGGCAGAGATGAAACCTGCACCTGTCTGGTTTTCCGAGGTCTTAGCCTGTGCTTCTCATTCCCTCCTTGCTCAATCAACATTTCTGCTGTGCTAAACTTTTATGTTGGCCCTTGCTCTATTTCTCCTGCTCATAAACTCATGCTCAAGCACATTGCCCTCCAAGATGTAGAAAACAGAGGAAGAGCTGGGAATAAACTAAACACACCCTCAGAGCCCTCCTGCAAAACGAGAAGTTGCTGCAGACACTGCCCATCCCCAACGGGATCCCTGTGCATAAGGTCATTGCTTGGTGATCGAAAAAGAAAAAGAAGAGACTCGCAGGCACTCGATGCCAAGATAAGAGCACAGGTTTTGCATCGTGTTGACACCTGTCAGCCCATCCCGTGTGAAAATCCCGAGCTCTCCCGACAGCTGCTGACAAGCAGCCTGCCCCCGCTGTCAGCGGCATCGCGCCGAGTCAAGGACAGCGCCGACGAGCTTGGCGGAAATTCGCTCGCTGGACAGAGAGAGGGGCAGGACTGTCCCCAGGACTGTCCCTGGCCATTTCTGGCCAGCTCAGAGCAAGGGTTGGTGGCAACCCCGTGTGAACCAAGCACCGTGTGTGTGGCTTGCTGGAGGAAGCCAAGAATGGCGTTGGGAGACCACTGTGGGGGACTAATGGAGTTGCCTGTGGCAGGACTTGACGTGGTTTTCCTTGTTCATTCAGGTCGACTTTTGGGCATCTGATTTGGATCCCAGTCTTTCTAGAATCCCAGGAAGGCTGGCTCAGGTGCAGAAATGACCGAGGAAGAAGCCAGCCTCTACCAGAAGAACTGAAAATCCTTGATCCTAACTTGGATGGATGGGCATCTTCACCTGCAAGCCACACTGGGTCGGAATGGCACTGGAAGGACAACTTCAGATGAAGGACCTGGGTTCAGAAGGGGCTGAGTTTGGTTTATAAGGCAAATTCAAGGCATGGGCATGACCAAGTTTCAAGCTTAGTTAACAAAAAATGTACTTTTTACTAGGAAAGCTTAGGCCATTATTCCTGACTGATGCACCTGATCAAGAGGATCTGGGGTGAGGAGAATTCTTTGGAATTTTTTCAGCCAGGCAGGACTTAGGGTGGGAGAATAAGACACAGGGATGCCTGTGGCATGAACTCTTGGCAATCCACTTGAGGACCCATGTGGCTCTCTCCACTTCTGCTGTCAACAACCCCATGGCCCAACAGGACTGTGCTAAATCCTTGGTTTCTCAGTTGACTTCCCCGGATGCTTTCCATGGGGAGAGAAGGGCATTTCACAGGATGGAGAAAAACGCCTCCCAAAATCTTATTGTGACGTTTCAGAACAATCTGCCTGTTTGTGTCTGCTGAGCCAAATGGGGACAAAAAGGGGTGATATGATGGATTTGTCCTGCTCTGCTGACCACTACTGTGGTCCCACACCACTTTTGATGTTAAGGTCTGGAAGCACATCACCAACATTGTCTAAATAATCCTCTCATCACCCATGTGAGGGAACCTTTATCCCTTCCAGTTTGCAGGTGAAAGAAACATGGAGCAAAAAAAACCCAAAACCCCCAGGTTAACCCTGTAACTCTAACAACTTATTTTTGCCATGTTGTACTAGTTGTGGAATTTGTTCTCCTTGAATAAGATTTATTTGAGGAATCAAGTGCAAGACTGTTTTCCAGGTTTTGAGTGTTAATGGGTTCCAGTAGTGATTAGTTGAATTTCAATGTTTATGGGAAAAGTGGCACTTCTGCAATAGAAGTATTTAAATTGTGCTATTCTCTGTGGCTGTGCCAATTTTCCAGTACTATCAAAATTCACTAATCAAAAACTCTCCTAGGATGACAGCTCATTTGAGAGGTTTCTGTAGACTTTTAGGACTCTTTTCAATCAGAAGAGCTTTGCAAGATGTAAGATTGACAAAGATCTTTAAATGCACATTGCAACACCTGGGGTAAACGTGGCAGAGATCCAGGGATGGAGGTGGCATCAGACTGACCATTCCCATATCACATGCCCTGGAAAACAAGCCAAGGGCACCAGGGAACATCTCACACCTACCAGCAGACACAACCCTAAAATCCTCTTTGCTTTCCCAACCAACAGCCCATGGCAAAGATGGAGAGAGAACGTGGATCTTCAGGCACCATGATTTTCAAAATAAATCCAAAAATATTCACACCACAGGAAGGGCATTTCCTTGCAATCAGAAAGTCATTCAAAGCCTCCAGAATATAGAGCCTTCCTGTGATAATCCTGGTTTTAGGGGAACAGCTCCACCATGGAGCATGCTGTCAGATTCCCAAAGACAGATTCCTTGTTCCAATTAGTCTGGAAGAAGGAACACACAGAAAACTAGGCAAGACTGTCACCCCACCTGTTATCTCATACTCTTTTCATAATGGGTGGCCATATCAGATTTAGTGGAATGGTCCAAACTTGGCCCAGTGACAGGAGTCACCAAAATGAGACGTGAAATAGTCCTTCCCTGAGTAAATAAAACACTTTTAAAATGAATTCCCATTCCTTATCGGGACAAAAGGCTAGAATGGTAAAACTCTGCAGAGCAGAAACAGTAGCCAGAACCATTGTTTTTTTCTGATAGGAAAATATTTTCCATGGAAACCCCCTCAAGTTTTAGATACATTTTGGGAAGGGACATAGTTTGTAGCTAATGGAAAACTTTGATATTCAAGGTAAGATCTCATCCCTCTCACTCTCCCTACAAAGAAAAGATGGGAGACAAAGGGATTTGGCTGTGATACCTATTTAGACCCTCCTTCAGAAAACACACTTCACAGCTCTCCTCCAAATGACTGCAATTACATCCAATTTAGGTCTTGTTTAATTGCTCGAGTAGTTCTGGGAACTCTATGGATAAGTGAAAACCAGTCCACTTTCCCTACTACTTATCCATCATGAATTTGTTGGCTGATACCGAGACTTCAATAATTACTGAAAAAAAAAAAAACAGGTTATAGGGGTATGGTTTGAAATTGAAATAATTTGAGGGGGTTGCCTGCGGAGCACTTTGTAGTTTCTCCCATAGTGTCAGCTCACAGAATCACAGAATATCCTGAGCTGGAAGGGACCCACAAGGATTATGGAAGTCCAACTCCATGGGACAACCCCAAGAAGCACCGGGTTGAAGTCAAGTGGTTTCATCTTTAAGCTGCTGAAATTCCTGCGGGTGTGTGTCCCTGTGTGCACTTGCATGCCCTCAGAAACTGAAACCAACCCCTCAAGAGAACAGATTGCAGGTGTAATCAGCTGGCATTTGTCCTAGATTTTCCCTAGTTAGGAAGGAACAGTGTTTGGTTTTAGAGTGGAGGAAGGAGAGGAAAGGCGGGGGCGGCGTGCAGGTGGCGTTCAGCTGGGGCTGAGGGGAGGAGGTTCTGGCACTGGCAACAAGTTTTATTGGTAAATACAGCTAGAAAGGAAAATATGAGCTTCTTGTCCTTGTGACTGATGAATGGGAATGACATCTGGAGGCAAAACAATAATCACTGCCTTTGAGTGGCATTTGGCATTTGAATTTTAAGGGCTTGAAATCAGATTTGGAGGGTTTACTCCCTGCAAAGGAGGGCTCTGTTTGCTGCGTGTGTTGACAGGGCTGTTCTCATTGCAGTGCTGATACTGGTGAAAGGAGGAACCATCTCTTCCTCAGATAAAGCCAGGGACTACAAAGCCCCCATAGAGATCAGGGATAGTCTACACTCAGATGGCTCCTCTTGGAAAGATACTCCTGCTTTTGCCCAAGTTTTGCCTGGGTTTTGACAAACTCTGCAAGCTCAAGCATGAAATCTATTGTCACAGTTGAAGAAAAGACCAATAGGGCCTTGTTTGGGCTCCCCATACCAGTAGAAATTAGTGGTTTTAGCATAGATATTGTAAGGAGGCACCTGGCCATCAGTGGAGCTCTACTGATTTATCCTGATGCTGTGTTTGGCCCTCATGCTTTGTCAAATTTGGCTTCCAAATTTCTTAACAAGTGGAAGATAGGTGGGACAGCATTTCCTCAGGACCTTAAGCTTCTGATGGTCTTTTAATTAAAAAAAAAAGTAAAAAAAAAAAAACAAAACTCTACAAGGAATGTTTATTTCAACCCTGCTTGCAAATCCCAAATTGCTAGCACCTCTCACCAGGAATGACCTTCCTCATCTCGAAAAAGCCCTTTGGAATTCACAATGTGTTCATATATATTAAAACATATATACTGCTGCAGTAACATGGCATGTATGCTCACCTATATTTCCATGGGACTGGGGATATAGACTCAGACATACATGTTGATTAATCCCTTTAATCCTGAAAATTCATAGGCACCCACTTCACTTCAGGCTTAATATATAGTAGGAAGAATTCTCTCTCTTCCTGCTGTTTTACTCTCACTGCCAAAGTGGGTCATACCAAAACAACAGGGTGCAAGCACAGCCAGGTGGTTTCCCTGTTAAACAGCACAATTTCAGGAGAATTAAAGGGTGATTTATCAATAATGTGAACTTCTTGTCTTTTTTTTAAATATATATATATATATATTATAATGCCCTCAATACCTTATAGGCTATATCCTATTTAATTCCACGAGGTGGGCGACAATGAGCTTTGAAAGCAGTCTGCACCTACATCTTTTTGCTCTACCAGATACACATGAGACTTTAATTGCTTTCAAACCACACTTGCCCTCTCTCAGCCCTCTCAGTCCATCCCTGTTCAAGACACAGATGTGTGGTGCTTTTTAGGACAAAGAGGGAATATTAGTTTGTTGGCCAGCATTTGGTTGGGTCAAACAAAGCAGTTAGCATAGCACCGAAGGAGTGACATTGCTGTTTTTTATCCCAACGTCAATCTATTTTTTTAATTTTTTTTTTTTTTTTTTTTTTTGGAACAGAAGAAGTAAAAAGAACCCAGATGCACCAAGCTGAGTGCTTAAAACAGGGCAAAGAAACAGCTGGGGAGAAGGACGGGGAAGAAGCAGACCCAAAGCCGATGCAGATGAGCGACAGCCCATCTGCAGGAGTGGGGCTTCTAAATTTGCTCTGCCCCAACAGGAAGATGTGCAGCTGCCTGGAAATTCAGGTGGAAGAGCCTGGCCCCTGTAGCCAGAAGATTTTGAACTCCCTCCCCATGGTGGATACAGGGAAGGGACAGGGAAGGTACGTGGCAGACCAAGCCAGAGCTTCCTTCTTGCTTCATGCAAGGCAAGTCTTGGGCTAGAGAAGACAATGGCCACCTGAAACACCTCCCAGTGATCCCAAACAGACCAGACTCCACAGTCCTTACTCAGGACAGAAAAGGAGACCCAACAACAAAACCCAGGAGTTTTGCCTGAGTAAGGAGTGCGTGAGCAGACTTCACACAACTTCTCCAAAAAAGGGAGCAGGGAATCCTGCCTGGCATTGCATTCCCACAAGAGACATCATACAATGGTCAGGACACTTAGACAATAAAAAAGACAAAAATACCCCTAAACCACAGGCTTTCTATCACATGTTTTTCCCTTCTGAATCATCTGACCAGTGGTGACATTTGGAGCAATGAACTGGATCCCTTCCCTCTTTCTAAAGAAAGTTATCCTGGCTTTCACCTGCGTGGCTTGGGGCTCAACCAGGGACGAATCCACCTCGATGGACACGGAACCAACAGCCAAAACTCCCACAGGTGGCAAGGGAAGTTTTGCCTGCAGGAGGACGGTGAAGGCAGCCTGGTCTGGTCTCTCTAGGTGTGGCACAGGTTTTTTCTCCAGGAAAGCAGGGAGTTCGGGAAGAGTTGCACGGGAGCAGCGTTGGGTCTATTTTATCCTTTCACATCCCACCTTCGCCCTTTGCGTAAGGAAACAGTTCAAAAACCAAAAAAAAAAAACCAACAAAGCTACTGTACAACCAAGTAAACTGCAATTATTGTGCTGTCTTAGGCAGTCAAGGAACTCAAAAGGCAAAAACAGAAAGAAAAAAAAGATATTTTTTCACGTGTTTATCAGTTGAGACACTAGTTTTCCCATGCCTACAAGAGTCCTCAGCAATACCAGCCTCCCAAATAAGGTCCAGGCTATTCCAAAACAGCGTGAGCAAATTTTTCACTGTATTCAGATGGAAGCTGATGACTGAAAGATTAGTGCACATTTAACCGTGGCTGATGAGAGCAACTTTTAAAGAAATTCAAGTATTCATCAGTAATCTGTTCGGTTCAGAAATACTTTTGTCATCTTTAGTTTCAAGTTTTCAGAAACAGCAAGGAAAAGGGAAAGGTCACCTGTTGTGTAAGAAAATAATATTGCAAATAGTGCTGTTACATTTGACCAGGAAAGCAAGGCTGTTCAGTTGGCGCATAACAATTTTCTCCGTTCCTTGCTTTTGGGGAGAGAAAAGACTTCAAATCACTTTCTCAAGACATGCACCAGCAGGTTTTCCTTCTGCATGTTGTAACCCACCCCTTCACTGCTCATCCCCCACAACAGCACAAACCCAGCAAGAATGAAATTTTCACGGCGCACTTCCAGCACCTCTCACACACGTTAACTTAAGCCTCACAACACCCCTGTGAGGTAGGTAAATATTATTATACCCATGTACAGATGGGTAAACTGTAGGCACAGAAAGGTTAAATCACTTGCCCAAGGTTACACAGCAACTTCGTGGCAGAGCTGGGGTCGAAACCCAGGAGTACTGTCACCCAAAAATCTGCAATGAATTTTAGACCGTGGCCACTTTCTACACTCTCTGTAAGAGACCATCTGACAAACACAGCATTGCACAAATCCAATTAACTCCGCGGATTACAAAGTGCCTGGCTTTCAAACAGTTGCCTTGCTGCATGTGTCCCAAAGGAATGGGGAGGGCACAGGAAGGTTTCTGCTCTCAAATAATTTTTTTTTTCCATTTGCAGGGCTTGGTTTTGGTTTGGTTTTTAGGTTTTTAATGTAGGACAGGAAAAGGTATCTACATCATTTTATCGACAACATCACTTTCCAATTGGGTTCTGTGCATGTCTAAATATACATTGAGGTCCAGATGGTTTATGCAGATTTATTTTAATAGTCACCAGTTTCCTCCCTCCTCATCAGCGAAGAGCCAATGGAACATATGCAGCGATCTGTCATCTCGTTTTCCCATTTTTCTCATTGTCCCACTGTCTGAGCTTCAAGTAAGGAACAAGGGTTGAACACAGGCAATACCCAGCACAGCAGGAAAGCTCCTCCCTTTCTTCACATCACACCTCGACAGGAAAGAGTCACCACACCGTTATTCCCGAGTTCAAACACAACAGAACAATGAAGCGATTCTGAACGTGCTCATGGAGAATTAAGTGGATTGCAACAATCTCTAGCGGTACCCAAAGGTCTGGAAATGCGTTCTGCACACAGTGAAAGGTTTGCCCACGTCTATTTGGGATAGCCTCAAATCTCCTCGTTCAAACCAGGCTGAGATCCTCTGCACCAGAATACACCTGAGCTCCAAGGAAAAATAAAACCAGCAATCATAACCCTGGGAAAGCACCATTCCCAAAGCCCCCAGGGCTTGAGACAACTGCCAAAAGAACAGCATGCAAGCTCCAGCAAGCAAAGGGTCCACAACGGAGTTCACATCATCCCTACCATCCTACATCAGCCACCTCAGCTTCTGTGGGGATTGGCATAGACCTTATTTTGTCATGGTTATTTGGGTTTTTGTTTTCTGGTGGGTTTTCTTTTGCAGGACCGCATTTGATCTGAGCAGAACCCAGAGAAAAGCAAACCCAGTAAAAGAAGGAAAAAATCCTAGGAAAGCCTGTCTCCACAAATTTCCACCGACTCCGGCAGCTTCCAAATTGTCTCCTGCCCAAGCTGCCCAGCAAGCAGGCACTAAAAGGTTTTGCAAATGCACAGTAGTAAGTTTTCCTTTTCAAAGCACCTCTGAGCTTCAATGAAATCATGCTGGACTAACCTCAGACCACATTTTCTTCAGGAGGTTTAGTCATGCTGCAGGTGTGCGGGTGACAGGTGTGACATGCAGGGCCAGGGGTGGGATAAATTGTGAAGTGAATCTTGTGTGTACAAAAATATATCTATAGATCACAGGGTGATTGCACTCTGAAAGTCAATAGTGATGCTCCTCACATGAGCCAGGTTTTAGCAGACAATTCACTAAAGCTTGGAATTAATTTTGCCATTTCATTCAGTCAGCTTGAAATAAAAATACATGCAAATGACTGCTGACTTTTGGCAGGTGCACAAAAGGACAGGGTGAAGCAGAGAAGTAGCTCCACTGAAAATATATATATTTACACTTGAAATGGGTGTCTCACTTGCACTTTGGACTGGTAAATATTCACCATTGTCTCCTCTTCTACAATTCAGGTTGGATTAGCTGCAGATGAAAAATGCCTCGTGTGGGTGGCAAAGCATGACAAGGGCATGGACAGGGACCTTGTAATTCCTGTGTTTCCACTGTTGATTTGCTCTGGTCTGAATGATTCCTGTCTCTGAATTAGCTGCCTATGGATGTGTAACACTATCACAGTAAACATGCCATCCATCTGACATGGATGGAGGGATGGATGGGTTGATATCTGAGCCATAAAAGTGATGCAGTTTGCAAAACAACCTCAGCAAAAGGAACAAAGTGAACTGAAAAATAACTTGTCCATTGAATCAGGCAGAAAACAGAAAAGTGCCAGATCAGAGCTGATGTTCTCCACCACCTCCTGCATCCTGGTCTGTGCATGGAGTTACATCTTTGTCAGGAAATTAAACACTTCCAGGGTCCATTCTGGCCACGAAGTCAACTGAGTAGTGCTGGCCCCATCCTGATTCTGAAAATCTTCCACCCCTGATATGGAGCAGCTGCATCCAAACTGATGACTGGGGATGGTCTCTGGCCAGTGCCAAAGCCTGGGCAAGCTGTGCCTGAGCCCAGAACTCCTTGGAGTGGATCAAAACCATGCCAGGGGAGGTTTGAGCAATAACAGTCGGGATGGTGGAGCCCTCGTGCCTCGGCATTGCCCTGGCATGGCACAGTTGGCTGGTTTAGATGATCCCAGGGTGAATCCAGCACCACAAATGTGCCAGAGAACTTGCCCACCAATCTTGTGAATAGATACAGGCTCAACCCTCTCCATGGCAGTTTGAAAAGCTCCTCACGCAGTATCTTCTGGCCAGAAGGTGAGATATGGTATAAAAAAGCTACCAGGGTAAAGCTGAGGAGTTAAAATCAAAGTGAAACTAAAACAAGTTGCTGACCATCCTGCAAAAGTGCACACCAAAAAAATCAAAGGGCAAAAAAAAAATAAAACAGGAGGAGAGGACGAGACTCTTAGCACTGGGATTAGTACCAATAAAGGGCTGGGGTAGTTTTCCACCCTGAGCTTTTGGCTTGGCAAAAGGCGCTGTTTGGCAACAAGATCACAGGTAATCCCAAAAGGAAATGGTCACCACCCCAAACTGTCCACCAGGAACATGTTGGGAGTAGCGGCAGAGCACGTGCTTTATGTTAAGGCTGTAATGAAGTCCTGGAAAAAGAAACAGTTCTTCAGGGAGGACACAGGCTCTCCCTGGAAATCCTTTGCTAAATGAAGATGCTGATGGATATCATTCAAAGAAAGGAGAAGCAGAGGCAGAAAGTTTATGCAAGTAGTGAAACAGTCTCAGCTCGCAGTGGAGGCACCTGCCTTTGTTGTTATCCACACTACGAGCCACGAAGGAGGAGGACTTTGGAACAGGGATGTGTCAAGCCCTTGGTTAAGCTGGTTTGGTTGTGAGAAGTTAGCACTGCATTGAGAAGTAAGGACACTTCCAGAGTGTTTTGCCCCTCCATTCCCGGTGGAGGGCGGAGGCGACGGCTGTTGGTGTGGTGGTGTGGAGTAAGATCCCGTTCCTGAGGGAAGGCAGGCTGGAGTTGCTCATGAGAGGCAACACTGAAGGGTCTCCTCCTCCTGGCACCTGGTGACTGTGCCTTGGGCTCGTTGTCACTGCCCTGGTGGGAAGGGTCCGGCTGTTCAATGGGGTCAGTGATCAGCACCACATTTCCAGACCTCAAGGTTGATGAGTTTGGGGAGCAGGACCTTCTTAGGGTGATTTTGAAAACAAGAATGCCACCTCCTGGAAAAATGGTCCCCGAGGAACAGCAGGGCTGTTTGCCATCCATTCCTTTCTCATGCTTTTGCCACAGAAATGCAGATGTGAGGAGGAGAGCTCTTCATGCAAGGGCCAAGGGCAGCCTTCACATGGGGAATTAGATCAAGATAAGTCTACACTAACATTAAAGGCAAGCCAAAAGAAAGTTCTGGAGGGAGAAATGCAGGCCTGTAGCTGGAGGATGGGCACTTCTGTGTTTTAAGGACTCAGCAGGTGGGGACAGCGAGTTCACTTCACAAATTACCTCTTTTTATGGAGACAGCACACTGATCAGGGGAGAAACAGGGTGAAATGTTAGTAGAACACTTGAGAAGGAACTGGCTGTGGGGCACAGACAATGGAGAAGGGAAATGAAAGCTTTTCACAAATATATATCAGTTCATATATATATATATACATATATGTCTTTATGTGCACAGCAAACAAGGGACTGGGGAGTTAGACAGGGGATGACAAGACCAAATCCCTCCCTTTGCATGAAAATGTGACCATCACATTGGTTGTAATCAGAGCCCAGAAACATCTGCCTGAAATGAAGTTTGACTGGGAATTACAGTACCACTGACAATTTGGCTTTGTATAAACTTTGCCGTGTGTCTATAGTTTGGCGTGAAGGAGTCCTGCCCTCCTTGAAGGGGACAGACACCAGCTGAAAGTTTCCTTTACAAAACAAAATGAAACAACTGAAGAAACCCCAACGTTTTCTCAGAACACTGCAAAGGATCACTGATTGAAAAAAATGTTTCTCTTCAGGTATATTCAGGCGAAGAAAGCATTCAGCTTCTTTAAACTGTTATATAAAATTGGTACTAGTTTCTTTAAATACTATCATAATTAAAAAAACCAACTGATTCCTGAAATTAAAAAAAAAATAACAATCCTAATTAAAAAATATCCCTCCATGCTGATCTTCTCTTCAGAATAGGTCAGCATGGGAGTTTTGCACCCTAGACAGTTACAGTATTTCTGGAATAAAAAATTGCAATTACACACAGAAAATACTACAGCATTCACTTAAAAATATCTCATTTTGTTGTTGTTGTTTTTCCCCTCCCAAGTAGAGGGATGGTGGGATTGAAAAGATGCCCTGAAACGGGAATATTCCTTTAAAGGAGCAATACTCTCAAAACGGAAAAAGGGTGTCGGATAGACGCAAACCCGGTGATTTAACTCAAAAAAGAAAAAAAAAAAAACAACAAGATATTCCAGCACAGAAACAGAATCCGAGAGAGATGAGAATGTTCAGACACCGAGCGGGTTATTTGGAAATGTCAAGACAACCCCACAGCTTTGCCAGCATCGGAGGTGGCAGCATCTCCTGGCGGTGGAAGGCTAAGCTAAACCACGGCGCTCTCGCTACGCTCTTGGGTTTCCTCTGGTTGTTGTTTCTCGCCATGTACTTACAGTAGAGGGTGACACGAGACAGTTTTTATCAGCAGTTCCCCACACGTAACCGAGTCGAAGAATTTTTCTCAGCTAAATCACAACAACAACATCAACAGAAATAACAAAGCACCAAATTCATCTCGAGACGTGAGTCAGTTTTACAGGTTATTACCGTTTGAAGAAGTTTTGTTGGTTGTTTTGTTGTTGTTTGTTTTTTATGTTTTTTTTGTGTTTTTTTTTAATCCCGACTTTTCATGTTTTGTTTTCCTTAAAAACAAAACAGAAACAAAACAGAAAATCAAAACCCAAAAATCCCCAAAATGGAACAAAGGATGCTTTACAATCACTTTAAGGCTCGCACTGAATGAGACATGACAGGTCTTACACGAGATTACAAATAATACATGTATGCCTTTCACAGCCTTAAAATGATACAGTAGGTCAAATTATTTTGCCAGTCACTGATCAAGTATTGTGCCTTTAAATTGACTCGCTTTTTGCTACCATGCTGAGTTTTATTATTACTGAAATAATTATTAGATATGCGGGAATGTACTTTCAGATCATGTTTTTTGGTTTATAATTTTGATTACTTCACATTTTCCAGAAATCAAGGTGGCAGGCCTTATTCTGGGCTCAGACTGTTGGTATTTGCTCCACTGGAGACAGTGGGGCTTTAGCACGAGCAGTTGTTGGGAACAAGATCAGATCCTGTATTTTCACTCTGATCTGGTACAATCCCACCTTTGTACAGGGTCCATTTCCACAAGGAAAACGGTCCCAGGGTGAGGTCACCTTTATAACACGACTCGGTCAAGGCTTGGCCCAATGGTGTTATAAATTCCTTCCCAAATTATCTTACAGACCTGATTTTGTCTTTCAGCTGTTGGAAAAATCAAGCTCCATTGGGGTTGTCTTGGCTTTGCTTTCTTATCTTTTCTTTCTTATCTTTAGACATTTGGAGGGGTTTTTTCTGCTAAATCCAATATGAGCAACAGGACTTTTTTTTCCATACATTTCTCTCTTTTTGTTGTTGTTAATTTTTTTTTTTTAATTTTAAGGTTTGCATTTCAGTTGGATGGTTGGTTTTTCTTTTGTTTTTTTTTTTTTTTTTTTCCTGGCATATAATCATCAAAGAGTTTTGCATGAGAAAGGTGACAGTACTTAATGAAACTCAGCACCTAAGGGCATAAGGCAGTTGTAGGTTTGTTTGTTTGTTTTTTTTTTATTTTTCAATCAGCACCAATCCCATAAATAATGTTCTACACTTGGTGTACGGTATAAAACTGATGTGGAGATGCCTCCTTCTCCACCTGTGAATCCTAGGTGTGGAAGTTGAAATACTGTTTCTTGTGTGTAAAAAACAAAAGAAAAGTTTTTCTTTTTGTTTTTACTTACAAAACATAGAGAATATCTTTTTTTTTTATACATACAGCAACCAGAAAGAAAGCTTATCTGAAGGTTTGTGTTTGTTTCATGATCTGTGTTTACCGTAAACAAAAATAAGGTCCCCTCTTTTACTTTTGCTTTAAGGAGCTTTAAAGTGAAGATTCATATTGTAGCAACTCATATAAGAGAGGTCCATCTCTATACCTAATACCTACAGCTGTGGGGGTGACATATTGGAGGATGTTGATAGTTCTTCTTAACCTCCTGTCTACAAAATGAGCATCCCAGGCAGGATATCTTTTTCTTGGGATGTCAATCTTAATGAGAGGCCCCTCGGGGGGGTAGGGTCGCCCAGATGGAGTAGATGGTACCATTGCTCTCACCTGGAAAACGGGCAAGCAAGTGTCAGCTGTGAGTTCCTCCTGTTGCTCCGTGACCGCTCTGGTGGGCGTAGCCTGGGCCCCCCGGTACCCAGGGGTTTGGGGCGCCATGGGCTCAACATCGGGGGGCAAAGGAATGCCCCAGAGCAGCTCGGCGCAACAGGAGCTGGCAAAGATCTTAGCTCTTGGCCCCATGGGATGCAGCACACCATAATATAACAGCATCAAAGCTATCCCAGCAGCAAAGCTAAGAAAGACACAACACAGTGCTGGCACGGCATAGGAGTCAGTGGTGTCAGGATCTCTGTAAAAATACCAAAGGAGCGTCAAGGCAGCGTTCTCCGTCAGGACCACCGTGTAATACGCAAACATTCGGTATCGAGTCCGCCCTTCCTTGACATTAAACCAGCAGAAAATGTACACAATCCCTACCACCATGTTGAAGAGGATCTCCTCCCACTTAGACATGCAGAAATCTGTCCCACCATGGATGATCCAGAAAGCCATGGCACACCAATGGACCACTACAAAGATCCCAAAGTAGAGCTGGAAGATGGAAGCAAAGAGAGCAAAAGAAATAACTCGGGATGAGATGGTGAAGAGGCGCCAGAAGAGATGGATGAGGGCCCCTCTGTAGCTCATACTCTTCTTGTCGTCCCTAGAGTCCCGAAGAAGCTTGTGATAGGAGGCTAGCACCCAAGCCAGGGACATCAGGGAGGCCACAGAGGACACACCTGCCGGAAGACACACAGATCCACTGAGTTAGACAGGAGCTTTGGTGGAAAACATCATCTGCTCACTAAATTATTGCATCTGGGGCAGGCTCTGGAGCCTGAAGGTTCAACTCACGTCAGGTTGTCCTTACAGTCTGGAGGAGAGAAATACAGAGATATCAGTGTGGGAATTGGAAACGGTATTCAGGAGTTCTCTGACTCCTTGTCCTTATCTTCCTGAGCCACTGGATTGGGCACCCCACCCTAGCAGTTCCAGCAGGGAACAGCCTCTGTGCTCATCCTGACTGGATCCACATTTGAGAGTTTGAAATCCAGATCCCATCTAAATGCTGAAGCCCAAGTGTGGAAGTTACTTTCTTGGAGAGCAGAATCTCTCTTGGAATGCACCACGGCAAGAGCAGGACACCTGTATTCCCTGCAACTGCTTGGATTTTTTTTATTCTAAAATAGTTTAATTTAAGCAACATTCCTATTGATTCTGCCTTACTCAGGAATCTCCATTTGCATTTGCCTTTCAGAAAAACGAGGTTTTTGTCCCATGCAGATAAATCCAGGGAGCATCAAGACTCATCAATACCCTTGAAAGAGTACCAAAACAAAGGATCTGATCTCTCCAGCAAATCCCTGCCTTGCTTCTGGAATGGACCCAAGACCTCTACTGGATGTAGCTCTTCTCCAGTCTGGTCTCCTTTCTGGAGCACAAATCCAAGTCACAGTCACGTCAGGGAGAGCACAACCTGCACTGGGGTCACCTTCAGCTCCCAAGACATCCTGCTGCACCCTAACATGGGGCAAAACACCCCATGATATTCCAAAGGGACCTGGTCCTATTCTCCATCCCAACACTTCCACAATTTATTTCCTCCAGAAGATAAAATAGTGGCCCCACCACACTTGAGAGGCTTTTAAAAATATACTTCCATTGATTATCACAAGGGTAGATTGAATAACTTGTGGAGCAAAGCATCACAATAAAAATTAACTGAGAGATTCCTGGGAAAAGAAAGAGCTGCTGGCATCTTATTCCTTTGCCCACACTGCTGCTCACTGGACAACTGTTCTGCAGGTGAGGAAACAGATGATGGACCAAAATTCATATTTGGGAAGCTCAGTAATTTGGTAGCTATGGTTGGATGGGGCCTTAGCCAAAGATTTATCTGGGAGCATAACCTTTAAAGTCCAAAGGAAAAACTGCTAATGGTTCCAAGCAAAACAATGAGAAATGCCCCTTCATCTCTGATGTGTAACTGGGTGATAAATCCAGATCTTACTTGGCTTTTACTTCTTTAAGAAAATCCAAGGAACATCTTGTTGCAGCTGCCCTGAGTTAAAAAGGTAAAATGACTGAAAAACTTAAATTTCTTCATCTCCTGTTTCCTTTTCTCTCTGCTCACAGGGGCTTGGCTTCCATGGGAATGCAAATAAGGTCCACTGACTCCTCAGACCTCACTCTGTAGAATTTATCTTGGTTTTGAGGAGCCCACCCCACCATGTATCAGGGTTAGATTTCTCTCCTTCCAATCTATTTGTGTCTGGAGGAGAGATGATGGAGAAGAAGGCCAGGAAGGATGGCAGACTCCAACTCTTCCCTCGTTGGAATTCTCACAGCCTGCAAAGTCCACCAAAACTACACCTTTTTATCAGCTCTCAGGTTTCCCTCTGAATCCCTTGTCTTTGGGGTCAAATGGACATTTGAATTTCAGACTGAACTTTAAAAAACAGCAAACAGCAAAGCAGTGAGAGCACTGGCCTTATCCAAGAGGGGAGCTTTAAGAAAATCACTATTTCCCGCGAGTTCTAAGTCCTCACTAAGAAACACTTGCACATAGGACTTGGGGATTCCAGCCACAGACTCACAGAATAGTTGAAGTTGGAAGGAAGCCCTGGAGGTCATCCAATCACTCTGCCAAGGTAGGATCACCTGGAGCAGGTGGCACAGGAACACATCCAGGTGGGTTTGGAATGTCTCCAGAGAGGGAACTCCATGCTCTCCCTGGGCAGCTGTTCAGTGCTCTGCCACCCTCAGCATAAAGAAGTTCTTTCTGATGTTGAGGTGGAACTTCTTGTGGGTTATTTTATGGCCACTGCTCCTCATCCTGTCACTGGGCACCTCTGCAAAGAGTCTGGCACCATCCTCTGACACCCCTTGGAGGTATTTATATGGATTATTGAGATCCACTCTCAGTCTTCTCCAGACTGAACAGGCCCAGCTCCCTCAGTTTCTCCCCATAATGGATGAAAACTCCTAAATATGAACAGCCTCATACTCAAGCAGATGTAGATTAGATTCATTTTTCACCTACAAGATGAGTTACATTATTGGTAGACTTTATTAACAGTTTTGGAAGGATGAGTCATGCCACAAAGTTTTGTTATGTGTATAAGTACTGTTTGTTGCATTACTTCTTGTCTATTCAGTTTAAAAACTTTCCATGATAAGCAGAGAAAAAAATATGTCACTTATTGCCTTATTTTAGTGCTGTTTTACTAGAAACTTGTACAGCATTAGCTGTACCTGTACAGGGAAACTCAAGCAACACCAACTCACAGGAGACAGATGTGTCAGCCTGGATTAAAAATGTTTCTATTGGGCTCACTTATTCCAGAAAAGAGAGAGGAACAAAATACACCCAAAACAATCCCCCAGTTTGCACATAAAGGCTTTACCTAATATTTTCAGGGCAGAACCCTCCACTAATCACAGCCCTTGCTGTAAATTGCTCAGAGTGCGTGCGTTGAGTCACTCGCACGGTACCGGGGCTGCTGACAGTCATCTGAACGTCTCCTCCAGCCAGCAGAGAGAGGCAGACACCCCCAGAAAGTGATTCAGCCTGTCCTGACATCCGTGTGTGGGACAGGGAGGGGTTGACTCATGCTCCCAAGGTGTCTGACTCCATCCCTTGCCAGGGGACTTGCGAGCACCAGCAGTCAGGCGGGATGAGCCCCCCCGTACAGAACAGCTCATTGTCTCTTCATCTGCACCGAGATCTGAGGGAGGCAATGAAGGATCTTTGGGCAGTTTGACATATCTTTGCTGTTGTTTAAAAGTTCACAAGCCTTGTGTTGAATGTGAATTTTGGCACCCTGGTGATGAGCAGGATCTGGACCTGCGTGTGAGGGGGGAGATCTGTAGGTGGACGTCAGTAGGAACTATCGAGTAATGTAAAGACTTTTACATCACTTGTACTTACTGCCACAGAAACTATTCCCTAGCTCTTTCATACAGACCTAAATGACACAGCACTTTTCTCATCTTGACCACAAGCTTCCCATTCCAAATTTTCCCTGTGACTTCTAGCCTGTGACATTTTCACACAATTTACAATTCTCACAGACTGTGGGATGAACTGTCCCTGTTTTTCCTCTCAACTTCTCCAGACCTTATTTCTAAGCAACTTTAGAGATCTCTTCAATTATAACTAAAACAAACAGTCCTGAAAAGTTGGATCACATGAGCAGTCATTTTTTATTTTGATTCTGACTCTTGCACGTGGTAACTGATGCACCTTGGTGGAGCATGAGTAGGTTTCAACTCCCTTCCAATGTTTGTTTATCAAAGGGATGAGGTTGGGTAAACACTGAAATCACTTTGAAAAAAGCTCACTCCCACTCTTCCCACTCTGTTCCCAGCCTTGGAAGTGGAACATCCCACCATGCACAACCACATCTCTGCAGGCATTCTCGAGCTCCTGTGGGGCTGGAAACCTTGTGGCTGCAGCTCTGGGATCTGTATTCCACCTGCCAACAACGAGTCAGACTGGCACAGACTGGGATTCTCTTCAAACCTCTCTGCCCTAGGAAGCCATGAGTGACACACAGGCCAAAGTCAGCACCATCAAGGAGTCAAGTCCCTGTGTCTTGAATGACACAGCACAAGAAATAATCCCTCAGATTCCTTTAGGGATGAACCTTGAAGTCCTGGCAGTGAGACATCTGCTCACCTACATTCAGCATGAGGAGGCAGAGCTCTATAATGTCCCATTTGACAGATGAAACACCAAGATTTGAAGGATTTACCCAAGATTTCATATAAAATCCAAGCTAAAGCAGGGAGCAGTTCTCCTTCACATCACAGTAAGCTTGACAAGACATTTCAGACAGGATTCAGCTCCTGCTGTAGAGACTCACCCCAGGGTGTCCTTGGTTAAATGATGTCTGTTTGCTCAAAGAGGATCAAAGCTTAGTGCAACCATCACAGGTGGGAATCCAGCAACGTTTGAGATGCTTTAGAATATTCCAGACCACCATGTGGAGCTGGCAGATGTGACAAACTTGCATGCAGAGGACAAGAACATTTCTGAACTGGGAGCTAGGGTGAAGGAAGGCACTCAGGCCATTTCAAATGACACCAGCTGAGACTCAAAAAAATTCTGCCTTTCTCAGGGGAGCTCATGATCCCTCTTCAATGATAAACACATGTGGCACAGAGGCTGTGCAACAGGAAATGGTGCAGAGAGATGAGAAAGCAGTGGGAAATAAGGCAGGTGTATAAAAGTTAAATTTCTGAGAATGTCAGGCCAAGTAATAGATTCTCTGAGAAACAAGAGCTGTTGCTTTGGATCATGAAAACCTGAGTGGACTTGAGTACAATGTAGACACTGATCTGATACCAGAGGAGAAGAGCCTGAATCACTCTGAGTTCAAGGGACACTGCAGAGGCTCACAGGAACTCCCTGAATTTCATCCTGGTTTAGTTTTTCTCCTCTGGTTCCTACCCATAGTCCAGAAAAAGAAAATGTCATCTCAGATTTGTAAAAAGGCTCTTTGGGAAAAAAAACCCCATCCACACGAAAGAATCAAAGCAATGATTCCCCTGAAATTGCCATTGCTGCTTTTAAAGCCTGGGAACAAAAACAGTGCAGGGAAAACCATCCCTGCCTATCTGGCATATTCCTGCTATGCAGGGTTTTACAACCACTCTAATGGAAAAAAATCACACACACACACACAAATGAATATTTAAAATGAACAATACACCTATTTTGGCCTTACTCACTAGGGGTAGGTACAGTTTTCATCACAAATCCAGCTGCAGGTCGTTGGCTGCCCATAATTTGGATGCAGCTGCTGTAGCACATTCCCTGAGTATTTCCTGTGGTGCCTGCCCCTTTAACGTTGAAAATGATGCCTGAACAGTGCTCTATTTCTTTTTTGACATTAATTCTCCTTAAGACTCCACTAAAACAAAATGGGAAGATACCAACATTTCTCCCGGGTGAGCGGGATGGCAAATATTGAGCATGACACGAAACCTTCCCTCAGCCCCTGTGCAGAGGCAGCTCTTGCTTAATGCCAAGTGCCACATTTCAGTTCATCCCCATCCCTCCCTGGCTGCTCAGGCCCCTGTGCTGTGAACCCTGTTATCCTGTTTTCCCCTTTGGGTGGCACGTTCCTCCCTGAAGCTCTGTAGGAGATGAGGAGCAGGCTTTCATTTTGATGCGCACAGAGTGAAAATGCATTTATACACAAAAGAGATCAAGGCAGATCCTGCTTTTGTAACAACAGGGCCTGAAAGTCACTCTCCCTGATTTTTTAATCTGATTTAATTTGTTGTGTCAGAGTAAAAGGGGTCAGAATCAGACCCCAGGTCTGATTTTCATTGTTTCCTGATGGATTTTGATGCTTGATCGTTCTTAATTCTTTCCCATCCGAGGAGGGAATGACTTTTGTCTTTTCCCCTTTATTTTCCCTCTTTATTTGTCTCTTTAAACATGGAAAAAATATAGAACATTGTTAGTATATAAATAATAAAGGTCTGCACAGACTATTTTGCCTTTCAGTTTCCTCACTGGATTTCAGGACACTTCCTTAAAGAGTTCCTCCAGTGTGCCACCAGTCCAGTATGGCAGATGGGAACTATTCTACCTATTGTGAACATGATGCAAAAGTCTGACCCAGGAATGGCCTCCTCCCATTTATGTGACACCTCTGTGCTCTACTAAGAGCTGGAATTACCAGGGATGAAAATCCAGATCTTTACACTGGGGAGACTGGGAAGAGATATCACACCAGTGTCCTGCCCTTTGCTCTTTTCTCACAGAAAATATTTTGGTTTCATCAGGTGAGGGGTGAGTTTCACATCCTAGGAACCTGCTCCCTTCCTAGGGAGATCCTCTGGGACCTTCTTCCAAGGGGTATCACATCCCATTCTCCAGCATCCAGCTCACCTGGACACAGCATCACCTTTCCATGAGAAACAGAAAACTGCTGATGACTGGGAAAGGCAGGAAACAAAGGTAACTCCTTTCAGGGACAGATTTCCAAGTACGTCTGGATAACAAGAAAGTCTCCTACCACCAAATCCCACTGGAATCCCTCACAAGGCTTGTGCTGAGTTTCTGTACAGGATAGCCTGTAGATAGTCTGTAGCCTCTATAGCTACAGATAGATTTTCTGTACAGGATAGCCCATGTCCAAGCTGTCACAAGGAGAACTCTTCCACATTACACCAGAGGCACATCCACATTCCCAAATGTTTCTCTGTGAGAAAATCCATGCCAAGGCAACTCCACAAAAGCTCACTCACATGGAGAATTGCCCTCCTGCCCCTCAACAGTTAAAGTCTGGCAAGTCTGGCTCATGTCCTGAAATTCTGCTTCCTAAACCCTTTTCCTTTTGCTAAATTAAGATGTCCTTGGTGACCCCAGAAAAGCTGAATCCCTCCTTAGTTCCTCCCCCAGCCCACGCCTCAGCACTGCCTTGAGGAAGCGTCCACGGGGTCACCAGGGATTGTGTTTCCAAAGGCCTTGCTTTCCTGCCCTTTCATCCTGCTGCCTCTCAGATGTCCCCAGTGCCCCTTTTCCCTGCTGCAGGAAGGGGTGACCAGCCACACTCATCTGATCTGGGCTCTCATTATCTCAGCTGCTTCTGTCATGTCTCCTCCTATTCGTGTTCTCTGTGAACTCGGGCACTCCAAAGCAGCTCCAACCCTGCAGCCATCGAGTCTTGGATCTTCTCCTGGATGCAAGCCAGAGACTGATCCTGCTGTGGGAGGCACGAGCACCCCAGGCCAAGCAGAGATGGGATAATCCACCCTCTGTTTGGGATTGTCCTTGAATAACCTCAGTGAAGTGTCAGTCTCCTGTTCAAAATGATGGCCCACCACATCAGGATTGGCAAAGCTTCCCCACTGTTCTAAAACCCTCTGGATGAAGATGCCCTGTCCATCACGTGCCTCAGTGTTTATTTCACCCCAGGACTGCTGTCTGAGACATGGGATGAGCTGTCTGGAAATGCCTCTGTCTCTCCATTGACTCTTCCTGGTGAATCATGGAATGGTTTGAGAGGGAAGGGTCCTTAAAGCTCATCTCATTCCAACCCCCTGCCATGGGTACAGACACCTTTCACTCTCCCAGGTGGCTCAACCTGGCCCTGAACACTTCCAGGGATGGGGGTCAAACTGAAATAACCAAAGAAGGACATGGTAAGATGAATAGTAGGTAACAGAGGTTTGACATCCAGCAGCTCTCCACAAGAGCTTATGGGGGAACACTGAGTCTCAGTGAGGGGAAGAGAGGAGAAAGGAGGATTGCTGAAACCTGTGCTCCAGGATGAAAATTCCAGAAATTCCTGGCTCCAGGATGAGCAGAACAGCCCACAGTGGCTCCTGCAGAGCAGAAGCTGACGGACCCAACAGGATCTGGGCATATTCAAGTGACACAACACAATGAATTTACACCACTGAAGACCAAGCAGGAAAAACAAACCCCCAACACCCTCCTGATGTGAGAAAGGTGCCATGGTCAGCCAGAGAACATCCTAGAACAGCCAGACAGAGTTACCAACATCCTCAAGGGATAGGAGAAAGACAACATCCTTCTGTTACATCACTGAGAAGAAGGCTGGTCTCCAACAGGCCTGGTGTACACAGCCCTCATCAGCATGAAAATTCACTTTTTGCTTTCCATGACAGCCCTGCCCCTTTCCCAGTATGCTGATTGCAAGTATCCCAGGTTTTGCCTATTTATGTAGGGAAAGAAGCTGCTGACACCTGTTCCAGATCTGGAACATTTCTGGCAGCAACTGGGGCAAATCTCAGTCCCTGTATAAGCAGAGGTCCACAAACAAGCCTCAACTCACTTGGCTAACTGGGGCCTTTGATCCTGTGTGGTAAATTTTCACACACACTGGCTCATAAAAACCAGCACAGAGGAGAAGGACCCACGGGAAGAGAACCTGGTGGTGGTATCTGAACCCCGAATGAGAAACAGGATTATTTGTAGACCCTGAGCTCAGCTGGCAGAATCTGCCATGCCCACCCATCTTGTTAAAATCCCTCAGGAGTTGTGTCCAATCTGCCCAATGGGAATGGTTCCTGGACCATGTGAATTTGTTTTCTCATGCCTGGGAAAGCTTTGGGAAAGGGCTGGCAGGCAAAACTCTACCAGAGACCAATTTAGGACAAACACCTGAGTGCCAGTGCTTGGGCTCCAACACTGTTTGTGTTACAGGTATAGAGAAAATCTGATCGCAGTCCTCTGTTTATCACAACCATGGTCATATAATCCTTTTCATCATGTTAAAAATAACGTGGAAGACCTTTGGCTCAACTCCTCAATGCCTGGAGATAAAGTTTCTCATATTATCAGATTTTCCAGGCTGGGCAGAGTAAATTAGTCCAGGTGGCTGCTGTGTCTGGACAGCTCTGGGGAGCCCAGGCATGGCAGGTAGAGCTTAGGTAAAGTGTAATACAGATGTGGGGTCAGCTTTCTGCCAGAAAAATGTTATTTTAGCTGGACAGGGTAATCCTTCCAGGAATCTGGTGTCAGCTATGCTCCCAAAATTATGCCTGAGGAAAATATCAGTGTGAGTCCAATGCTAGAGACAAATCCAGCCTCTTCTGCAACAGCTCCACCCAGCCACCAGAGACTCTGATGGGACTCTAATGGTAGAATTCAAAGAAATGACAACACACAAACTCATTTTTTAGGGGGAAAAATGCATGGCATATGTCTAAGAAATCCATTCAGGAATTTGGAGTGAGTTTGGTGATTTGGCTCAGTCCTAAAGAAGCTGGAGGCAATCAGGGGACAGAGAGACACACACAGTCTTACTTTTGGAGTTCCTGTTGGTGTGGCATAAATGATATAAAAGTATTTATAATACAACACTGTTTAGTTCAAAATGGTTATTCCATTTTGAACCTTCCCCTAAATGTTAAGAAAATGAAATGGAAAGGATTTACTGTTTTCCTTTCAGCAAAAGCAGATTTTTTTTCTCACTAAAAGAACCCCCACATCATTAGATGCTCCTTTGAGAGTGTTAATGAAGAACAGTTCTTTCCTTTGTGATTTTTGGAATCAGAATTCTTATTAATCCTGCTGATGGTGTTCTCAGTGTCAGTGTGGGGCTGCACGGATGGCGTTTCCAATTAGAAGAGCTGCTGCTGTCACATAAATTTGTGTTGATGAGGACCAGTAAAGCACATTGCAGCAAGGACCCAAGTGCCAAAATCTCTCAAGGATCTTCCCACCATGCCCAAGTTCCCAGTGCATCCTCCAGAGATCATGAATCCCACAAATCCCTGAATCTCAGGTGGGCAGGGATGGCACTGCAGCTGATAGAGACACTCAGAACCAACAACCACACGCATCCCTGTCTTCTAATGAGCCACAGACACAAAGGAGAGATGGTCTGTCCTGAGCTTGGTCTAAATCCCTCCAGGCACCAATCACCTGGGTTAATTCTGCATTAGAAATGTGCTGGGAAAGCAGCAGCCAGGATTTCCCGGGCACAGATTAGCTTGTTTGGAAATAGAGCATGAGAACTGCTCTTCGTGTCTATTTTTGTCAAAAGCTGCATGGATTGCCACTCTTTTCAGGCCGAGATGCCCTCTGCACAGCCATCACTGTAATTATAAAGACTTTTGAGTTAAATCCATGTTAATCTGAAGCCTTTAAGTGCTGTCTCAGAATGACACTGAAGAAGAACCCCACCTGAGCCCCTAAAAGTGAACAGCCGCAGACGAGAAGATGTGAAGCTCCTCGAGAGACCCCAAGAGGTTTCACTGGAAATGCCCCACCAGGATGCTCTGACAACACCTCCAGCAAGGACAGGATTTAACTCTGTGCAAACAGAGCAAAATCCCTCTTTGTAGCGAGTGTTAGAAGGCAGGGGAGTCACACAAACCTGGCTCAACCTGACAGGAGCACAACCATCTCTAGAAACTTCCGTTGCTATTTCTTGTTGAGAACATAGTTTTTGTCCCTTTGCTAATTAAAGTTGTCTTTCTAGAGCAACAGGTACAAAAACCCCACCACAAACATGGGTACTTCAACTGGAAAGAATAAGATGGCAAAATCCAAAAGGGGTTATTCTTAGAGGAAAAAATCACATTTCACATTCAACAGCTGCTTGTTTGTGAAGGGCACTTTAGTTACAACTTCTAGTGGCCAATTGTTTGTTAAGATTTTTCAAGTGTACCAAATCCAGCAGAGCTGCTTCCAGTCTGAATCCTGAAAATATCAGAAGGAGCCTCCTACACTGAGATTTTTCAGACCTAATTATATTTGAACTCTACTGTTAGGAACCATTCAGAAGAGAAACACACCTAAAGGAACCACTGGCATGTGCTGAAATGGTGAAAAAAAACCCAAACAAACTGTTTTGCTAAAAAAGACAACACATTTAGCATAAAATTTTTTCCGAACCATTTCTATGAGTAGGGATGGTTGGCGTGAAACAGCAGGACCCCACAAACATGTACAATATATGTGCATTTCAACATTGCAATCTGACATCTGTTACAGCACCCCTAGCCTGTCACTCCTTTTTTTCTTTTTTTTATTTCTGTTTTAATTCGGATGAGGACTGCAGACATTGGGAAAGATGAAAAACTGCCTACCACAAGTTGAAAGGATGCTGTAATCCTACAAGTGGGGGCTAAAATAGTCTAAAAAAGAGGGGAGCAGCACCTCAGTGCTGGATAGGAAAGCCCAAGGAGTTCCACTGTCTGCTTTGGAGAGGAACCACGAGCATCCCTTTTTCCTTAGCACAGATCTGGGGAAGCTTTGGACCCTGCACCCAGAAATCAGCAACTAAGCCAAGCCTAATTCTGTTGACTGCTAAGTTCTGTCCCAGCCTTCAAAACAGGGCAGCCAGAGTGCTTGGTGGGAATTGTTCTTGCCATCACCTGAGCCAAGCATGGGAATTGTTTGGGTTGGTGTTGGCTGCCAGGAGCTAAAAATGTGCCAAGGGCTGATAATTGAAGCAGAGGATGAACAAGATCTGGTGGCTGTGCTCATGTTCTGATGTGTTTTGGTTTATCAGCAGGGATGAAACCCAGCAGACTTTTCCAGGATTGGGAAAGCAACATCTCCTGCCAGGGTTTCGTGAGGGAACTTCCTGCTGAAAACAGCTCCCACAGGCTGTGCCTTGGAGATGAGACAACATCAAGGCAATGCTCCCAAGGGTCTGTGACAGCACCAAACAGGGATCCTGCAAACCTCCTCTGGTAGGCGGCTGGGCCTGGATGCAGCATACCTGCAGGCAATTAGGGAAATAACTTCATCCCAGCTCTGGGAATGATTTTGGCCCGATGGGAAAGAGGAAGGGACCCAATTTGGATCACACTCAGTGGCCAAAGAAAGAGGGATCCATCCAGAGATGTGTCAGCAGTGCACACTTTGTAACCTTGTGGTTTATAAACCTCTGATGTTGTGTAGCGGGCCTTTGGTGGAAATGCCTCAGCATAATCCCAGCTGAGGGGACTGGTCTCTGGAACAGAAGGAGCCTCTCAACATTCCTGGAGGGTACACAGGGCTGACATCCATGAGGCAAGTCTGGCAGGGCATTCCTGTGAGGGGGAGTGACAAAGAGGCAAAAACAGATGTGGTGCAGCTGGTGCTGTCTCGCAGTGGGGTACTGAAGGCACCAGGGACACTGATTTCCAAGGATAACAGCAGGAAACTCTTTCTCCCTCTGCCTCCCACATTTTTTACACTCTGCAAAGACCTATGTGACAGGTAGCAGGTCACAAACTTGTGTTGTGTCCAAGTTCTCCAAGGGCCTGGAGTGACAGGACAAGGGGCAATGGCTTCAGATGGAAAGAGAGAAGGTTTGGGTTGGATATTGGGAAGGAATCCTTGTTGTGAGAGTGGGGAGGCCCTGGCACAGGTGGTCCAGAGAAGTTTTGGATGCCCCTGGGTCCCTGGAAGTGTCCAAGGCCAGGCTGGATGGGGCTTGGGGCAGCCTGGGATGGTGGGAGCTGTCTGTGCCCGTGTCCTTCACACATTAAGTCATGCTTATCCTGGCTTATCTCCTGGGTTTCTTTGTCTTTTGCAAACATTTTTGGGACCTTGATATACATCAGACAGGGGCTCCTGTGCCTGGTGGCTGTCCCCCCTCTGTGACCCTCTCTGTGAAGACGTGGATGTTCTGAGGGCATTGAGAGCATGAGGTTGGTCAAATGCCAGTTGGGACAAAAGGAATTTCAGGAGATTTCTATTGACTCAGTAATTTTTCCCAGACTCAGAACTGTCACCCCAAGCTAATAATTAAAAAACAATTAATAGTTTCTGAAGTGAGACAATTCTTTCCTTCAAAACTTAACGATTTTGAGTTGCATCAACCTGAACTGCTCCACCTCCATCAAGGGGTAGAAGCACAGAGTAGTCCCTGCCCACCAGGGCATCTTTCTCATGTTTTTTTGCACATCCCAGAACCTGTGTGGCATCTTTTCCACGTTTTCCTGCACATCCCAGAGCCTATGTGCTCCCTGTTCATCCGCGCTCTCCTAGATGCCTGACAAGAATCCCGCACTAGAGCAACCTGAAGCTAAAAAGAATTGTATTTCACTTACCAACAGCTGTTTTTTCTATGCTCTTATCCCAAATCTCCCAGAAAGCCTGCAGCATGGAGTCACCCAAAAAAGTCTGAATTTCCTGCCTGGAATCTGCTTGACAAGAACCCAAACTTCTCTCCATGCCTTGGTTTCTGGCTGGCCCCCAGCTCCGGGGAACAGCATGAGCTAATGCTGTTGTAGTGCTCTGATGATGTAACCCCTTCCCAGTGATTACCACAGTCTGACAAAGCCTAAAATTGGCAGCACTGGCCCCCTGCCAGCTCTGTCCCGTGAATGGTGACTCATCTTTCCTGGCTGTGCCGTGTCCTGTGTGTGACGGCGACACGTGGTACGGAACAGACGGGGTTTTATCAGCACTCCAAAAATAAGAGCCAGAGACATGGCAAGGTGGTGGACAGAGAAGCTGCAGGTGGGGATGGGTGAAGGGATGACATCTCTCTTTGGGCTGGCTCCAAATCCCCTTGGAAAAAGAAAAAATAGCTGTCCCTGGCTCTGAAGGCTCCTGGATCCCACGGCACTGGGACAATACGGCTGATGATGGGACAAGCTGTCCCATGCCAGTGTGCCTCAGGCTTGGCCTGCTCTCAGCATGCCAGAGCAAGGCGTCCTCAGTGCCACTGCCAACTGTGGAGATGGCTTTTTGATGCTGCTGGGAATTGGCCAGGCACCAGAGGCTCCTTTCCAGCAGGGCACCAAATTGCTCCCTGTCATCCGGCTTTGGTGGGAAGGAGGGGAAGGCAGGAACAGAGCCATATGCCCCAGTCTGGCAGAGCACTGGAGTCATATGAGTGGCCTCCCAGGCGAGCTGCTTATGAGTTCAGAGCTATCTGGGCCTCCTTGGGCTGCTGGTGAACATTTAAAGGGAAACTGTGGTGGAGTCAGGACAAATTTTCAGGGCAGATCATCCCAGATCCTCCAGGCCCAGCAAGCACATCCCTTTCCCACATGGCAATGAGCAACTGCTTTTCTCCTTGTGCTTCTTCTGTCACAGGAAACCAGGCCTGGGTGATGGAGACGTCTCCCCCTTCTTTTAATCCCCAAGGAATGACATGAGAAAAAAGGAAAAAAGAAAATCTGCCTTTGGGCAAAGTTGTAGCATCTTTTTCCTCATGATCTGTCCCAGAACCTGAGCCAAAGCTCAGCTTGTGGCTCTGGTAGATCTTGTCCCCA
This sequence comes from Molothrus ater, assembly GCF_012460135.2. Classification (NCBI taxonomy): domain Eukaryota; kingdom Metazoa; phylum Chordata; class Aves; order Passeriformes; family Icteridae; genus Molothrus; species Molothrus ater. The sequence goes on along the minus strand of NC_050480.2, from coordinate 110,963,964 downwards.
CTACATCTCCTGTTACTGAGGACTTTATAAGGCAAAGACTTCTTTAGTTGTACAGTGAAGTTTTCTTGGTGTATCTCAGGAAAAATGCACCAGTCAGGAAGAGGATTTCTGCTTTGCAGAAATAGGACTTTCCCCCACAGAATCTGCAGATGCCATATTGAATTTTGCACTGATCCCCACGGGATCTGGTGCCTGTGTAGAACAGGCCCTGGTTTATTTATGAGGTTATGGGACTCTTCATAAATGGGGACAATTTTGTGTTGTGAGGTCACAGAGATTGGGTTTGGGGGTTTGATTCCTGTTTGAACATTGTTGGGCACACCTGTTTGGCCCAGGCCAGCATGAAGGGTCTTACACTAACTTTGAGTGCTCCTTCAAGTGGTGAAAAGGATGAAATTTCAAATCTCATGAGCCTTTTTTTCACTTTCACTGGAGCCCTGTGGATTTTAGTCTCCTCAGTTATGTTCAGGCCAGTGTTGATGTCACTTGAAACTCACATTTTTGAACACCTACAGGCTGAAGGTCCCTTTCTAACTCAGTTGACCAGATGAGTCTTCTAAAGTAAGTGACAGGGAAAATTATCTTTAGTTTGCTCCTGCAAAAAGGAATCATAAATGATTATAGACAGTCCCCAGACATGGCACAGATGAGGGAGAACATGATTAAAAAAATAGGACTTCACTTTGGGAGGAACCAGATGACTTGCAAACTCCACCAAGACAGCTCTGCAGCCAGCACACATCTGTAACTGAGATGTCTGAAATCCATTTTAATGCCTAATTTGTATCACTCTGCTTAAATAAAACGTCCCCCCAAACCCCTAAGTTAATGTTGCTTTCTCTTAAATACATGAGCAGCTTCAGCCTACTTTTGAGGGCTGTGGAGAGTGCAAACACCTCCCAAAATCCCAGAGACTCCAGCAGGACTTTGCAGAAGGAAGGCTTATGATGCTAATCTCTCCCAGATGAACTGTAGGGTTATAGAGGAGATGGACACAGCATCTGTGGAGAGATGTGGCTTTTTTTGGAGGGAAAGACCCTGTGCTGAAAGCTGCAGCCTCATACAGGCAGAAATCTTTGTGTAAAGAACTTGTGACATGAGTGGAAGGACATTGGTGCTTCAGCTAAATCTCATTAAGCTTTAAAGAAGCCACGTAAAAAAAAATAAAAAAAAAATTAAGTGGAAGCAAACCTCTTTAAGAGGAGATTTATGCCAGAAAACCTGGAATCCCTCTCACCTCCCTGTCTGCCTAGAGGTTGGGTGTCTCCTTTAAGCTGGTTTGATCTGCTCCTTCCCACTTGGCGCGGAGGAAGCAGCACCTCTGTGGGGTGAAGGGGTTAAGGATGGTTTGTTCTGCAAGGACGGAGGTGGATTATCTGCTGGGAGTGATTATGGAATGAGGATCTGGGTTGCTGAGCTTTTTCTGTTGTTAATGCTATGTTTTTCCCTGCAAATAGGTGATTTAAATCATGGGAAGTCCTCTGGCCATTGTTCCCCAGGAGTCTGAGAGATGGACACCCTTTTACCTTCTCCTAAACCTCAGACACAGTTAGGATGACTGAGGGACAATGCTGCATCATCTCCAGCATCCCCTTCCCCTCCTTCAGCCTGACCCCAGTGATAGGTATAAATGCATCAGATTCCCTGGAGAAAGGGGCTGCTGCTGGTTGAGCATCTCATCCCACCTCCTTCAGCTGCTTTGGGCATGAGCTGTTCCATGTGTTGGATCCATCCTTATTCCCTCACCTTCTCTTGACTCTGTTTTGGGCCCACCCAGCTGTGGCAGTAGCAGATAAATCCTCCACAGAGGCTGCCTACCAACACCAGCTCCTTCCACATGGATATTCAGCAGTTGATGTTCCATTTGCTCCATCAACCAAAGAATTCCAGCTCAGGCTCTCAACATTCACCTTCCACTGCTCACCTGATGGAGCTCACAGAGTTCTCACCTCTTTTCTCTCTGTGCTCTTTTCTGTTGTTCCTCAGACAAGGGCAGCTAAGCTGGGATCTGCTCTGCCTTGTGCTGGGGATATGATGAAGGAATGAATCCTGACTCTCATGAAATCCCAGCTTGAGTCTTGTCCCAAGCTTTACTGAGGCTAGGTCTTGACCTCAAATTCCAGCTCCAGCACTTCTGCTGCTGGACATTCTCACTTTTTGGGTGAAACTCCTCCATTCTTTGTGTGCTGAAGGAACAACAGACACAGGTCCCACCCAACCCTCTCACACAGGTACCTCTCATGGGCAAATAGTTCTTGCAAGGCAGGATGAGGTTTTTCTTTCTTTCTTTCACCCACCCAACAGATTGAAACCCAGGAAATTAAGCATTATCCTGCTTGTATCACTTCCTACTCATCCTTCCAAGATCAGCCCTTTCTACCACCATGCTGTGTGGCAGAAATGCTTTGGAGGAGATGCTCTGGATGTGAGTAAAGACCCCCAATGTGTTCAGTCTTCTTTCCTCAACAGCTCTCTTCAGCCAGGACTTAGAAGACAACAACAAAACCTGCTGATAGCCATTCCAATGACTCCCTTTCTAAAGCTCCTTAAATAGAAGTTGTCTGGGGAGAAGTGAAGCCTGGGTTTGGCATTACAATCCAAAGAGCAGGGAGGGCTGGGGCTTGGAAGAGGGATGTATGCCACAGGAAATGGTAAACTGACCTTGTCTGGCACTAGATGAATCCACAGGAGTCTGTGAGGGATGTATGGAAGCAGCTGGAGTCTGGACACATCAGCAGGGGCTGTACCTGGGCTTTTAAGCCCTTCCCTGGGCTGTTTTTTCATTCCTCAGGGATGCAGCTGATGCTGTCCCTGTTTAAAGGCAGAACTGGCCCCTTCCTGTGACGAGCCACGCTCCCACAGACTCGATGAGCCAGGAGAGACTCGATTTGATTTTTAAACACACTGCCTTCCTAACAGCATCCGTCTCCCTTTGCTTTTCGCCTGCTGGAAGTGAAAGTCTTTGATGCTCCCTTTCACAACAGCTCCTCTCAGCATTTAATTTGCTTTTATATAATTATGGATCGGCCACGAGGAGGAGAAGGAGAATAAGAAGGAGAAGGAGGAGGAGGAGGTGGAAGAGAGAAGCACTGAACGGGCATGGAGGAGCTCTAGGAAACCTTGCACCGGAGGAGTCAAGGAGCGCTGAGCAAGCTCCGCTGCTCTCATCCATCAGCGCCCGCATCCCTGGCACGGGCGGGGAGGGAGGCAGGGAGAGGATGCACTGGGGACCTGGTGAGCTCGGCTGCTGGAGCGTGGCGAGCAAAGAGCCCTCCAGGGCTCGGGGAGGCAGGCGGGGACGTGCGCTGCCTTGGAAGAGAGCGCTGCCTTGGAAGAGAGAGCGCAGCCGGCTCGGCGCGCTGGAGGAGCGGAGGAACTGCAAAGCCCAGGAAGGGAGGGGAGGGGGATGCTGGAAAAAAAAAATGATGCAGCTCGTTCAGTGGATTAGGCAGCCGTGCCTGGAAGTGGCAAAGTGGAAGAGCCGCGGATTTGAAAGCCCAGAGGGATTATTCTCCCACGTTGTCTGACTCGCGGCACAACAGAGGCCAACAAACTTCACCCGGCGCTTTCTGCGGCGAGCCCAGCAATCTGCAGAACGCCCTGGCAAACCTCCTGGGCTGTGATTTCTGCATTTTCAGTCGGGTTAATAACATTGGGAGCAGCAGGAAAAAGGGGGCTGGCAAATGTGAGGCATTCTAGCAGGAGTTGTAGAAAGGCATATTCATCATGTCAGCGCTTTGGAGGCCTGGAGAGCTCGTGATGAGGGGTTTCAAGAAAAGACTGCATAAATAGGAGGAGGGAAGCTTCTATAAACAACTGTGATGGACATGCTGGCAATACAGGGGAAAGGGAGAGTGGCTGGCCTTCCTTGATGCTGTAGATAGTGGTGACCTTGGCAAAACCAGCAAAATTTAACCCCAAAGGAAATTCCAATTTCAGTTCCCACCTCAGCTCCAAAATCTCCCCAGAAATGACAGGCCCCAACCAGGCTGTCTTTGGGAAGCTGAGTGTCACCCGTGGTGCACAAACTGAACAGGGGCTGAATAAGCAAGCAGCTCCACTGTTGGTCCTTGGAAAGGATGGTTGTACCTCAGGCTGGTCACCCCCAGGCTGCCAGCATGGCCATGGGCTGGGAGAGCCACTCATGCCAGGGCTGGGACAGGGCCATGTCCCTCTCAGCTGGGACAGATGCCCCATGCTCAGCTCATCACAGTGGTGGACACTGTGGCAGGAACCAGAATTGGCAAAATATTCCCTATGGAGGCTTCCAAGCCTCGTCTCATCATTTAATTGCTTTCCAACTAAACCTCCACAACACCCTTGTCCCTACACAATCCCCTCCACTGCCTTCCCCTTCTCTTTTCCTGGGCTTGGTGAGAACCATGGTACCAATGATAAGACCTTAACTCCTGGGCACTCATCAGAAAAGGCCCTACAGCATTTAGCTGTTGAAACCCCCCATTTTTTTACACTTAACACCATCAGAGCATTGCATAGGCATTGAACCATTTATCCTCACAACACAAACTCAAATCTGGCCAGTTTTATCACCCTGCTTATATAAGGAGGGAAACTGAGGCAGGGAATGGTTGCATTTGCCTAGTGCCAAGCGACAAACGAGTGGTGCCACAGCAGCAGAGCCTGCTTGCCTCCCTCTGACACCACCATCATTCCTTCCGCCTGGACTGGCCGTGGAAGAGCTGAATCCCATCTTTTCCTTGACACTGCCTTTTTTTTTTTTTCCTCCTCAGAGGAACGAGCAGAAATTTTACCCAGCGAACTCAGCAGAGATTTGTCCCAAAGCGGCAGCCCCCAGCCAGGGCGGGAAGTGAGCAGCACATCCATCAGCTGCTAGGCGCTGGGAGCAGAGGGGAGAGGCTGGAAAGGTGGGGAAGAGGGGGGCCACTTACATGGTAATGTTTCTGCACGGTTCTTTTGGATCATTATGCAGAGCTGTAGCACCAGTTGAGGGGCGCTCTCGAGGAACGTTTCCAGGAGGCGCAGCATGTTCACGTCTGCATATTCGTACATCATAGCCCAGTAGAAACGCCGCTGGTGTTCCTTCCTCCTCTGGCTCTGGATCCCCAGGTACATTGTTCGGATATACCTGCAGGGAACAGGAGGGGAAAGGTGGGGGTGAGATGCTGGAGTTGCAGCAGAATCTGTTTGTGGGGTTCTGGGGAGATATTGGGGTTTGCACGGTTCTTCTGCTCCTGTCACTGTCATATTTTCTGAAAAATCCCCTTGCCCGGGATTTTCTCCTGGGAAGCTGAGAAGCCTCAGAGGAAAAGAAAAATAATATTATCTCATTTTCTTCTCCTGTGTTTGAATGTGGTTTGGAGATTTTTTATCCTATATGTGAATTGTTTTTACTTAATGACCAATCACTGTCCAACTGTGTTGGGACTCTGGAAGCAGTCGCGAGTTTTCATTAGTATTTTGTTAAGCCTTCTGTCTGTATCCTTTCTCGATATTTTATTATAGTTTTAGTACAGTATTTTTAAATATAATATAACATAATATCATAAAATAATAAATTAGCCTTGTAAGAACATGGAGTCAGATTTATCAATTCCTCCTTCATCCTGGGGACCCAGCAAATACCACATGCTCCCTCCTGTCAGATCTGAGGAGAACTTTTAGAATTTGACTAATCATTAACGTTACAGATCCAAGATCATCAAGACCAGCCTTAAACTGGATGCCACCCTGAGAACAAGACCATAAAATGAAGTGCATTTGGTGTTGCAAGGGTGGGAAAACTTTATCTGGTACTACCCAAACGTGAAGCCTGGGAGTAGGAAATACTTTTGAAACACAAGAAAACAACCCCTTCACCTAATTTTCATCACAAGAAGAAAACCTACATGAAAAATACTGGTCCTAATACTTGGAAGTGGCTTGACAGACCATCTAAACCCCCTCAGCACTCTGGTAAGGAGCTTCTCTCACAGACCCCACAGAGCTCAAGAAGTGTTTGCACCACGCTCTCAGGCTCATTATGGGATTCTTGAAGTTGTCCAGGAACTGGAATCTGACAATCCTTGTGGGTCTCTTCCAGCTCAGGATATTCTGTGATTCTGTGATTTGACCCTGTTTCATCATAGGTGGAGCAATGAAACACCACCTTCACATGTGTGTGACCCACAGATGTGAAAGGCCACAGTTTGTCACTGGTCAGCTTTGAGACTTTGGGCAATTTTGGAGTACAAGGAGGTGTCTCGTGCATGGACAGGCACAGCTCTACCACTGCCTCTGTCTCAGGACTCATGGCATTTAAGAAAAAACCCTTAACAGAGTCCTTTCTAATACCTGTTGATATCACAGAATCCCAGAATGGTTTGGGTTGGAAGGGACCTTAAAAATAATCTTGTTCCAACCCCCTGCCATGGGAAGGGACACCTTCCACTATCCTAAATTGCTCCAAGCCCTGTCCTTGGACACTTCTAGGGATTGACAATCCAACATTGTGTCTTCTTCCTTCTCATCCAGAGCAGTGGCTGTAACCTCGTTTGGGATGGGGACCATCTCACCTAATGCCGACCCTAAAGCCGCTCATCTGAGCCAGTCAGCCGTCGGAAATGTCCCCTCCCGGGACTGTTCATCTGTCCCAGCTCGGCTGCCAGCACGGCAGAGGGATGAAACGCCTTCTGGAGGCTCTGGGAGGGGCTCCCGGCGCAAGCTTTGGGGTTTGGCCAAAACGATTAGATCATCCCCTGCCACTCGGGCGAGACTGCACAGCCAGGGAGAGCAGGAGGGAAGGACGTGAGCCTGGAGAGCCTCCGGATCTCCGAATCACACCCAGGAACAGGGAGCTGGGAGAGAAACAGAGGCAGCTCTGCGAACCCTGTACTTCATCCAGCATCTTGTCCTTCCTGACCGGCACGGGAGGCGAAAAAAATCCCGAAAAGAGGGACTGCAAGGACATCAAAAAAATGACGCAGGAAAGCCACCAGATGGGGCTCAACACTCGAGAAAATGCTGCGCCGGTCACACGACACTGGTGACACTGGTGTGACATCCACAGCAGACCCCGAGGGGACGGAGATGGCCGTGGGGCACCTGCTCTGCCAACATGTCCAAATTCACCACCTGCACTTGGTATTTCCATGGAAAGACCCCAACCCCAGGAGCTGCAGCATGACACAGGCATCCTGCCTTCCCTTCAGCCAGGAATTAAATAAATGCAGTTTAGCTGGAAAGGCAAAGTCAGGGAGAGTGTAATGGCTCAAGGAGAAAGCAGAGGAAAGGAGAATGCAATGGTTTTTGTACTGTCAGTGACACAGGGACAGCAAAAACCAAGTGGTGGTGCCCTTAAGGTTCTGCCCATTGGCGAAGGCACCATCACCTCTGCCAAATTCCACCAAACCTGTCCTGTAGTCCTGGATGGTCTCCCCCTCCCCAGAAGCTCCCATTCCTGCTGGTACACAAAACCTAAACTCCTTTTCAGAAGGTTAAGCCACTCATTTCTCATCACCTCAGCCACAGACAAGAAGAATTTGTTGGCTTTCACCCTGCAGCAGTCTTTTACCTGTTTGCACATAGTTGCCATGTAAACCTTTCATTTCTCCAGATTAAAAAAAATTTAAAAAATCACAGTTCCATAGAATCATAGCATTATTAAGGTTTGAAAATACCCATAAGATCATAGAGTTCAATCATTTCCCTAGTACTGCCAAGGCCACCGCTAACCTGTGTCCCCAAGTGCCACATCCACATGGCTTTTAAGTGCCTCCAGAGCTAAGGACTCTCCCTGACCAGCCACTTCCAATGCTTGATAACCCTTTCCCTGAAGGAATTCTTCCTGATGTCCAACCTGAACCTTCCGTGGTGCAGCTTGAGGCTGTTTCCTCTCATCCTGTCCATTATTCCCTGGGACCAGAGTCTGACCCCCCCAGCTGCCCCCTCCTGTCAAGAGGGCAAGAAGGTCCCCCCTGAGCCTCCTTTTCTCCAGAAAAAAAATATTTCAGTGCCTTCCCACAGTTCCTATTTCTTACACCTCTACTCTTCCACACTGCTGTTCCCAACAGCTCAAATTTTGGGTTATTTTTAAGACCATCTTTCCTTTTCCCAGCCCTCCAGGTTGGCTGAACCAAGCTGCAACAATGACACTGGGCCACTCAAAAAGATTAGGAGGAAATTATCAGAAGGGACACAATGTCCTGCAATGATTTCTCCTGGATCTCTGGGGTTAGGGTGAATCTCTAGGGATTCACCACCATGCACAGTTTAAGCACAGATTTTTCTTACTGGCCACAGAAAGAGGACATGACACCAACCCATGGAGGCAGAATGCATGGAAAAATATTCAAATTCATGGGATTGACACAGTGTCCTGATCCTGTCTCCATCAGTGGCAGTGGCACAAACACCAAGTTCTCCCTGAGTGCTGAGCCCACAGCCTTTGGCAAAGGTCACCTGCACTGTGCCTCTTCCATGGATGGGGAAACTGAGCCAGAGAGCACCAAAAAGATGCTCTCAAAGATTTTTGGCATCAAACCCCAGATCTTTTAGTGCTGTCCCCTGCCTCTAAACACCACATGAGAGGAGCAGAGCCCTACCAGCTGATGCTCCTCCATCCAGAGTGGACATAATTCCTTCACAGCATAAATCCCAGCCCTGCCCAACCTGACCCCAAAGGACAAATCTGTCCCTATCCCATGGGACTGTGACCTCAGGAACCCCTTGGCAAATGTTGGGCAGTGTGAGCAAAGCAGCTCTGAGCACCATTTGCAGCTAAAGGTAAATTAACTTCATTTTTCTTTCTCTTCGATCCATGAAAAAAATATGGTGCTCTGTCTTCAGCATCCTTCAGACCCAAATCTGGCAAAGAGAGGAAAGGAATGACTGAGATCCCATTCCTTCTTGATGCCAGTGGATTGTGATAAAAATAATAAAGTCATACTTCCCCCTTGTGGGCTTTCAGCATGTAATAAATACCTACTTAATTTCTACTTAATTAATCAACATAAAATTTCACCCAGCTCCAACATTGATAATTCTTAACTCTATTTCCAAACACCAATGTACAGAACTGGTGTAAACTGTTTTATTCCAGTTCCTCCGTTTCCTTTTTTTTTATTTCATTTACTTTTTGAGGGTCTTTCAAACCTTTCCTAACATTGGTTAAGTGCAGACAACTTAACAAGAATTAAGGAAAAAAAAAATCAATGTCATTTCACCTGAAATTCATTGTTCCCGGTCAAGCTGGTGGCAAACAGGCTTCTATAATTAGACTTTAAAATCCATATTCAGGCCTGATCTTCAATCTTCAGCAACATGATGCTTCCTCTTATGTCAGTGAAAACCATTCACTGCTCCGTGCTTTTGAAAATCAGGCTAATTTATTTATTTAAGAGCTTAATTTTGGATACAGGAGCCCAACTTTGGGCTTTTTTTTTTTCTTTTTTTGAATGCTGGCTATTTTTATATGAGTGTGTGTATTTGTGTGTATTTTTAGTTCTAAGTCTCATCACAGCTTCAAGAAATAGAACTAATTTGGGGTTGGGAGGGGGATTGGGGTGATGTTTTTGAATTTTTTTTATTTTTTTTTTAGTGCACAAAGGATTGGCTGTCCCCTCCCTCCTGGCAGGGCTCCCAGAATTCCTGTTGGTATAATTACCCTCACCCTTATTTACTACACATGTCACAGCAGCACATGAACTGCTGGGGTCAAAGTCACTGCTGTCCCTGCTCCAAAGTGCCTTTTTAAGGAGCCAAATCCACCAAATGTGGTCAAATAACCTTTGGAAAGAGCTTCAGGAGCCCTCCAGGAGGGAGAAGAGGAGATGTTCCTGTTGTAAAAACACAACCCACCCTGATCTCTGTGGAAAAAGCTGCTCCATGGGGATGACAGGGGATGGATTCTGGAGGCTCTGGTTTTGTATCATGAAATGAAGCAGCCCCTGGCCAGCTGGCAAGGCTCAACTCTGCGTGGCTACATCCATCTAGCTGGCCCTGGCCAAAATTTCCAGGGGCTGTGTTGATAATTTTGCAGGGTGAGCTATTGCAGGGTCGTGCCTGGACCTTGGCAAGGTTGGATTTGCTGAGGTGGCTCCCAGTGTCACCAGGAAATGTAGGAGGATGCCTCTGGCAATGGGCTGGCTGAGGGGAGGAGGGTGAGTGTCAGAACCCAGGAAATTCCTCTGGGGGGAAAATTCCCAGGAAATTCCTGTCCAGGGGCTCAGAGACGCTGGCACAGAACCCAAGACCCCTGTGCCTTTGATCTTGACCCATGGAAAAAAATTACCAACCTTATATGAGGATTCACAAGCCATGAAAGTTTGAGTAGAATGATAGTGAATTTATCACAGGGTGAAAAATTGATTTTTTGGGGTTTTCAGAATGGGGGTTCAGGAAACAAGATGGAGGAATCTGGGCGTGTCCAGTCTTTTTCCTTCTTCTTCTTGGCCTCCATCTTCTGCTGTGATGGTGGCACTTTTGGATTGGTTTAGAGTAGAAGCTCACTGTCTAACACAGGTGATAGGTATTGGGAAGTTATTGTAAATATTGTACACGTAGTTTTTAGTATAAAAAGATTCTGAGGGATGAGGATGTGCAAAAGGGTCAGAGCCCTTTTGGGAGCCCAGAAAGGCACATCAGGACAGGCCCTAGGCTGTGCTTTGGGGGCAGGAGAGTCCTGGTGGCCTGTCCCACACAGCCACAAGCTGACCAAGGGCAGGAATCTCAGGCTGTAACAGCCTGATCACCTTTCCTGAGGCCAACAGGCCAAGATACAAGAAATGAACTCTCTCATCCTCCAAAACCAGGAAAATTCCTCCATATTCAGCACTGGGAATGAATCCTGGCCCTTGTAGATTGCTGAAACCTGCACAGGTTGTGATGACTTGGGAGAGTCCAAATATGCCTGGACCATTCTATTGATTATATTCAGTTTTTGGCACGGAATCACAGAATATCCTGAGTTGAGAGGGACCCACAAGGATCATTGAGTCCAACCCCTGGCCCTGTACAGGGTGTGGTGAAATTGCAGTGCCCATGAACAGGTCTGGAAATGACCTGGTTTATCAGTACAGGTACATGGAAAACGGATTTTGCTCGTGCCCAGGCCTCTGTTGGGGTGGAATGCTGGAGAGACAGCTCTGATGCTGTGGTAGCCAAAACATTGGGGTGTTACCAACACCTTCCCAGCTCCAAATGCAAAGCACAGCAGTGTGGGGGCTGTTGTGGGGAAAACAAACTCCATCTCAGCCAGACCCAGCCAGAGAATCACACAATCTCTGAGGCTGGAAAACATCTCTAAGATCAAGTCCACCCAGCAAGCCAGCCCCATCACGTTCACCACTGACCCATGTCCACAAATGCCATATCCACGCTTCTGAACACTTCCAGGGATGGTGCTTCCACAATGTGATGGTGATGCCACAATGTGGCACAGCTTGAGGCTGTTCCCTCTCCTCCTGTCCCTGTTCCCTGGGAGCAGAGCCCGACCCCCCCGGCTGTCCCCTCCTGTCAGGAGTTGTGCAGAGCCACAAGGGCCCCCCTGAGCCTCCTTTTCTCCAGGCTGAGCCCCTTCCCCAGCTCCCTCAGCCCCTCCTGGTGCTCCAGCCCCTTCCCCAGCTCTGTTCTCATCCCTGGACACGCTCCAGCCTCTCAATGTCCCTCTTGTCATGAGGGTCCTAGGGCTGTCCCCAGCACTGGTGTTGGATTAAGCCCCAGAGATTGGGCAACTGAGAGGTGTTTCAAAAACTTTTATTCCATTTTCTGCCTCATGTGAAGGGTGAGACAACACAGATGTTATAATTCATGCTATCACAATCTCTACAAGTCCATTTCCCACACACTGGAGGTGTCCCTGCAGTGCCAGCACAGTCACTGTCCTGGCCCTGCTGGCCACACTGTTGCTGGATATTGCAGCCAGGAACCTTTTGGACTTCTAGGCCACCTGTTGCACTGCTGTTCAGAAATGTCCTGTGGCACTTCAGGAGTGTGGTTGTGACCTTGGTGATGTGGCAGCAACACACATCATATGGATGGGCACCATCCCATGGCACCGACCTCCTCCCTGGTGCTTCCTCCTGGAGGAAGAGATGGAAATGGGGGGTGTCCTTCAGCTGAGGGCTCACGCTCCTGCCACCTCATCTTCTATGCACTGGAGGGTGTTCCCAGATTAAAATCCCTCTCCTTGGATGGGAGGAAACCAGGCCATGAGTAACTGCTGGGAGCAGAGGCCGCCTGAACATCCCCTTACAATGAGGTTACATGAGGGCAGATCTCAGCTGGAGAGAGCTGGCATCCACAGGGCTCTGGCAATTTACACCAGCTGCGGCTTTGGCCCGCTTTTTTAATTTTAATGAATTATTTTCATCCTCACTGATGTAAAAGGAATAGGAGATGCAGTGCTGGAGCAACAGGGGAGTAGGAAAGTGAAATGCTGTCTATTAAAAAAATCAGAGTCAAACTTGGAGTCACCATCACCATTAACTTGCTCAATATCAACATTTGTTAGGTGTTTTCTTTGTTGTAATGTCACATGCCAGTGATAAGGATTCATAAATGGATTGTTATTGTTCCTAGTTTGAGTATTAAAATAGAATTACAGGGTCCCATCCAGGTGCTGATATTCCACAGCTTTTTCTGGCTGCTCCCAGGGCATCAAACTCCTCCTGATCAAGGGGTTGCATCCAAACTGTCTCTAGGGAGTTGTTCCTGATCTGAGCCTTGAAGAGTGTGCAGGATTTATTTTCACCACTGTTGGTTGTGTTGGGCCAAAACCAAATGCTAAACTGGGAAAGATCACTCTTCTCTTCAAAATCAAGAAAGGGATCCTTATTTCTGCACAAACTCTAATCCAGCCTCCTCAGAGGTCATCCTGACCACACACACCTAAATAATCATTTTGATGACCTTCATCAGGGGCCTGATCTTCAGAACTGGGGTTCTCAGCGCTTTTTGGCAACTTTGGGGGATTTCCTTATACGGTTTACACCTAAAAAATCAATAAAATGCAACAATAAGTGTGCTCATCAAGGGGTTTAGCCCTTCTGCCTTGCAGCTTCTGATCTAAGTCTTATCTACTTGTTTCTATCAGTTCCATTAAAGAATTAATAATTTGTATTACATACTCTCACTTTCTGCCAAATGTGCAACTGAAATTTGTGTTTGAAGGAATGATTGTCCCAGACTTCTGCTGCACAGGAGAAACTGTTACAATTTCATATTCTAAGCCAGTCTGAAGCTGTTTTAAAGCACAGATGGCTTTACTACACACCAGCCTCAAAAGATGCAACTGATTTATAAAACTTATGTTGGGAAGGATCATATTGTGGAATCACAGAAGAATTTAGGTTGGAAGGAGATTTTAGAGGTCTGTGGATCAAGGCTCCCATCCAAGTGGGGATAACTCAGAAGTTAGGGAATGTTGGTCATGGTCTGGTGCAGTTGAGTTTTGAAAATATCCAAAGATGGAAATTCCACAGCCCCTCTGGACAACCTGATCCAACATTTAACCCCAATCCCTGCAGAATCATTCAGCTTGGAAAAGACCTTTTGAGTTCAACCATCAACCCAGCATTATGGGCATGACCAAACCATGTCCTCAAGTGCCACATCCACATGTTTTTTGAACATTCCTGGGGATGGTGAAATGATTTCCAGCCCAAGATCACTTCTACTACTTGAAGGAAGTTTACAAATCAGCCCCTCCTTGGAAAGAGTAAATTCCACCCTTTAGATGGAATTAAAAAAAAATATAAAATAAAAGCATGACACTGTAACATTTTTAGGATCTGGTTCCAACAGCTTTGGTATTTGCAGTCTGATTTAACTCATGGCTGATAATCTGGGGGTTCTGAAACACAAAACAGGGCTCTGTGATTGATCATTCCTGAGCAATGTCCCCAGCTCCACTGAAATTATTGCTTTGGTGGTAGTGCTGGGTGAAAGGGACATAAACCTACATCCCCTCCTCTGGGGCAACACTCTTGGTCTTGGTTCAAATCCCTTTTTACTGATGGTTCGAGTGGGTATTTGGGACTGTGAGAGCACAGGCAGGGCTGCAGGTGTGATTTCATCCTGCTGACAGACACTGGGGTCACAACCTCCAGCAGCTGCACAGGGCAGGAAAGTGGAGCAAGGGCATCACTGCAGATAAAACTCCAGAGGCCAAAGGTGCAGGAGCTGCTCGTGTTGCTCTATCTGGGAGATGTTTCTGGGATTTGTTTCTGTGACTGCTCTCCTTCCTCAGCTGCAGAGTAATTTTCTCTGACTCACAGGCTGAAAGATCACAACCAGAAGAAGTGAAACAAATCATAAGGAAGTGCTAGCCCTAAACAGCGCCACTTTTTGTCACTGATTTATCAATCCTTCCCCAGCCTGGCTGTTACTGACTTATCCTTGCTTAGCCAGAGCCTGTCCAGTGTTTGTTTATTTACAAAGATAGCCATGAATGTGTTATTGACATATTCACCACAACCCCAGTTTTGGAGCAGCCTCTCCTTGCTGCATCCCCATGGCTGAGGGGTTCCCCTGGATATCCAGGCTGCAGAATCCCCATTTCCAGGTCTCTGCTCAGTAAATCAATACAGAATCAGAGAACAGCTTTGTAGCAGCAGCTGCCATTGTTTCAACCCAGACTCCTAGAAATCATGTTTGTGTTTTCATTTGTTAATTATTTTCTGAGATGTAGAGCTCTAAAGCAGGAATACAAACCCCAAGACCTCTCCATCACCGTGGCATGAATGCCCTTTTTTTAAATTTCAATGTGGGAACCATCTCCATGCTGCATGAAGGAGGCAGAGCAGCGGGGGCTGCTGGAGAGGGTATCCAAGTGATGGGTGCTACAGAGACATGTCACAGCATCTATCACACGTGGGATGGTCCTAGCACTGAGCCAAATGCTCTCTTTTATCATAGATTCCCCTCCTAAGTTAGTGATGAATTCTTAAACTCCAGTCCCTTCTCTATTTTGCACATGCTTATTTGCTTTAAGGATACTCCAACACTTGATGCTGTCGCCTCTGGCAAAGCCTTCTGTTTTAAATCAAAGCTGTTAAACAGCTTTACACAGGGACCAGGAAGTTGGACTCACACTGAGCTTTTGCTTCAAGTGTGTTTGTGAAAAATAAGGTTTAGTGTCAGGGCTCTCCTCGTGGAAATGAAGATGGTCCCAGTCCAGCCAGCCCTGAAAGCCTTGAAAGGAAGCAAGGGTGTTCTGATTGACTTGTCTTAGCTTCAAGCAAGGGAAGTTCCCTGAAATGCCAAAGAAAATCCCAAGCAAGTGCCTGAGGACACCCAAAATGTGATCTCAGAGGCACATGGGAACAGTCACCTCACCCTTTGAACAGGATGGGTCACGTTACAGTGTTTTAACCCAGATGGTCTTGAGAAGAGATTTGGCATCACCAGAGCCACGGGATCTCTCAGAGGAGGAGAAGCTGGCGTTGCTCTGGGACACCAGTCAGTGACAGGGACACATCTTCATCTCCTCACTGAGATCCCTTGGTGGGGAATGCAGAGCAGGAGAAAGGAAAGAGATGATTTTTGCTATCACTGAGTCCCTTGGAGATGGAGACACTTGCAGTTTTCCCATCTAAGGTTTTCTCACTTCCTGAGGGGTTTAACCGTTTGGGGTAGTGGGTGCAGAGATCTGAACAGACACTGCAGATTGCCTGTGGTCTGAACCCTCAAAAGCCAATGTGGACCCCAGGATCATAGTAACAAAACTGGGAGTTTGTTCCCTCACTCGGAGGGAGACATTTCCATTCCCACACTCTGGCTGCTGGAAAAGACGAGGGGGTCACCTCTGTGTCTGGGAGATCAGATATGGATTCTAGGAGATCATTCCCTGAATTTACAGTGTTTACTCTCTCCCCAGCCATCAGGGTGACTGATGCTTCAGCAGGACCTGAAATCACCAGACTAGACTTTTCCATACAGCAAAGCCTCTCCTAACCCCCCTTCGTAGAGCTGAGGAGGTGGACGCTCCAGGATTTTCAAACAGCGTGCCAGAAAAACAGCAGCCAGGAAGGGTTTAGGGAGAAAGGCTTCTGCTCAGGAAAGGGAGATCTGGTTCTTGAGGAGCTGGTGCAGCTGCAAAGAAGCTGCTGCAGAGCTGCCAGGGTCAGAGCTGTGGCTCGCTGCCAGCTGCAGCGCGCTCTGCCCGCCGCTTGCATCCAGAGCACCAGGACTCCCAGAAAATCCTCAGGATGCTGTTCAGCAGCTACCAGGCACTCCTGAGCCCTTCAGAGAGCCAGGACTGTGCGTTCAGCAGCACATCCCTGGCTCTCCTATGCCGCAGGGGTCAGAGGCATCCCTGGAGCAAAGCTCCTTCGCACGGGGGCTGCGGCTGTCGCCTCGGCTTTGCCATCCCTTTGAGGAGAAGGAGCTAAAAATTGGGCGAGCGCCTGTGAAATCCTGGAAGAACAGCCTCAGATCGTGGCTATTTTTAGTTCCACAGAAGCTGCTGCATACATTAGTGAGGGCCT
Organism: Molothrus ater; assembly: GCF_012460135.2. Classification (NCBI taxonomy): domain Eukaryota; kingdom Metazoa; phylum Chordata; class Aves; order Passeriformes; family Icteridae; genus Molothrus; species Molothrus ater. The sequence continues at coordinate 110,947,519 of NC_050480.2, read as the reverse complement.
GCCTTCCTCTCCGGGCTCGGAGAAATCACACGGTGTCCTCCCAGCCTGCCAGGAAAGAGTTTAACCCTTGTTGTCCCACCACAGTCAGCCCCAGACAGCTGCACCCCAGCATGGGTCGTGATGGGGAGCAGAACAAGGGGGAGAAAGGTTTTCCTGGGCATTTTGGCTCTTGCAAAGTAAAGGAAGAGTGTCTTTGGCCCATGGGCCATCATGTGTGGTGGGAGGAGCAGGGTTTGGAAGAAAATTCCAGCACAGAAATGGGATCTGACTGCCACCACCATCCGCCCTGTCTGAGGAACAGACAGGGCTGAGAGGGGCAGGGAGCAACTCAGAGTTTGCAGAACCTGAGAGTTGATTCCTCAACTCTGGTGACCTCTCATGGTAGCCAGGACAGGTGACATTCACAAGCTGCCACGTGTTGCCTTCAATTCACCCACCATGGCATTACAGAATCACAGAATGGTTTGGGTTGGAAGGGAATTTAAGGGAATTTAGGCCTCATTTTGTTCCACCCCCTGCCACTGGCAGAGACACATTCAACCATCCCAGCTTGCTCCAAGCCCTGTCCAACCTGGCCTTGGACATTCCAGGGATGGGGAAATTAAGCACCATGAGCTACTTCATCCAAATCTCCAATCTTTTAGCCACGCAACCTCCCAGGAAACCAAACCTCATCACCACACAGGCCCCTCAGGTCCTTGGTGTCGCGTCTCCTTCCTCCCACTGGCTGTGTCTCCGCTGCTCCAGACACATCACACCAGGAAAACCGTGGCTGGGACACAGAAAGGAAATGAGGCCAGGGATGAGCTCACCAGCCCGCTGGAACTGTGATGCCTTTCAGCGCACAATTAACAAAAAATAATTGCAACGCTTATTCCTCCACTTTTTTCTTGGAGGGATGAGGAGCAAAGCCTGATCCCTGCACTTCACACCCACAGCGCCTGTCAGCTCCGCTGCCCGTGCACTTTCACATTTTTCCAGCTCTTTAATATTTATTACCTCTGCTGCTTTGTATTACTCATCAGCTATTCCTGGCCAGAGGAAAGGCACTGGCGGGTTCTGGAGCGTGCATGTTCCCTGTTCCTCGAGGGGCCTGTGAGCACAGCAGCACCTCTAAACTCTCACTCACTGCTGGGCCAGTGCAGCCTCCCATGGCTTTGGAAGGGGGACACTCAGACAAGCCTCACCATCCCATCATAGCTGGCTTTCCAAAGGCCACCAGGATGTCTTAGGATGTCTCCAGGAGATGAGACACAGCCTTTTTGGGAGGTACAGGAACCCTTCCATGGGTGTATCCTGCTGATCCCTGCAGGAACATCCCTCAGGAAGTTCACCTGAGCATCCTTCCCTGCTTCACTCGTTGTTCTTTTCCAAGTCTCCTCCCAGCCCTGTGATTAACCACAGATCTGCCAGCCCCTTTGCCTGCTTGCAGGATTTCTCCCAGATTCTGGGAGCTCTAAGTAAGGATATATATCATAAAACTCAGCAAGTCAGGCTGTGCAGGAGCACTTGCAGTTGTTCCATTTAACAGGCAGCTCTGAGTTAAGACTGGTTCTAAACAATATTGCAAAGAGGACCATCTTCCAGTGGTCATGTTCAGGAGAAGAACCAGCCCAGGCACTGCACTACCCAGTACCACAGCATTTTTACCTTTTATACGTTCTCCTACTAATTTAAAATGAGCTTTCTGCTTAAAGCTTAATAAAAGTGAAGCCACCTGACCACATCCTTGCTCCACCACCCTCTGGGTGCAGCTGAGTCCTCTTGTGCCAGCAGCCAGCTCATCCAAGTGACAAAAATGAGGTCACAGGAGCTTTCTGCTGGCGAGCAGCATCTGGGAGGTGAGGTATAGAATCCTGCAGCTCAGCCCAAGGGAGGGATGTTCATGCCCAGTTAGGTGCAGAAATGGAGGCAGAGAGGTTAAGTGACTTCCCCTGGGCAAGTGGTGGTTGGTGGGGTTAATTTAGAATGGGATAGGATAGGATAGGATAGGATAGGATAGAATAGAATAGAATAGAATAGAATAGAATAGAATAGAATAGAATAGAATAGAATAGAATAGAATAGAATAGAATAGAATAGAATAATTTTAGTTGTAAGGACTCTGCAATGACCATCAAGTCCAGCTTCCAGTGGGGGAGGCCCTTTTCTCTCTCTCCCTGCTGGATGGGCTCCTTTTGGAAGTGCTTAATCCAAAGGAAAGAAAGCCTTTCATTTTCACACACGTTCTTTCAACCTCCTGCTGCTCCAAATGCCTCCCCAGCCCATTTGGATGCCTCTCACACACCTGCTCCAGCCCAGGCAGCTGCCCTGCCCTGCATGGAGGATGTTTGCATTAACATTGACTGTTGCAGCTGCTTGGATGAGATCTATCCCAGAAGCACCAATAAATTGCTGAATGCATTGATCCAGACGTGACTCAGGAGTCACCACTGGATAATCTCCCTCTGCACCTTCCCCTGGCTGAGTCTGGGCAGAGTTTCTGCTCCCCTCAGCAAAGCAGTAGAGGACTCTTCCATCTTGCATTTCTCCAGGGGCAGGCCTGCTTCAATGACACGTGGGGGTTATTGATTTCTGTAATGAATGGATGGATTTTCCCCTCCTGCGCTCGCACCTCCTCCTTCTCCCACGGAATAATTCGGTGCCTCTGTCATTTACTGCCCAAATGCCACTCCGAAGTGCAAACATGCAGCCTTTCCCCGCTGGAATTGCGTGATTCTTCCAAAGCTTTCACTGTTTTCTCCTGATCTCCTCTGATCTTCCCACCAGGAGGGATGATTTAAAGCAGTGCAGTGAGGCAAGGATGCCAGGCAAGGAGAACAGGAAAGTTTTCCTCTCCAGAAGGAAGGTGTGTGGCCAGAGTGGTTGGGAAAGCTCCGGCTGTGAGTTGGAGGTTGCAGAACTGGCTGGGAAAGGTGGTGGAGATGCCTGTTGGGATGGACCTGGAGGAGATTCCCACACTCCAGGGATCTTAAACAGGAGCACAGAAGATGTTTGAGTTGTTAAGGAATTGCAGCTGGGGAGGTTGCAGTTGTGGATTGAAGAAAAACTCTGGTGTCACTGGGATTGGCCGAGAAGTTGCCCAGAGGAGTTGGGGATTCCCCATCCCTGGAAGTGTTCAGAACCAGGATGGACGGAGTTTGGAGCAATCTGGGACAGTAGAAGGTGTCCCTGCCCATGGCAGGGGTTGGACCTGGATGATCTTTAAGGTCCCTTCCACCCCAAACCACTCTGGGATTCAACGAAGGTCTCACCCCTAGCCCAAAACACCCAGACCCTGCTTCCTTCAGCTCCTCCATGGATATCCCCCTCTCACCACCCACTTCTCCCCAGCCAGGTCCCTGTAGCTCATCTGAAGTGCCACGACCCATTTCCTGCTTTTGGGACCCTTCTCTTCTTGCCCCTTCACCTTCAATTGACGTGTCCTGCACCCTGCTGCTGGTGGCTCTTGGCCACAGCTCAGGGGACAGCTCTGCAGGGGAGGGACGTGCCAGCTCCCTGTGCACACCTTCCAAGGAGCCTGGCACTGCCTGTCAGCCCTCCTGGCCCTACAAATCCTGCCTGGCCCTCCACGGGAGTCAGAACCTCAAACATCACAGGATGTGGCATTTGTCACCTCCTACGTTTGCAGAGATTTGGAAAGACCAAGAGACCCAGCTGGAACAAGGTCCAAGAGGTGTCCTGCCCATAAACCTGGAATTGCAGAGCAGCCATGGGGAGCTGGGATTTGACATAACTTCTGCATTACAAACTCCCAGTCTGGCTCAGATTGTCCCTTTGCCTCCACAGCCAGGGCCTCACCAGTTAAAAGTTTGCAGCTGACTCTGAGCATGTCAGCCCAGGACACAAATCCTTCCAATCTTGGTCTAAAACTTCAGGTATTTGAGCCCTAAAACTTCAAGTATTTGAGCCCTAGACCTTCAGGTATTTGAGCCCTGGAACTTCAGGTATTTGAGCCCTAAAACTGCAAGTTTTTGAGCTCTTTTAGCAGGTAAGCCATGGCAGGCAGGCACAGGAAGGCCTGGCCAACACGAATGACTGTCCTAAACCACTAAAAGATTCATTGTTTCATTTTCCATCCTTCTCTGCCTCCAACAGACCATCCACCATGTTGGCCCAGACCTCAACACCCAACTAGGAACAGTGTCTGTATTCAGGAGAGTGTCTAGATGGCTTCAGAGCCCTTTAAAAAAATTTTTAGGTTCAAACTCCTTCCTATGGGTTCAAACTTCTTCCTATGGGTTCAAACTTCTTCTTGTGGATTCAAACCCTCTATTGTAGGTTAAAACCCTTTTTTGTGGGTTTAGATCCCTCCTTGTGTGTTCAAATCCCTTTTTTTTTTTGTTTCAAATCCCTTCCTGTGGGTTCAAACCCCTTCCTGTATGTTCAAATCCATTCTTGTGGGTTCAAATCTGCTTCCTGTAGATTCAAATCCTTTCTTGTAGATTAAAAGCCTTTCTTGTGGGTTCAAATCCCTTCCTGAGGGTTCAAATCCCTTCTTGTAGTTTCAAACTCCTTCCTGAAGGTTCAAGTATCTTCTTCTAGGTTCAGACCCTTTCTTGTGGGTTCAAATCCTTCCTGTAGGTACAAATCCCTCCTTGTGTGTTCAAATCCCTTTTTATTGGTACAAATGCCTTGGTACAGGTTCAAATTCCTTCTTGTGGGTTCAAACCCCTTCCTGTAGGCCCAAATCCCTTCTTGAGGGTTGAAATCCCTTCTTATAGTTTGAAACCCCTTCCTGTAGGTTCAAATCCTTTCTTCTGGATTAAAACTCTTTCTCTGTGGGTTCAAATTCTTTTTTGTGGGTTCATACCCCTTCTTGTAGGTTCAAATCCCTCCTGCTGTGTTCAAATCCCTTTTAATTGGTACAAATCCCTTTTTGGGGGTTCAAACCCCTTCATTTTCGTTCAGACCCTTCTCTGTGAGCTCCAAGCTCTTCTTTGCTACACATGAAGGCAAGAGCTTGACCTTGGCCATCGAACATCCCAGACAAACCCATCAACCCCCCCCGAGCCGGCCGAGGAGACAAAGCTCTCAGGTTCCTGTGTTGGGGCTGCTGGGCAGGATATCCAACACTGGAACACCCCCTGGGACACGGCAGAGTGTCAGGCAGGCTCTTCTCTGCTGGCTCCAAGGGTGGCGCGGTCTCGGGTTGCTGTTGATAATTGCTGCCCCGAGATGCGCAGGATGTCTCTGCTTCGGCCCATGCAACTGAAGAACGAGTCTGGACTCTTCACTTTTCGGTCTTGAGGTTGTTTATTAATTCTTATCTATAAAATTTTCTTTCTTCCCAGCGGAGATCCGCTCAGCAGGGCAGCCACGAGCACTCTGACCAGCCCCCGAGGCGGTGTTGTCCTTTCATACTACAAACTACATATAACATATTTACACTTAATTCCCAATACCTATCACCTATGTTAAACAGTGCACTTCTACTCTAGGCCAATCCCAAAGTGCCAACATTACTGCAGAAAACGGAGAACAAGAAGAAGAAGAAGAAAGGCTGGACATGCCCAGATTCCTTCATCTTGTCCCCATAACCCCCATACCAAAAATCCTAAAATCTACATTTTCACCCTGTGATCATTTTGTTATTACACTATTCAAACCTGTGTCACTTTCATGTCCTCATACAAAGCTGGCAACTTGCTCCAAGGGTCAAAATCAAATCCCCAGGTGTTCTGGGCAGCATGCCAAGGTCTCTGAGCCCCCTAGCAGGGTCCTCGGCAACTCTGGCCACCCAGAGGGATGCACTGAGTTCCGACAGCCTGGGGAGGATTTTGCTGGGGCTCGATTCCCTGCTGTTGGAAACGCTCCCTCGGTCGGGAGCCAGCGGGCCGGGTTTCCACCCTGGTCTCATGAGGACACTCTGCTGGAAAGAGGATGCTGCAGGCTTGAGTCATCTCCAGGCTCTGGAGGGAATTAAAGTCTCCACCTCCCATCCCCCTGCCTGCGTGTCCTGCCACTTGAGGTGACAGAGCCAAAAGCAGGACACGGAGCCTGCGCGTTTTAAAGTAGCTTTGGGATTGAGTCCCTTTCCCTGTGCTATCCTGGTGCAGCCTTTCTCACTGCATGTATGGAATACTTTGTGTCATACGTTCCCCCTTCTGCTACCCCAAGCCCCTCGAGTGGCTCTGGAATGATCCAGTTGTTCACAGCTTTTTTGTGAAGCTCAAGCTCCCATGACTGGAAATCTTCTGGAGCCACCACAGCTGACCCAAGTCCCCTCAGATGAGATTTCCATTCTTCAGCTGTTCAGAAATGGGAAAGCTGATCCAAACTCATCATCTCGGTTCCCTCTTTTATCAACAGAGAGAAGGAGAGAGATTTCCAGAAAACCACTCATCCCATCTCCAGATAAGTGTCTGCAACACCTCCCACGGATTTCCTGTCTCCTTCCCTTGACTACAGAAGGGTCCAGACGACCGACTGAGAGCTGATAGCTGATACCAGATGTCTCCCATCTCCTTGGCATCATTTCCTATCAGATGCCTCTCACCTCCTTGCTGTCATTTTGAGAAGTCATTTTAAGGAATCACTTGTACTTCCCCCATGGAAAAGATCTGGGGGACATGGAGGCTGTGGTAGTGCCGTGCCAACAGGTAGGAAAGGAATTTTCCTGTGGGAAGCAAAGTCCATGCTAAAATGGAATGCATTCCCTTCTGACAGCTGGAATGGGAGCTCCCAGAGCTGGCTGGGATTTTTTTTGTTCCCATCATCTCTTAATTTGGTCTATTGTTTCCCCTTGTGGAGCAAATGCACAGCTGTGGGTAGGTGACACATGCCATGAGTAGTTCTTGTCTAGAACAGACTTTATCCCATAATTTTTATGTTCTTCCCCACCCAGAGGAGTGGTACTGCCTTTCAAAGGAATCCCTGTGGAGATCAATCCCTTGTGCATTATCGTAGAATCATGGAATTTCTGAGCTTGAAAAAGTTCTTAAAGTCATCAAGTCCAACTGTTGACCCAGAAGGTTCAAATCCGCCACTGCCCCATGTCCCCAAATGCCACATCCACACATTTTCTAAATCCATCCGGGGATGGGGAGTCCACCACTGCCCTGGTCAGCTGTGTCAGGGCTGGACAGCCCTTTCAGTGAATAAATTGTTCCAAATATCCAACTAGTCCTTCTATGCCTCAAATTGAGGCTGTTTCCCCTTGTCCTGTCCCTGTTCCTTGGGAGTAGAACCTGATCCCCCCCCTGGCTGTCCCCTCCTGTCAGGAGTTGTGCAGAGCCACAAGGTCCCCTCCTGAGCCTCCTTTTCTCCAGGCTGAGCCCCTTGCCCAGCTCCCTCAGCCACTCTTCATCAGAGTTCAGTGTTCCAGACCCTTCCCCAGCCCTGTTTCCATACTTTGGAAAAGCTCAAGCATCTTCTGCTGGCTTCTCCAAGCCATCCCTGAAGAAGCTGGAGACCAGGGACAGGACTCACAGGCACCTGGCCCTGCTTCAGAGGATATCAAAGATATCCATGGACTGCTGGCAGGTGGGATACAGGGCATGAAGAAGACCTCTGCCCTTCTAGACCCACACCTGAGGGTGCACAGAGCTGCCTGAGCATCTTGAACAGTTTGGACAAGGGAATGGAGCTCCTGGGTCTCAGTCCAGAAGGGGAATCTCTACAGCAACAGGCCATGGAGCCAGGCAGGACAACTGCGCCATTTCCTCCTCTTCCTCACTCTATCCATTGCTCCATCCACAGGCTTCCCATGGGAATCTTGCCCCTGCTGCCCGAACCAGCTGGAAGAATCCCTTGCTGTGAGACTGACAGCGCAGTCTGCATGTCCCTGCAAGCCACAGCTACTGGGGCCTTCTGTCCTTGCAGCCTCCAGGGCTGCTGGTCCCCCTGTCACCAGCTCAAAGATGTCACTGCTCAGTTCTTAGAGGAGGGGACAGCACCCAAAGGGGGTTTGGGAGCTCCCTTGGTGGGTTTGTAGCAGCAAAGAGAAGAATATGGACAGAGTAAATCTCCCTGGACAGCTTTGCTTGTTATGGGAGCAAATGGAGAAGGCTGGGGAGTGTGAAGGAGCAGGGTAACACAGAGTGGAGCCAAGACACTTCCCACAAATCCTTTGCTCTGCTGTTGGAGCAGTTCTATAAGTGTAACCCCTTCCATTTTTTCCTTTTTATCAGAAAGCCAAATCTAATTCATATTATTTATTCCCAGCTGGCTTTTCAACTCTTGCACTCATCAACCCCCCATTAAAGTCATTCATAAACAGATCCTGTACTCCTCAACCTTCTGACTACTATTTCAGACAGTCTTTATTTTAGAAACAGGCCAAATAAACTCATCCCTGGTTTCAGTGCAGGGTTGAGAGACCCAGGCAGAGAACCCAGGAGCTCTGGTTCCCAGGTGTCACTGATATTTGTATGATAGCAATGTTAAAAGGCTTCAGCTGAGATCAGAGTTGGATTGTGCCAAGTCCGGAGCGCACACGGAGTAAGAGACAGCTCCTGCCCTAAAGGATTCACAATCTAAACTGACAAGGACAGAACCACAGCAAAGGAAAGGATGTGTTATTAACAGCAGGGGACCCAGGCACTGAGAAATGCCATAAATTGCCTGCAGTCACATGGACAGCTTGTGGAGGAGCCAAAACCCGACCCTTGGTTTCCCACCGACGCTGCCTTGTCTCAGCCATCAGGGAAGGAGCACACTGGGAATCTGAGTGAGTTGGGAATTCTGCTGGAGGGTCAGGTGAGGTCAGGAACCCTGCCAAAAAGCACAGCCCCTCACAAAGGCATTCTTGCCAGCTTTGTTTATGTATGGCTGGGAAGGAGGAGAAAAGCCCCTTCTGACACCACCACCCCCAGTGTCATCATCATTCCAACTGGCTTTTGTTCACTCAGACAGGTCCCATCCAAACCCTGTACAGGGCTCAGGGCTGAGGCTGATAACCCACTCCAGGTACTTTTACAGACTGGCAGGAATCACAGAATCATGGAAGCACTAAGGCTGGAAAAGACCTTTAAAACTGTCAAGTCTAACTGTTGGCCCAGCCCATGTTCACCTCTAAACCATGTCCTCAAGTGCCACATCCACACAATTTTTGAACACTTCCAGGGATGCTGATTCCATCACTTCCCTGGGAAGCCTCTTCCAATGCTTTACAACCCTTTCTCTCATGGAATTTTTCTTAATATCTAATCTAGGAAGGGGAAACTGAAATCACTTTTCCTTAGAGGAAATTTGCCAAAAAGAGTGGGCTTCAGGGGACACTTGTGTAAAAGAGTGACTCACAGAAAGTTTGCTCTGTTGGGCATAAAACTGGACGGAGACTTGTTGGTAATTTCAGGGTTTTGTCAGGGCATCTCAAAGCACAATGAGGTTGTCCCACCTGTCTGTACACACCTGCCCTGCAGCATTCCATGTCCACACACCTGAGAGAAAGCACATGAGGAAAAATAAATTACCTCTGTCCACTTGTACAGAGGCTCCTACTACATTTGTCATGGCCTCAAGCTGTGCCAGGGGAGGTTCAGGTTGAACATCAGGAGAAATTTCCTCATGGAAAGGGAGGTCAGACATTGGAACTGCCCAGGGAGGTTTGGAGTCCCCATCCCTGGGGATGTCCATGGAATTACTGGCCGTGGCACTCAATGCTCTGGTCTGGGTGACAAGGTGGGGATCAGTCACAGGTTGGATTCCATAGTCTTGGAGGTTTTTTTCCAACCTGAGTGATGCTGTGATTCCATGATCTTTGAGATTTTGTTCTGACATCATTTCCTGTACCATTACCTAGCCTACCAAAGCTCCTTAACTCTCAGGGATGGATGTGAACCATAGCAGTGACACAAAGGAATCTTCTACCATTCAGTGGAACCCCCAGATCTGAAGAGTTTAGGATTGGGTATGGCAGGGTTTGATTTCAGTTGAAAACAAGCAGTAAATTTAGGTTCTTGACTCACCACATCCAGCTGGGTCTCATTTAGGTGCTTGTTTTCCATCCCTGGTCCATTCCAGATATTTGGTTGTCATGGAGTCACAGAATCATTTAGATTGGAAAATACCCCTAAGATCAGCCAATCCAACCGTCCACCCAGCACCATGTGTTCACCACTGACCCATGTCCCCAAGTGCCACATCTACACAGCTTTTAAATCCCTCCAGGGATGGAGACTCCATAAATCCCCTGGGCAGCCTCTACCAAGGCCTGACAACCCTTTCAGGGAAGAATTTTTTTCCTAATATCCAAACTAAAGCTCCCCTGGCACAGCTTGAGGCCGTTTCCCTCTCCTCCTGTCTCTGTTCCCTGGGAGCAGAGCCCGACCCCCCTGGCTGTCCCCTCCTGTCAGGGAGTTGTGCAGAGCCACAAGGGCCCCTCCTGAGCCTCCTTTTCTGCAGGCTGAGCCCCTTTCCCAGCTCCCTCAGCCCCTCCTGGTGCTCCAGCCCCTTCCCCAGCTCCATTCCCTTCCCTGGACATGTCATGACACTGGTTTCTGTTCTGAAGCTGTATCCATCAGGACTCCACTCCTCAGACAAACAAAACAAACAAGATTTAGGAAATCAGGGTAAATTGCCCAGGGTCTTGCACAGCAAAACCAGCAAAACCTATATGTCTGAGGTCACCCTACCTTGGTCACAGAGTCATCTTCTTGTGTAACTGCCTCCTTTTCTCCTTTTCCCAAGAAACCAAGCTGGATTAGGAATGGTTTTGATATCAATAAATCACAGCTTTCCTGCTGTGGGTGCTCACAACATCTGCGTGTGAACCCTTGGATGCAGCCACGGCAACAGAGAATTCAAATGTTCTGTCTGATCTCATCCTTCTCCTTGCAGGAGCAAACATTCCCATGGATTACTTGTGGAGTAAAATCCTGGAGTTCCCATGTGCTCCCAAGTGCAAACAGGCCCTTTCCTTACAGGATATTTATGGAACAGAAGCATCAGGTGAGGAATGAGCAGTTTTAGGGCTCATGTCATTTACTTGGCGAGGAAAAGGAATTGTTTGTAGCATCAAGGTTTGTTCCAGTCTCTGGGACCTCATATAAAGTAATTAACTGAGAATTTCAGGGTCAGTGTGTGGCCCTGAGGCCAACAGGAAGAATCTGGCCACATCCATGCTCCAGAACACTCCAAGCCTTCAAAACCAGGTGGGCACATGCAGATCCTGCAGGGAATGGGATGAGCAGGGTGGGTATGGACAGCAGGGCAGCTCCTCCACAGCTCTGCTCTCATCAAACAGGGAGGACAGGATGTAATAATGCCTTGTGTTGATTTATTGTAAACATTTCATATTGTCAGTGATCCATGGGAAAGCACCTCTGGTGCCATGAGCTTCAGGCAGTCTGAGAGAGCTGCTGCCTCTACAAAGCCTTAGTCCTGGCACAGGATCCTGTCCCAGGCACTGAGAGCCTGCACATCCCTGGACAGGCCCTGGAGAAGGGTAAAGCCTTCAGGATGTGACCCCACAACTCATTACTGCAGCTTCAAGAGGTCCTTGGGTCTAGTTTTCATCACAATTAGGCTGATTATTTTGTGTTTTGCTTCTGATTCATCCCAGCACTAAAAAACATCGCCTTGGCTGAAGCAGATTTTTTGTGTTTGGGCTTTGCAATCTGCCCCCTCCCTCTCCCCTGGCCTCCCTTGGTGAAAGTTAATTTAGGACAGCAGCCTTTGAGTGAGAAATGGTGTTTTTTGGGAAGCACCAACTGAGGGCAAGCTGTCCATGCAGGAAGGGGCAATCCTTGCTTTTAGGAATATCAAGGACAAGTCCCCAGGAGGCAAAGTCATGCCTGAAATTCCTGCTATTACCCTGATCCAAGTCAGGGGGCTTCTTGGTGATTGCCACAGCACCATCCCCACCAGAATAATTTAAAGAAAAAACCAATAAATAACTAACAGTAACACAGCTTTTCTTCATGGATCAGGTTGTTCTCAACCAAGGAAACATTCCCTAATAACAGGATTCCACCATGATGGTGCCACCAAAGCCTGGCAACGCCACTTGAGAGCCCCTGATCTTAAATAAAGTATTTTCCTTCCCAGCACTGAAAACTGCAGTGCCTTCAGCCACTCCTCTGAATAATGGGAGTGTTTCTGCAAGCTTGCCATGGTAATTTAAAATCAATTTTACTTTGGTTTCCCATTATAACTTTTGCTATAGGAAATTAACACTTTAGTAAATCACCTATTGCCTGCAAAAACAACAGAGTGCAATAAATGGTAGTGCCTGTGAGGTTTGGTTGGATTGCAATGCAAAAAAAATCCCAATGGATATAATAATATAATGATGTGATAATTAAATATGTATTTTGGTAGAATCAGGGAATAGTTTGGGTTGGAAGGGATCTTTAAAGGCCATCCAGTGCCATGCTCCTGATGTGGGCAGTGACATCTTCAACCCTGGTTGCTCAGAGTTGTCCAGCTTGGCATTGGGCACCTGCAGGATGGGCTGTACCCTTTGGATCTACCCTTTGGAGGAGCCAGCATGGTGAAAGCATCACCCCTGTGGGTGCAGGGTGGTCACCAGCCCCATAGGCAGCGCTGGGAAGGAATATGAAGGTGATAAATAAAGCTCGCTCCAGCCTACAGCCCAGCAAATCGTTTTGGAGAATATCTGAACCCAGGTCTTCTTGCTGTCTCAACTGGCTTCACCATCTCATTACAAGGTACAGCAGAGGATCCTGTTCACCCTCCTGTTTTTGGGAAATGATGCTCAACCCCCCTGGTGATGCTGTTGTGAAAGCAGAGCTGTATCTCCCATGGCAAATAAACTGCTCCATTGCTCCTGGAGTTATGGGGCTTATTTTCTGATGGTTTCCTGCCTGTTTTCCCAGCAGTGAGCAGGAATTACAGAATATACCAGCTAACTCCAGCTCTTCCCATGACTACCACTTCAATAAAAACCATGCAAAAGAGATTATGAAGGAAAAAAAAACCCCACAACTGTCTCTGAGTTCCCCATTTAAATTGTTACAGCCATTCAAAAGCAGGTGATTCCTGCCATCCAAACCCCCAGATTTTGTAGCCCAGCTCTTTAAATGCAGAGGACAAGAAAAAAATGTGTTAGGCTGAGCCTTCATCTCCTCTCCTGATGATTCCTTCTTTCAGCCCTTGCTGTCAGCAGTCCCCTCCCAGCACCAGCAGAATCAAAGGTGGAACCAGCTCCGACAGGAGGAATAACAAAAGCGCCGGCACCGCTCACGAGTCATTTGGAAGTTCCTGCCTCTCTCCCAGTTGCACGTTAATGAGCGCAGGGAGAGCTGGGGCTGGTTTGGCTCTGTGTTTGAGAGCCTGCTCAGGAGCTGGAGCTCGCTGTTCTGTGGCTTTTACAGGAAAAACGCTCCCCTCCCAGGCTCCAAAAATCCTCGTCAAAACTGGCGCGCACAGGAGGATCCAGAGGATGGAGATGGAGGATGGATGGGGATGGATAATGGATGGTTCCTGCAGAGACCGGCTGCAGAAAGCCCCTCTGATCTCTCCATGTGTCTCCCCTCTTTTCCTCTGAGGCATTTTGGGGTGGATGTGTGAATTTTAAGTGCAAAATGTCTTTGGGATTAACACCAAGGGTGCAGGGCGCAAACAACAAATGGATGAGCCAGGGTGGATGTTGAGTGTGGGCTTAACAAGAACCTCCTCAAAGGTCTGGAGATCCTGGATGGGATAAAGGGTATGGTTTTTCTTTCTCAGCTTGGGACTCCTTATAAAACAAGGGCTAGAAGGTAAAATTGGGACAGAAAGGCTACACCTACACAGGCAAATCTGCCTTCCAGCTCTTGGTCTTCCTCTTCTCTGGACATGCCATCATGGTATGGGACACACACCTCATCCCTGGTGGACATCCCCAGGCTTTGATGTCAGAAGATGGAGTATGGAGACAGAAGACCATCTTGGTCCCAAAATAAAACACTTCCCATGAATCCCAGAATCACAGAAGGGGTCAGGTTGGAAGGGACCACAGAGAGTCGTGTGGTCCAACCTTCCTGCTCCAGCAGGGCCATCCCAGACCACAGGGCACAGGATTGTGCCCAGACAGGTCTGGAATAGCCCCAGTGAGGAGACTCCACAGCCTCTCTGGACAATCTGTTCAGCGCTTGGTCACTGCACTGCACTCCTCACCCAGAGGGAGGAGCCAAGCATTCCTACCCGGATATAATCTGGAGATTCTGGAATACCAGCACAGTTTCTCCACTGGATTCCCCAGAGGAACATCAGCTGCCTCTTCCACTGGATCTTCAGAGGAAGACTGCACCCTGTTCTACAGGATCCATGCTCCAGCAGAACCACACCTGACACTCCAGGAGGGCTGCAGCCACATTTCCAATGGAACTGCTACCAGCACCCTGACCAACAGGGTGTCAGGTTGTGTCCTGACTCTGGCAGTGTTTTTTTAGTTTACTGCATTGTTTATTTTATCCTTTTATTTTCTTCCCTATTAAAGAACTGTTATTTCCCACTCCCATATTTTTTTGCCTGAGAGCCTCTTAATTTAAAATTTATAGCAATTCAGAGGGAGGGGGTTCACATTTTCCATTTCAGAGGAGGCTCCTGCCTTCCTTAGAAGACACCTGTCTTTTGAAACCAAGACAGCTGGAAAAAACCTTCAAGATCCAGATCCAACTAGAAAGTTAAGACATCCAGGTCCAGCGCTAAACCATGTCCCTAAGCACCACATCTGTGGCACAGTTCTCAGTCCAGCTCATCCACTCTTCCAGTCCACATTTCCTGAGTTTATCCAACAGAAAGGATGGGAGACAGTGTCACAAGCCCTGCTGAAGCCCAGGTACGCAAAACCCACTGCTCTCCCCTCGTCCATCCAGGTGGTTGTCTCATCGTAGAAGGCAATTGGGTTGGTCAAACATGATTTCCCTTCAGTGAATCCATGCTGACAACTCCTGATTGCCTTTCCTGACACTGGTGTTTTCCCACTTAAAGCATTTCCTTTTGACAAATGGGCATCTCCCTTCGGGGGACAGCAAACAGAGTCACTGGAAAATGCGTCCCTTGTGTTAATGAGCATTTTGCAGATGTGCAGGGACCCCCCACCCCGTGGGGGAGAACACAGTGATGCTCTGAGAGCTCTGCAGAGCCTCCTGGGAGCTGGCAGGATGTCTCCCAGACTTCCTGGTGCACAGCAAGTCCTGTGGGATCGCTCGTGCCATTCCACACCACTGTGGAGTTGGATGGACAGGCAGGTGGAGAAGGAAAAGCAGAAATAAATTAAACCTTCCTTGCCCCATCCTCTCTCATCCCAAATCAGTGAGAGGCTGCCAGTGCCTGGGGTGCCACGTCCAAGACAATCACAGCTGACAGTGCCTTCAAGGGACGCTGTCAAAGACTTTTAGGCTCATCATTCAGCAAAGGGAAGATTTCCTGACCAATTTCGTGGGAAGGACCCCCTTTTCAGACATGCTGGGAGTGCCACCTGCAGCTGGTGTGGCTTCAGCCCTGCTTCCCAGAGCCTGACACAGCTCCAGGATGGTGCCACCACCCCTGAAGGGGAGGGCTGGGCCACAGGAGCAGGAGGCGAGGCTGGGTGAGGAGCCAGGGATGGAAGGTCTGTGTGGAACCCTTTTGATGGGTGGATGGTGGCCACACCTGGTGGGATGGGAAGATGCCCTTGGCTTCTCCTCCTGGTCCATGTTTTTGTCATGGTTTGAGGACTGCAGATATTGGCTGCACCTCGGGGTTTCTGGGGAGTGGATGCTCACAGCTCCAGGTAATTCCTGACTCCAACACCAGATGTCTGATGTCAGATGGGAATTCTCTGCAGCCCAGGGAGAGCAAGGGGCAGGTGCAGAGGGTGACTCATGTCACAGGCCAGCCTCCCACGATGTCATCCTGTGGAGGAATTGCTCTCTGGGATGGGGAGAAGGAGGATGAGGTCGGACACCTTCCTCTATCCCAGATTGCTCCAAGCCCCATCCAGCCTGGCCTTGGACAATTCCAAGGATCCAGGGGCAGCCACAGCTTCTCTGGGCACCCTGTGCCAGGGCCTCCCCACCCTCCTAGGCAAGAATTCCTTCCCAATATCCATCTAACCCTGCCCTGTGGCAGTGGGAAGCCATTCCCTGTGTCCTGTCCCTCCATCCCTTGTAAATGGTCTCTCCCCATCTTTCTTGTAGCTCCTTCAGGAACTGGAAGGCCACAATCAGCTCATCCCAAAGCCTTCTCCAGGCTGAACAATCCCAATTCTCTCAGCCTTTCCTCACAGCAGAGCTGCTCCATCCCTCTACTCATCCTGGTGCCTCCTCTGGACTCTCTCCACCAGCTCCACATTCCTCTGATGTTGGATCTCAGATCTGGAGGCAGCTCTGCAGGTGGGGTCCCACTGAGAGGGGCAGAGGGGGCAGAATCCCCCCTTCCCTGCTGCCCATGCTGGGGGGTCAGCCCAGGACATGGGGAGGTTGGGATGGGTCCTGTCCAGCTCTCAGACCCCTAACTCAAGCTGAGATAAATTATGAATTATTTTATATTAAATACCTCATTGGGAAATCTCTCCATTGCCAAAGTACCAAGTGGGGTGAACCCCACACTTCTGGTCCAGCAATTCTTCTGTTTATCAAATACCCTCCATATTCACCCAATTCCTCTTTCCCACACCAGACCCTTACACCACTTTCATCTTTCCCAGGATTTTGCCCACGAACCTTTCTACTTAATGAATCTGGACTGAATTTTTAAACAGTTTTGATATTTTTTTTTACAGTTATGACAGCCACGCTGGACAATGCATTCCAAGGAAAAATGCATAGTGAACAAACACACCACGTATATAAATTCATACCTTAAACATAGATAGAGGTGCATATTCATGTGCAAACCTATATGAATCTATGGCTTATTTATTCATTTGAGGTGCATATACCTGTATATAGAGAGGTGTATGGCATATATAAATAAGAGAAAAATATCTGATTTATGAGCTATATATTTATATAAGTAAACCATGTATGTTTACATATATCATATATATGACCTTATACAGGGATTATTTATTCATTTCTACATCTATATGGGCAATCTCCTGCTGGCAGAGAGTTGAAACCAGGCACTGCTGTCTGATGTAAAGATGGGAATTCAGTTTTGAGGTCAAATTGGAGTAAATAAATGAGTATTTTGATGGTTTTGTGTAAAAAACCATTGGAACTATTCGGAAAAGCCCTTTTCAGAAATGTAGGGAATGTCACTTCTTGGCAAAACTGTTCTTCCTGGTTGTATCTCCTTTTTTTAAACTTCACATTCAGTGCCTGCCATTTGAAGTGACCCATTGCTATGGGTCTGACATACTATCACGGCACAATAAATCATAAAATAAAATAAAATAAAATAAAATAAAATAAAATAAAATAAAATAAAATAAAATAAAATAAAATAAAATAAAATAAAGTAAAGTAAAAGAAAATAAAGTAAAATAAAATTAAAGTAAAATAAAATGAATGTAACTTCATACAGGTGGCATTATTGTCATTGGAAAGGCAAAGGGTTTGCTCACAGATGATGCAAGGAAGCAGCTGAAGATAAGGAGAAATTTGCTCTATCAGGTTGCTGCTCCACATGGAGGCATCAGGAGACCATGGCCAAGCTCTCACTGTCCTTTCCCTGTCCCGACATTCCCGGAGATGTTACACGAGCTGAACTTCGCTCACATTCTGGCATCTCCCTCCGTGCTCCCATTCCCCCCTGCCTTTCTCTGGTTTCCCTCCCAAGCTGCAGACGGCGGGTCTGGGCAGAGTCTCCCCGGAGCCAGGGCAGCAGAGATCTTATCTCTGCTCCTGGATGCTGGAAGGGAGGGAGGGAGGGAGGGAGGGAGGGAGGGAGGGAGGGAGGGAGGGAGGGAGGGAGGGAGGGAGGGAGGGAGGGAGGGAGGGAGGGAGGGAGGGATGGAGGAGCCTCTCCTGCCCTGGATGTGAGATGGGATCAGTGCCCAGCCACTCCATCCCTGCATCCCATCCCTGCATCTCCTTCTCCACCAACTCCCGTCCCCCAGCCTTGGCTCTGGGAGGAGGTGTAGCTTTAAATTTGACCTAAAAAGAGCATTGAAGTGACTCACTGGATTATGGACAGACCCACACGTGGATCCCGGGCTGAGAGGAAGGAATCTCGTTCACATCAATCCATGAATCCAAGCTCTGACGCGGATCTGACAAACTGTGGGTGAGGAGAGGTTCCCCTCCTGCCACCCCAGCCCTGGGATTTAGCTCAGATTTTGATAATCTCAAGACAAAAAGGCCAGGGCGGGGATTTTAGTAATGCCTTGGTGTTTGGGGAAGGGGGAAAGCAGCCAGAAATCACCAAGTGCAAATCAGGGCAAAGAGGAAATGTTCTCCACCATGGGGATGTGGCTGTGCCACCCAAGAGAGCTGGGAGATGATACCACGGGAAACAGTGAATATCCTGCTGTGGAGGAAAGGGAAAGAGCCAGGATCCAGCCCTTTGCCTCTCCTAGAAAATCACTAAAGCAAGCAATAGTAATTGGAGAGCTACTTGTAAGCTGGGCATCTTCTCCCCTGCTAAAAGCTTTGCCTGTAGCGCTGAAGGAGCGGCTTGTGATAAATATATATATATTAAAAATATCTGCTCTGACAAGCGTGAAGCTGGAGAGGCAGAGAGGCAGGGGAGGAGGTAAGGCGGGTAGGAAGCATAAATCAAAATGTTTTGCTGCTCCTAATTAAATCCATCAACCTGTTTGTAACAAAACCCACTCTTGGTCAACGGGAAGATTGGAGGATGAGGCGCTGATGGTGCTGGATGACCATGGTGGGCCAACAACTCCCTGAGCCTCACACAGGATCAGGGGGGAGTCCTTACACTGGGATTTGAGCTTCAGGAAAACCTCCAGCCATCTGTGTCAGAGGAGGCAGAGCAATCACAGCCAGGCAGGGAGGAAAGGGGGGAAAAGCAGTGAAGGGAGGGCTGGGAACCTTCTCAGTGCTCCACATCCTCTGCAGCCAGACGGCTGCAATGTGCTGCTGCCAGCCCTGCAGCCACCGCGGCCTCTGCAGCTGGGATTGGGTCAGGAGGAGCAAAATGGGATAAAAGGGAGGGCTGGGGAGGGGAGGGGGTGAACAGGGAGTCGCTGCTGCTGCTGCTGCTGCACTGTGCAGGATGCTGCCTGCAGTGTGCTTGTGGCCTTCACTCATCTCCCAGTGGAGATGCAGAGGAAGAAAATAATACTCAGAGAAGGATGGTGAAAGAGATGAGGGGGATGGAACAGTTTCTGCACATTCAGAGGATGGTTTGGGTTGGAAAGGACCTTTAAGATAATCTCATTCCGCCATGGGAATATTCCTGCCATGGGCAAGGATACCTCCCACTATCCCAGGCTGCTCCAAACCTTGTCCAGCCTGGCCTTGGACACTTACAGAGATTCAGGGGTAGCCACAGCTGCTTTGGGAAACCTGTGCCAGGGCCTCCCCACCCTCATATCCAAGAATTCCTTCCCAATATCCCATCTAACCCTGTCCTCTGGCAGTTTAAGGCCATTCCTCCCTGTCCTGTCCCTCCATCCCTTGTCCCCAGTCCCTCTCCAGCTCTCCTGGAGCCCCTTTAGGCCCTGTAAGGGGCTCTGAGCTCTCCCTGGATCCTTCTCTTCTCCAGATGAGCACCCCCAGCTCTCCCAGCCTGGCTCCAGCACTCAGAGCATCCCCATGGCATCCTCTGGATTCATTCCAGCAGCTCCACACCCTGCTTATGCTGAAGACTCTGGACAAATGTGTCACAGAGACCAAGATTCTTCAGCCCAGAAAAGGGGGAGCTGATGTCATTCAAGACAAAGAGCTGTAAAATCCAGAGTGCCCTGCAATGAAGGATTTCCCTCTGTATGGGGTGGTTGGGTGACAGATCAAACCCAGCAAAAGGAAGGTTCCTTTTTTCTATAAAGCACAGCTGAACTGGACAACTCCTTCTCATAATGCCAAGGATTTAGGAAAAATGAATAACAGAGAAACTCAACCACAAGGAACATTCTGTTATTAAATCAACTGCAGCACATCCATCTCAGAAGCATCCTGGGATACATCCCTGTGTGCTTGCCTTGTTCTTGAACCCACCTGTTACTCAACCTCCTCCTGGTGGACTTTAAACCTGGCCCAACAAAACTGTTGTTTTTTTCAAGTCCCAAACATGGCCCATTTCAAGTTTCTCAGCAAATTCCACTCAAAAGTTGAGTTGACATCTGCAGGGCAGCCTGTGCTGAGCCTGATGCTTGTGACTGCAGGGAATTACCCAGTGCCCTGAAATCCTGAACAGGGATGGCTTTCCCAAGGCAACATCAAAATCTGCCCCAGCTGAAGCAGTTTTGGCCATAGAATTGGTGAGAATGAAACTGTGTGGGATGATTTGTCCCCATCCCACATCCTGCTTGCAAAGGGCATCACAGGCCTGATGTGTTTTGGGGCCACCTGCTGTGATCTCTTCATCAAGGAGTGGTGCAGCTGCTCCAAAACCTTATAAACAACCTACAGCTCTTCCCACTGTCCTGACCTTGCTCTGTGCCTTGCAGTGATGATTTCCAAAAGGATTGGGGAATCTTTATGGGGAGAGAATGCCGTTCTAGTGTTCATGTGAACTGTGAGTGGAAATCTGCTGAGCTGTTGGGAAGAGAGGGGGTAAAGGAGCAAGCTCTGGAGAAACACAGAGGCTGCTCCTGCTCTTCAATCCAGCCAAAATAAACACTGTGAAAATCCCACAGGTTGGTGGAGGTGATAAATATTGCTGTGAAGTGGGCAAAGTGTCAATTAGATACTTAATAAGGGTTTGTTTTATATTTAAGGGTTTATTTGTTTCTTCGAGGATGCATGGAGTGGGAGGTGATGTAACAGGTCAGGAATGAGCTTTGGTGTGATTTCCCTTAGCACCTGGGATGGGGAATTTCTCTTGAGAAATGCCATCAGGCCCCTGGATTTGGCTTCCAGAGCTATCCAAGTTTGATTTATCCACACAAATAATGGAGGAAAAAA